>NW_012267236.1:4611797-4649449 GCF_000151885.1 Dipodomys ordii | reverse complement strand
AAAAAAAAAAAAAAAAAAATTAAAGATGAGAAAAGTGGCTCAAGCCTGTAATCCTAGCTGTTTGGAGGTAGAGATGGGAGGATCTAGGACTGAGGGGCCATCTCAACCAGCTTCTGTGTGTAGAAGCACACAACTGTCATCCCAAGCTATGGGGGAAGAACAGCTGAGTATAGTAAACCTGTTACTCAAGCAACACAGAGAAACTCAAATGGGAAAGTCAAAGTCCAGGCTAGCCCGGGCACAAGCAAGATACTACCTCAAAAATAACCAGCTAGGCCGGGTGCCAGAGTTTCATGCCTATAATCGTAGCTACTCATAAGGCTGAGATCTGTGGATCATTGTTCAAAGCTAGCCTGGGCAGGAAAGTCTGTGAAATTCTTATCTCCAATAAACCAGTCAAAAAAACTGGAAGTGGTGCTGTAGCTCAAGTGGTAGAGCACTGGCCTTGAGCGAAAAGAAGCTCAGGGACACACCCAGGCCCCAGGACTGGCAAAATAATAATAATAATAACCAACTTGAAAGGGGCAAAACAGAATGTCACAAGTGGCTGACTGCCAGCCTAGCAACAAGGACTCCAGTATGGCTATTTGTGTGTGTGTGTGTGTGTGTGTGTGTGTGTGTGTGTGTGTGTAATATATACATATGTATTACAGAAGAAACATTAAAATAGACAAATGCAAATGTAAACAAAGCTGGACAGACCACATTAATATCAGATATAATGAAAGTTAAAATACAATTTATCAAAGAATAAATCACTAACTTCTCAGCACCAAACAAACTGGCATTAAAGTACTATAAATCTACAAAATAAGATAATGAAATACTAAGATAAGCTATTCAAAAATGAAAGATTAATTTAACTCATTTTGAGAGCCATAAGATTTTTCTTGTGGGGCTGGGAAGGTGGCTCAGTGGTAGAGGGCTTGCCTCATATGCATGAGGCCCTGGGTTCAATTCCTCAGCATCACATAAGAAGAAAAACCAGAAGTGGTGCTATGGCTCAAGAGGTAGAGCGCTAGCCTTGAGTTGAAGAGCTGAGGGACAGCGCCCAGGCCCAGAGTTCAGGCCCACGACCGCCAAAAAATTTTTTAAAAGATTTTTCTTGTGTGTGTAGGTCATGGGGCTTGAACTCAGGGCCTGGGCAGTCCCTTTTTTTGCTCAAGGATAGCTCTCTGACACAGCCACAGCTCTACTCCCAGCTATTTTGGTGCTTAAATTGGAGATTAAGAGTCTCCTGAAAGCCTGCCACAGCTGGCTTCAAACCACAATGCTCAGATCTCAGCCTCCTGACTAAGCAGGATTACAACGTGAACTACCAGCACCCAGCATAGGATTGTTTCGACAGTGCTAGGGATGGAACCCATGGCCTTGTACACAATAGGCAAGTATTTTATCATGGAACTGCTGATTTTATACCTAGGAAATCCAATTAAGGAAACATAACCATTTGATATAAAAGGAAAACTCTTGTCACCATGGTAAGAGACAAGTAAGTCAGGAGAACAAAATGGAATTCCTATATCTCAAGCCTAATTTTACAGGAAACAAATATATGGCAAAGACAGTTCAATTCGTGGGGAAATGATGGTTTGTGGAATTAATGTTGATCCAAATGAGTATTTAGAAGTAAAAAGAACTGAATCTCTAACTTAAACTTGACATAAAAATAAATTATGATGGGCCTACGATATAATTTTTAAATATCATGTAGAAGAGGAAATTGACAATGTTCTCTATAGAATTTAAGAGGTAGGAAGTTTTTTTTTTTTTCTTCTTTTTTTTTGTCCATCTAGGACTTGAACTTGGGGCTTGGGTGCTGTCTCTGAGCTCTTTTGCTCAAGGCCAGTGCTCTACCACTTTGAGCCAAAGCACCAGTTCTGGTTTTCTGGTAGTTAACTGAAAATAATAGTCTCACGTACTTTTCCTTCCTGGGTTGTCTTTGAACCATGGTCCTCAGATCTCAGCCTCCTGAGTAGCTAGGCTTACAGGCCACCAGTGCCTAGTGAGGAAGAGCTTTTAAATCACAATTGAATATTCATTACCTACATTTTCAGAGGCATATAGTTGGCAGGGGGGCCAGTGGCTCAAGAGGCTGGGAATTGGAAAATAATGATTCAAAGCCAGCTCAAACAGAAAAGCCTATGAGATTCTATCTCCAAAATAACCAGCAAAAATCTTGGCTGAAGGTATGGCTCACATGATAGAGCCAGCTAAGCAAACAAGCTGAGCAATATAAGGCCCTGAGTGTAAACCCTGGTGCAAAGAAAAAAGGAAGGAAGGAGAGAAGGAAGGAAGGAAGAAAGGAGGAGGGAAGGAAGGAAGGATGGAAGGAAGGAACGAAGGAATGAAGGAACAAAGGAACGAAGAAACGAAGGTAGGTTGGCTCAAACCATGATAATAGAAAGAGGGGGTAGAGGCAGAGTGAGTGAGAAGAGAGGGAGAGAGAAAGAGACACAAGAGAAAGAGACATAGTTCACCATTCAAGAATTATATGGTAGTATGTACCATAAAAGTATAAGAAGTTGATTTGAAGAAAAATCTGCAAAACATATGACCAATAAAGATGGATCACTAACATATCAAGAGCACTCACAAAGCAGCAAAAAGATGAACAGTCTTGCCAGCTGCTAGTGGATTATGCCTATACTCCTAGCTACTCAGGAGGCTGAGATCCAAAGGATCCCAGTTTGAAACCAGCCTAAGTAGAAAAGATCAAGAGACTCTATCTCCAAAATAGCCAGTAAAAATCAAGACTGGAAGCTGGGTTCCAGTGGCTCACACCTGTAATCCCAGCTACTCAGGAAGCTGAGATCTGAGGATAACTGTTCAAAGTCAGGCCAGGGTTTATCTCCAATAAACCACTCAGAAAACCGGAAGTGGCATGGTGGTTCAAGTGGTAGGGCGCTAGCTTTGAGCTGAAATGTTGAGGGACAGTGCCCGGGCCCAGAGTTCAAGCCCCACAACCAACAAAAAAAATCAAGTCTGGGGACATGGTTCAAGTGGTAGAGTACTAGCTGTGCAAGCAAACAGAATGAGCATGACGCCTTGAGTTCAAACCCCAGTACTGGCAAAAATAATTTAAATAAATAAATAAAATAAACAGTCCAGTGAGGCAAACAGGCTGAAAATATGAATAGACCCTTCACAGAGGAGCAGAACCTAGAAAGCAATAAATAAAACATACTCAACCTCTCAGATAGTAACAGGAATATAAAATTGAAGTTAGTTTCCAAATATCCTACCAAAATTAAAGTAACAAAATTTACAACAAAGAGAACATTGAGGAAAGAGTTCTCTCAGTTTGCCAATAGATATGTGGAATTATTATACATTTTTATAAAGTATTCTTAAAATACCCATTAATATAAAATTTTCAAACCCTTTTATTCAATATCCCTACTTCTCAAAATTCTATCCCAAAATTTACCTCAAAATCTATCTAGAAGTAAAAGCACTAATACATAAGCACATGTGTACATTGATATTCTTGTAGCACTGTCTTATAGTGCTAGTTACTCAATTCGATGGCCACAAAATGAAGTGATTGGACAAAAGTAAGTCACTTCCATACTGTGGAATATAATTCTGTTACTAAAAATAGCAAGCTCACTAACAAGAGTTCTAAAATGTATAGTTAAATGAAAAGGATAAGGGAAAGAAACATTATATTATACATGATCAGCCTCTCACTCTTGTTTTGAAAAATGACCAAAACAGATATGTAAATGTTTATAATTGCTTACATATTGATTACACAGTGCACCGAGAACAATGCAGACATGTATATGGATAGATTGAGTGTACTTAGTGGAAACACTCAGGGAGAGCATAAATAATGCAATGTACATATGAATGCACATTGGGTGGAAGTCACCCACTTTGATGTTTCCTTTTTTTTAAGTGGTATCCTACTATGGATATACTTTTGAACTCAAAGAGTAGATTTCCATGTTTGCTATATCAAATCTTTTGCTGGCCCTATCTCCCAAGATGGCAATTTGGAGAGGGGCACAATGGAATCTACCCACATATCTCATGTAACACCAGCACATCCTCCGGCCTTTAGGCTACCTGATGTACATGAGAAGAAGGAATTTTCCAGGCCCTAATAATACCAGCTGGGATGTCCACACATCTCATTTCCTCCAACTAATGTGCATCGATGAAGACCTTTTCAACTCAGGATACCCAGCATACCCCTCCCAGAACAGACTCTGCTAAGATCCTCTGGTCACGGCTCTGCCAGGGTCTCATCTATAGGGAATCAAGACAAGCAAGGTAACTTCCCACAGGACATTTCTCTAAGAGCAGGTACATGAATTAAAGATGAAAATAGATAATCCAGGAAAGCCAGAATCAACCTTGCTGAGAAATACAACACTTTCACAATGATTCCCTTGTAGGCCATGAGGTTAAGAACAGGGAACTAAGTGCAAATTTCATTGAATTACTCCTTTAAAGGCAATTGGCATAGTCTGAGCAGTTAAAAATCCTTCAACCCAGTGAGTGGAGAATAATGTTTCCAACTGAGGAAGTCTGTTTACTTTCCCACTCTCATTATAGAACAAACATAAGCAAATGTCTTAATTTTCACACTCCCACAATCTCACCGACACTTGGTTTCCACCACCTCTGGTTATGCTGGCTTAGTCTCTCCACCTCCAGAGCACCTCCCTGGCCCCTGCCTGTGCCCACACAATCTCCCACTCTCCAGTTACTACCTTACCTAAATAACCTTCTACCCTGCAGGAAGACATCCTAAAGGAGGTTCTGTACCAGGTTGTACTGGTCACACATCTCTTCAACTGCATCAAGCATGATGGGGATCTATGTCTGTATTTGTTCTCACCGTGCCTCCCTGCCCTGCCTGGACCCTTAACCTCAGCAGATAATCCCAATACCCCTGGCTTCCAGAGAGGTGGTATTCCAAAACAGATAGCAGAGAAGCCAGGAAGTCCTTCAACTATCACTTTTGGGATAGCCTGTGTTCACAGAAAGAAAAAAGGGCCCAGCAAGAGGGACGGTGGGGGGAGGGAGGGGAGTAATACAACTAATGACCCTTGAGAATGAAAGAGGGAATTTCTTAGAGTAGAAAGAGAGTGGGAGACAGCCAGTCCAGAGAGTGGTAGGTGTCTGGGGGTAGCAGGGCTTAAGGGAAAATGGCTGGTGGTCTCCCTCAGGAGGTCAGCCTCTAAGACAGGAGGCTCCTAACACCACTAGGAGCAACCCAAGAGCAGCAGGCTGCTAGGGGCCTGGCCAATGATGTTACTGCTATGACCATGATGCTTGGACAATTAAAGGCTCTTTCTATATTTCCTAGCATGGAGAAAGTTCTGAATCTTTGTGAGGCTGTTAGGAGAGAAGGACTCTCTACACTAAAGGGAGAATAGGAGTTTAGAGACCATTTATCTTTAAAAAATTAAACATCAACCACTAACTCAAGGCCTCATTTTGTGAGGTAGGATTTTCTTTTTATAAACAAGCCTGTCACTTAATACGGGGCTTATCAAACTTTCACTGCACACCAGTCACTGAGGGATCTTGTTAAAAGGCAGGTTTTGAATCAGTGGGTCTAGAGTGGCCAGAGATTCTGCATTTCTAACAGATTTACATGTGACAGCAATACCCCTGAGCCAATGAACCATCTTTGAAAAAAAATAAGGTTAAATTTGGTCCATACGCTGATCTCTATTTTAGAGTATCCAAAATGATATAGAACCTACAGTAGCATCCTTAATTGATTAAATGAAAATGGGCTGCCTCTTTTCCTATTTCCCCTCCAGACTCTGGTTTCTTTTCCCTTTATCCTTGCACTAGTGCTTTGCTTCTGAAACAGCAGCCACTTTGGGGACAAGTGGATCCTGGTAAATGCTTCTTCAAAAAATCACTAAAATGACTTTTAAAGACCGCCCTAAATCCTTCTTCTCCTAATAAGAGGCCCTGTGGAATAACAGGTTCCTATTTTAGTGAAACAGCTTTAAGAATGAGATTAAACTTCAACCACAGTTTTCCGAGCTAACAGAAAAGTGACCTGATTGGGGAAAGAAAGTCAACCTTGCAGAACAACTCCAAGTAAATTCAAAAGCAATTGTCTCCAACTTTTATCCCAGGAGAAGGTTCTCTCCACCCTCTTAGCCTCAGATTCCACTTTGCTTCAAAAGAGACAAAATATTTTTATCTATCCTGTGCATCCTTTCTACCATGACATAGCATCTCTAGGACTCAGGTCTCTTTCCAGTAACAGAGAAGTGCAGCTTATATGCAAGAGGGAGACAGAGTTCTAGAGACAAACCTGGCCAAGGGCCAATAAAATAAAACTCTATACTTCCTGGGAATTTGCCCTGGGCAAGAATAGCAGAACACTGGCTCAGCATCTTTGCACCCAGCCCACACTGGGCTTCACACACACAGCAAAGGATTTACTGCATGAATGGACAAATGTAACCCAGTGGCCTCATGCAGATAGATTTTCCCACTCTGTCTCCCTACATTGTCAAGAAGCTCACTCATCTTTCTTATTTATCAAATGCCCCAATGGCACACCCCCAACTTAGGCTCTGGTGTCACATGATTCGTCTTAACCCTACCACTTAAAGGTGTATTGACTTAGGAATGTTTATTGGATTTTTTGGAATGTCAAGTCTCTTTTTTAGTAACCTAAGGACCACTATCACATTATCTAGAGATAATATTCAAAAGAGAACATTTAACCATCGATATCGCTCAGGCTCTATTTGATCAAGAATGAACCAGCCTTAAGGAACCAGCATGACTATCCTGGCACTAAATTTGAGTCCACCCACTTGATGGAGTGTTTTAAAGAATGAATGACTTAACACGAATAAATTCCCTAGCACTTCTAGGAGACAGTTATACTCCTTTCTCCGCTGGAAACTTTCTCCTATAGATTACAAGCATATAATAAAAGCCACCCATAAATTCCATTTGTCACATATCATGCAGGATGGCTAACAGTCACTTGTACCATATACAAAGGCATGGCCAGAAATCCTGTAGCACTCCCAAGAGTCCCTTCTGATTACCCTACCTAAGTACTCAGAGGTACCATGGGATGGAAGCAGCTGGCATCTCACATAGCTGGTCAATCTACTTATAGGAAGACGCCATAATTGGTGGAATGGGTGGGGGAATGCAGCCCCAAATGCTCACTCCATCTTCCAGGAGTGCAAAGTAACAAGGGCCCAAACTCAAACATTACCAGGAAAAGAAACTAGGTCATTTTTTTAGCAGTTTCACAGATCATAGCTTTCATAAGCAAACGCCGATGATCACTCTTGAAAAAGACTCTGAGCCCTTGGCAAAGGCTGAATTGGCCTCAGAGTAACCACTACTTCCTCACTAAGAAGACATACTACATTCCATCAAGAACCAATATACCACACTCAATGCATGCCAGCTCTCCTGACTTCCTTCTAAGAATGAAAACAATATAATGGCAGCTCAATAAAAAAACAGATTTCATATGATAGGGAAATGAGGAGTCCTGGCACAGAAAAAAAAAAGCACACTTATTAAAAAGAACAAGTTTAAAAAGTAGAAAATATCATAAATGCAGCTTTATGGTTAATAGCAGGTATTTGTTTTGAGTGCTAATAATCTAATTAGCAGTCAAACCAACGCATCCTCTATTATCAGCTGATCTATAATTACTGCTCCATGCTGAGTATTTTACCAGCACATGATAGCTTTCAACTCCTCAGCACAAACAACCAAATAATTGGTGTTATTAAGCTAGATTCAGGAAGATTCCTCTCTAAGGGGTGATGTTGGGGAGTTTTTAGTCATCCACTATGGCCTTTGTATGTTGAGCATCTGTTGACTAATTCCTCACGTTGCTGTCTGTAATCAGTCTTCGGGCATTTCTGAAACACCTTAATGCTCTGAGGAATATGATACTTTAGAGCCTTCCTTTTGGAAACTTCTAAGTCTAGGAGCGGAAACATCCCCAGTCTTCTACAGTGGAGCCGTGTTCTTAAGGACATGTCAGACAGTGGTAAAAGCATAACATATTTCTCTCTGAAAACATGGTGAACTGTTTTTTTTCTCCTTTAATATTGCTATAAATGACTTATCCTGGAAGAGATGGGTTCTGATACAAAACTATTCCACTCAGCAGTTTCTGCTCCAAACAACATGTGTATAATTCTGGAAAGCAGAACAAATGTAGGCTCTAGAGGTTGGTTGCTAGGAAAAAAAGAAAAGTACTTGAGTCTTCACTTTCAAGAGACCAGATCTGGTGTGACTGTAGAGAAACAGAAGGAAGCTGGGGGTGAACAAGGTGAAGTGGAAAAGAGGGTAAAATGTAAAGAAGAGGGGAGCTCTGGGGCCAGTCAGATCTGGTTGAGAATCTACCTCCTTTGCTTGTGGGCAGCCTGACCTTGAGTAAGTCACTGAATATTCTGGAGCCTTGGTGCTCTTCTGAAAGACGAAGGTTGGATGCTTCCCGCTGTCGTGAAGAATAGATGACTAACGCAGAAAGAACCTAGTGATTGATGGTTAGGGGCTCAGTGTTGCTTCTCCACCATTTCACCCTAGATGCATAAAATGATAAATCAGTTTTTCCTACAAGTCTGAAGCTTGTGCCATGTGGTTGCATTCTCTGCAATTAAGCCTCGACTGTTTACCTATAAACACGGTAGATTTCAGATCAGTTATAGTATGGGACATCCATGTCAGCCAAAATCCAACTCACAGTTCCCAGGGTCCACTGTCCCATCTCACCGCCAAATACCTCATCTTTGTCTGACCCAGAAACGAAAGACTAAATACTCAACATAGACTTTGATTGAAAGTACCATACCAGTAATAAACCAGTAACACAACTAACTTTAACTACCTCCTTGTCTATTAAAAAAAGGAACAAGATTTGCAAAAGAGCAAAGTCAAACTAAGACCTTTCTCTATTAACCCTCTTATTTGGGGAAATAAGAGGCTATAAAAATCATAAACACCACTGATGAGCTCTGCCTTTCCATGAGGTGCTAAAACCTAAGTCATGCTCCCAAAGCATGCTCAGTTCAGAGTTCCCTTTCTGACCTTCGTGTAGACGTGAAACAGATACAGAAAATATGTTCAACGACTTCTCACACGTGAACACACCGATGTAGTCACCATCTAGATCAAGACCTGAACTACCTCAGGTCCCCTTTAAATGTTCCCTGATCTCCTCCAGCCACTAATCTCAACCAGAGAACCATGACACTGACTCAGCAGCAGAGATTATTTCTGACATTGCTGTACTTTAATAAGTGGAGTCCTAAAGTCTGCAGGCCAAATGTGGCCTGCCACCTGGCTTAGTACATCCCACATGTAAAGCATAGGCTTTACATTTTTAAATAGTTGATGATAATAACAATAGAAGAATTATATCTTACAAAATGCAAAAGAGAATTTAGTTCAAATTTCAGTTTGAAATTCAATAAAGTTTTATTGAACACAGGCATACTCCCTCATTTACATATTGTCTTTCACAGGGCAGCTGTGGAATTGAGTAGTTGAGTAGTTGCAATACAAACCGTCTAACCTTAAAAAAGAAAAAATACATATTACTTTCTAATCATACAAAATAATATTTATTGAAATAAATTCCAGGAAATGGAAACAAGATGTTTTTGCTTTGCTGTTTTGGTTTTCTTTTCTTTTTGTCTTATTTGTTCATTTACCTGTCTTTGGGAAGATAAAGGGAACATGGAAATGGAGAGACAAAGGGTAAACAAATGCAACAGTGGTACTCACTAGACACTAAGTTAAAAATGAACTGTACAAATTGGGTATGGGGACTGGAGGGAAAAACTGGGATGAGAGCAAGAGAAAGGTTGATATCATCTTTAAAAAAAGCTTTACTCATTACCTGACATATGTAACTGTAACCCTCTGTGCACCATCTATAGAACAACAATAAAAAATAAATTAAAAAAATATGTATTATCTTGCCCACGACAAACTTGGTAACGCCAATCTGAGTGGTGTATATTTGCACATACACAATGATTATACTTTTCTATGGGGTTTGAGTCCAGGAGTGAAATTGCAAGATTACAGTTATAAGTACATATTTAGCTATAATAAACACACCAAATGTTATCCAAAATATATCCTCACTTTTAAGAGAAAAGCTAAAGCCCAATGCAGAAACAGTAAGAAGAGTGGAGGAAAATTACAAAGTTGATCTTATCAACTGAGCAAGTAAAGAGAAAGTAGTCAGAGTGGCCGAGTAGAGAGGGAAAGTACTAAGGTTATCTTGGTTTGCATTTCCTGCCAATCTTATTTTGCATATAGTCTGCTTGGTGTGGTGGTATATGTCTATAATCTCAGCACTCACAAGCCACAGCTAGGAGGATTGCAAGTTCTAGACTAGCCTGAGTTCCAGAAGAAAAAAGAGATGGAAGGAGGGAGGAGAGAGAGAGAGAGAAAGAGAGAGGGAGGGAGGGAAGGAGGAAGGAAGGAACAAACGAATGAATGAACGAAGGGAGGGAGGAGGGAGGAATGGAGGGAGACAGGAAGGAAGGAAGGAGAGAAAGAAAAGAACAAAAAGTACAGCAGTTTAATGTGTTGCCATGCTCAGGAGAAATCAAAAGTGAAAAAGTCCTGTTTTAGCTCAGGATCTTGGAGTAGAGCACCCTTGTCACTTAGTCCCATAACAAAACAACTATCACTGTGAGTCTTCCATGGTTTACTTCAAGTGCAGACAAAATATCCTGGAAGACAGGTGCAGTCCCCTAACTTCATACTTTCCCTAAGCTTGGGTCTATACATTACATTTTCACACTCAGCCTCCAAACTAGTCTTGTGAGGGTAGACCAGTAGGCCATCTACCAGTGCTAATTGAACAACTGGTGGTCTATCAGACTATTCCCCAAAGTAGACATAAGCAGGGCCTTCTGCAACTAAGAAAGTAAGGTCTAAGGTGATGCTGGGTGACCTCCCAAGACATTTTCCTGGAGTCATTCCCTTTGCACCCACCTTACATTTCAAAAAAGGGGATAGATGATTACAAATGACACTTTTTCTCTAAAACAGGAAATGCTTCTGATTGTTTAAGGACTACAGTCATCACAAAAGGAATCAAACTCAGAGTTCCTGTGTTCATTCCCCAGCTTTGTTGAGTTCTGAATTGAAGCACCCTCATGAATGATAGATAGCAGAACCTCATTTCCTATAGCTAAACCTTGCAGGCTGGGATGGAGGTAGCTGGAGTGTACAGGCTCCTAGCATAATGGAATTGGAGGTAGAAGAGTACACATTGTGACAGCCCTCTCTCCATTTCTCACACAAGGATTGCATTTCAGCCCCAGCATCTTCTCTACCAGAAGAGACCAAGGGTATATTGGATTTGGCCTCTTTTAGAAGAAAACTCAAAGTCTTCTTGGCACCCCATGCCTCTCTAGAGACCAGTTCTGTATTTCCCTTTATCCCTTCCTCAGGCCCATTCTATGAATAGAAAAGCAATGCTGGTGTTTTCTCAAAGACAGGACATTTACTCTCTACAAGAACACTAGTATTTTGTCCATATGCAAATATTCATATAACATACACATCCAGTATATATTTCATTTGCCACCAGGGGAAAAATGCTAACCAAAAGTTGAGTGCAGCCATAATAAAATGAACATGTTTTATAGTTAAACAAGTGAGCTCAAGCCTATAGGCTAGTTAGAGGAGCTTGCCAAAGTCTTCTCTTAAAATCTCTGATTCCTTACACTTGAGAAGATAAGAAGAATTATAACATCCCGTTCACATGGGTACATTAAGGATCAAATGAAGCATCTGTGAATAGAAATGCATTGTAAACTGCAGAGCATCACAGGAAAGGTACAGGGGTGGAAAAGCTATCCTTATCTCCCTTTTCCTGACTCGTCCTTTTAATTAGTCATGTCTTTCAGCCAGTTTCTCTGCTGATGAAGACCACCTGCCCACCATAAGGACATTAGTCAATTCGGCACCCAGCTGGCAGTCATCAATTGCCCATCTATTAATAGCCAATTATCTGGGTAGCTTAATTAATCTGTGCACCATGTGATCTGATCTCCATGAGATTCTGGAAAACAATGGGCCTGAAATACAGGCACTCGCTAATTTTTCAATGGTCATCAAGGGATTTGGCATCCATTATGCCTGCATGTTGCAGCTGCAACTGATGGGCGCATAAATATTGATTGGACCAGTCTATGGGGGGAGGGGGATGTGCATGAGTGTTTGGAGTGTTCTCAAAGGAGTAGGAAAAGCCACACAAATCTTCAGTCCAGAAAATCAGGGGGGAAAAATCCTCACGTCCAAGACTCTGTGAGAACAGAGAAAAGAGATAAACCTCTTAGGAGACAATCTGCCAAGATGGGTCAAATCCCACCAGCTCTATACATGTTTCTGGCTCTCTCCTGGTGTGGAATGAGTCACAGAATGGGTGTGAATAGCAGGGTTCTCAGGAAGAACACAGCTAAGGTGGCAGCTCTCTTCATCCAGGCCTTCAAACTCAATAGAAGAAACATGTTGGTAGATTGTGCCCTTCTGTGTGTTTCCCTGAAAGATCTCTGTAGTACATACAGTTAAGACAGGTGACATGAGGAGAATTTAATTATTTTTAAGTATCTCATCTTGTCTTCCGGAAATGGTATGCAGAAGAGGTTTTGTACTTGAAATCAGCATTGTCCAGGAGACAGAGGATCAGATGGCTTTTTATTTCCAGTGATAAGGACTGGTGCTGAAAAGAAAACGGAATGACTCAAAGTGGCCCAAAGCAGCATCTTCCTCCAGAAACAACTCTTTGTGTCCAGTGCAGTCCCCTATCTCCAGTAACCAAAGAGGCTGGCTGTTCCTGACCTTAGAGCTTACTAGGAAACAGGGAGCCACCATCATATCCCCAGTCTTTTCCCCGAGGCTCCAGGCCAGCATTGAGGGCTCTTGGATCTACAGGCTCACTCCCTTTGCAGAAGATGTAAGGGCGGGGAGGAAGAATAAAGAAAAGAGGCAGACAGAAAAGCAGGAAGAGAAAGGATGCCCTGGCTTGCACCAATATTCCCCATACTACTGCCATCTCCTCTGTCTCCAACAGCTTCTGAGCACTCATTAGGTCCTGTGATGGCAGCAATGGCTGCCAAATGCAAAGATGTTGCCCCAGAAGGTCATCTCAGGCCATTTATTCTGAAATACCAAAATACCAAAGCCAGCAAATTTCAGGAGCTTCTGCAAATCTCCCCAGGGTACGTGTGTGTGTGTGTGTGTGTGTGTGTGTGTGTGTGTGTGTGTGTGTGAGAGAGAGAGAGAGAGAGAGAGAGAGAGAGAGAGAGAGAGAGAGAGAGAGAGATCTTCCCTGTCCCAAAGGGATTCTTTCTTAATCAGCTCAACATCTGAGGACTCAGTGACTGATTTACTTTTTGGTTAATCTAGCAATTCTGGTAAAATAATTAAAAGATAAGTAACAGAGTCGGAGGTATAATTATTTATAGCCATAAGTTCTCTCCCTTCAGTTATTCACCGCTCACTTGAACTGGCTCAGACTATTGTAGAAAGGCAGTAGATGCAGTGCTATAGTGTGCTGCTCCCATTTCACAGTCAAGAAGAAGAGGCTGTTACTGCTGGCACGGCTAAGGACAGAAAGAGATATCCTCAGCTGTCAAGTCTATGAGTTAAACCAAAGAGTAAAGCCACACATGACTTCAATGTTATGGGAGCTACAGAGAAGGTCAGAGTCTGCCTCTTGGCTCTGGTGAGCAGAAAGTGCCTGAGGGCCATAGTGGGAGAGAGCTTAGCACCCAGCATGGGATAACCGAGGCTGGAAAGAGCCCACAGCCAGCTGCAGAGGACATAGGACACATCCACGCTCACCTCCCCAAGCAGATGGCAAGGCTGTCATTTTAGGTCTCTGGGGTGAGATGTGCAAAAGCCATGGCAGGGTTCACATTCTCCCACTAAAAGCAGAGCCCGAGATCTATCCCTGCTTTCTAATTCAGATTGTTTTCCAAAAGCGCACTGGGGATTTTGAGATGCTCTGGAAGAATGACAAAATTGTAAACATTAGAAATCAAACAAAGGCACAAGTAACACATTTCTTCAAAATTGGTTTCTAGGAGCCTGATAAGGGCTAGAACTCTTGGAAATCCAGAATGGAAAGGTGTGGCAAAGCAGGTAATCAGATGGCATTTAAATGAGGCTGTGTAGAATTTCCAGGCTTCTGACATTAGCCAACACTGTCCCTGCTCCACTTATAAATGACTTTTGAGGAGTGAAGAACAGCACTCTTAAACACAACAGACTCTGGCAGCCCTGATAGTTTCTCTGGGGACAGATTGGAAAGTCTTGTAATAAGTAAGATCAAGATTCCTGATCTTTGTTTTCAAAAGTGCCAGCCCATGCTATGAAACAAGAGTTAAGGAGAGCAGGTGCTCCCTACAGACTCAAACAGATTCCCCTAGAACAGAGTTCCCTTGGCCACTGAAACAGGATCCAGATGCAGGGAGAGTGGATCAAGAAAGTGAAAACAAGCCAGGGCCAGTGGCTCACACCTATAATCCTACTCAGGAAGCTGAGATCTGAGGATCGCAGTTCAAAGCCAGCACGGGCAGAAAAGTCTATGAGACTCTTATCTCCAATAAAACCATTAGAAAACCAGAAGTGGCGCTGTGGCTCAAGCAGTAGAATGCTCGCCTTGAGCTGAAGAGTGCAGGAACTGCGCCCAAGCCAGAGTTCAAGCCCCATGACCAACCAAAAAAAAAAAAAAAAAGAAAGCGAAAACATCCAGGGATATGGGCCCAGACCCAGCACTGAGGACCAGATAAATGAACTCTACACAAGCCCCTGGGACTTGGGATAACCTAGTGTGGACCAAAAACTGACCCATGGTGATATCCCACCAGCCCAAAAGTGAACAGTTGCTACTTCCTAAATACCTAAGATTCTAACCTATTGACATACTTGCTGGCCTGCTACAGGAGCAAGTAGTGATCTGAACCATGAGGCAAAACCACCTGTGAGGCCTGCCCTAGGGATCTGCCTTTAGAAGGGAAACCAGCCCAACATTCTGCACAGGGCAAATGAAAGGACAACACACATCTGATAATGAGCTGCTTCTGGTGATGCCAGAGTCAACATCTCCTGGACAGAGGCCAACATGCATGCATTGCACTGAGCAAGGCTAGATTAATAAGATCTCTCGCTAAAATTCATAACTTTTTAAGTGGGAGAAATTACCTATTAAATGGGAAATAAAATAACAGTGTCATATACTTAAGGCATTCATTTTATGCAAGTGTACAGAAAGACAAGCTATTTTCTAATAGCATTTGCTATATTTCTAGTACAGAATGCATCTATGTTCATGGGCCCCAGGCACTTTATTGGAAGCCTTTACATTTCTAATACCTTCCTCAAAAATTACCCTCGGGTCTAAAACTCTTTTGCTTTCACTAAGCCCTAAGCCTTGGACTAAATTTAGTTTCTTAGAAATAAGAGACAAATTTGCTGCTTTAAAAAAAATTCTGTCAGTTATTGTATAATTTTCTAAATGGCAAACAAATGACAGGAGAGAAAAGAAAGAAAAACCCTTTTTTCAGGCCCTTTTAAGTGATAGAGTATTTATCACTAAAATACAGTTTGAATTAAAACTTCAAACTTGTTACATGATTTCAATTAGAAGTTTGAGCCCTGCTGAATAATTTGGGGATGGGAAACCAGTATTAAAATCGAATTCACATTAAAAAGTCAAGTTTAAAGAAATCTTTACTTGTGCTATTAATAGAATCAGCCCTTCTTGAAACTAAGGGGAAAAAAATCCAATTAATTTTCTTAAACCAGTAGTGCAGCAGCACGCCTGAGCCTTGTCCACATTGCTGGGATTCTGACAGATGGGGCATAGGTTACATTGGGCCCACTGTGGAAACATCATCACTAGCCAAACAGAGTCTTTTCCTAGCAAGGTGAGGTCTGAGAGCCTAGGAACTAGACCCCTGTGGACATGGTTTGCTTCATAGAACTTAAGGATTGGGCAGCCCAAATGCTGCCAATCATTCCCAACTTCTCGGAAGATTTTACAGGTAAATTGTGGGGTTAGATGGGGTTAGAGATGGGGAGAATGATTAAGGGAATGACATTGATTAAGATACTGTATACTCACAAATGGGTATCTTGAATGAATAAATAAATAAATAAGACTTTACAGGAAGAAAACCTTCCTCTCTTGCTTTGGGAAATAAGCTGACCCTTTCTACCATTCTGATACTCAGGATAGGTACCACTGGCTCATGCCTATAATCCTAGCCACTCAGGAGGCTGAGATCTGAGGATCATGGTTTAAATCCAGCCAGGCAGGAAATCCCATGAGACCCTTATCTCCAACTGACTACTAGCCTTGAGCAAAAAATTCTCAAGGACAACACCCATGACTTCAGTTCAATCCCCAGGACCAGCACTTTTGAAAAACAACAACAGGGCTGGGAAGGTGGCTTCAGTGGTAGAGTGCTTGCCTCGCATGCATGAGGCCCTGGGTTCGATTCCTCAGTGCCACATAAACAGAAAAAGCTGGAAGTGGCACTGTGGCTCAAGTGGTAGAGTGCTAGCCTTGAGTTGAAGAACACAGCTCCCAAACCCAGAGTTCAGGCTCCCAGGACCAACAAACAACGACAACAAAGTAAAAACCTCAGAAACAAAGTCTCTATATGAACTTTTCTAGTCCTGTCATTTTTCCCACTAAGGCATAGAAGCTAAAATTTTTCTTTCCTATGATAGGTTTGAGAAACTAGAATTCCTGGACTGGGAAGGTGGCTCAGTGGTAGAGCACTTGCCTTGCATGCACGAGGCCCTGGGTTCGATTCCTCAGCACCACATAAGCAAAAAGTTTAGAAGTGGCACTGTGGCTCAAGTGGTAGAGCACTAGCCTTGAGCTGAAGAGCTGAGGGACAGCGCCCAGGCCCAGAGTTCAGACCCCACAACTGGACCCCCCCCAAAAAAAAAGAAATAAAAGAAACTAGAATTCCGTTTACCCTAAAACAAATCATAAAGCCTACAACCATTACTCTAATCATCATCCCCACCTCTTGCCCTGTGCTCTAAAGTGTCTTACAACAGGCCCTAAAGTAATTCTGACCTATCTTATCTCATAGAAGATCATAAGACCTTCATTCTCAAAAAAGATCCTGTTCCATATCAGGAGGGAAAAAAAAATGCTGGACAGAGAGGCTAAAATAAATACTTGAGCAGGCCCTGCTGGTTCACCCACTCTATTTATTAGCCTTAGATCATACCCTTCTGTCCATGAGACTGCTACACAGCTGGCCATCCTCCACCAAATCTTAGCATAAAAACACATAGTTCACCCTGGATCTTTCAGTCTTCACTCTGATGGCTCTCCAGTCATGTGAAACCATAATCAAAAGAATTTGTTTTGCCTTTCTCCTAATAATCTGTCTTTTGTTACACAGCTGTCAACAAGACCCTTCATGACAAACTGGAAAGACATCACCCTGATTCCACTGCCACACAAGGATGAGATTTACATCCTCAGCAGGAGGAAAACTTCATGGAGACTTCATCATATCCAGGCAAAAGCTTTCCCTGTGATGGTGCAAGGCCACTTCCTAGGAAAACCTGGTATACTGAACTCACTCAAAGCCCAATTTTCCCTGTGATCAGCAAGTATCCCACCTGAGTTCCTTCTGTTATGGAAACAATCTGTATTGACAACTGCATTTATAAAACAATATTGTTGGAACCACTGGGTATATGACCCCCTAGCAACCAAACTTCCCCAACACAGTGTGCTACATCTAGCCGGAGGAGCCTCCTGTGGCCCCTGTGAATGCCTTAAAGGACAGATCAGGAGGCAATGCCTCCTGAGGCACTGCGTGTCTCCTCACCCTCATAATTATACCCACTCCTTTGGAGCTCTCTGAGGGCATCGGTGAGGAAGCCCTAGAAAGTGGGTAGGGAGCTCACGCTGTACTGCAAGAGGACTTAGGCGGTCAGGTTTAGCAACACAGAATACCATGGGGCAAGTTGTTGCCAGAAAGATCTCATTTCATTCTTGTTCTGACACTA
Source organism: Dipodomys ordii (assembly GCF_000151885.1). NCBI lineage: Eukaryota > Metazoa > Chordata > Mammalia > Rodentia > Heteromyidae > Dipodomys > Dipodomys ordii. The sequence goes on along the minus strand of NW_012267236.1, from coordinate 4,631,401 downwards.
CCATTTGAAGATCCTTGTTATCTTGGGCCAAATGGTTAATTACTCAGCCTCATCTGTATACAAGTATTATCTCCCTGGTGTGACTGTTGTGAAGATTAAGTGAGCTAATATATGTGAAACAGAGTCTACGAATTTGTAAAACACTATCCACAGGCTAGTGATTGTTACTTCACAGGGATGCAAAGGCTCACACAAACTTAGGTCCACATCACACTCAAGTATGGCATCTGCAGAAAACAGATGGACCAGGAGATCATCATGTTAAGCAAAACGAGACAAACTCAAAAGGACAAGTAATGCATGTTTTCTCTCATATGAAGAATTGAGACCTAAAACAACTATATAACATAAATGTAAATGGGGGACTTTTGTGAGGAGATCTCCTAGGAGGGGGATGAGTAAAAGAGAGCGTGATGGGGTGGTGAATCTGATTGTAATATATCATATGGATGTATGAAAATAGCATAATGAAACCCATTAAAAATTGTGAGAAGAAGGAGGAGGAAAGAAGGGTAATGGGGAGAAAATGACCAAAATGTATTAGATGCATGTAAGGCAAGATGGAAATATCATAATGAAACCCATTTGTATAGTTAACATATTCTAATTTTAAAAATTTGACAAAAAGAAGAAAAAATTCATTTGGCCATGTTTACACAGAGCCAACCAAACCACAAAACACCAGCAGACTGCCATTCTTTGTCTAGCACCCAAGTGCTATCCAGCAACAGGCTGCTTCAGAATCACATGGAACACTAGAAAAATACTAATTTTAGGGCCTTCTCCCAAACCGGAAGAACTAACTGTAATCTACAACACCCCAAGAATCTGTACATTAATCAAGCTCTCCAGGTGATTCTGACACACAATCACCTGGGTAAAAGCTGTGCTCCTTTGGATATGTCAGATGGCCTGTTCACACCAGTCATAGGGAATAAAACTGGGCTGGAGTTGTGAAGGGATCTCTCTTTGTATCTTTCTCTTCAGATAACCACACAATGAAATACACAGGGGAGTTCACCTGCCAGATGAAGAATACATCCATGAAAACAAACAATACGTTCATGTTGGCACAAAAGGCCATCCATACAGGTTAAAAAAACACACACAAAGAAAAAAAGGCAAGCTAATAATAAAAGATGTCAAGATTTCAAAAGTCTATAGAATTCATGATTATAGAATAATACACAAAATGGGGGGGGGTGGTAAATAAGATTTTAAGACAAAGAGTAAGAGGTCTTCTATGGCTACAGAGCCCTATTCTGGATTCCTGTTTATAATTCTGCCTCAGCCAGGAATTTATGAGAACCCCCTACACACACACACACACACACACACACACACACACACACACACACACACACACACACCACAGCCAAGACATAGGGAGACAGCACCCCCAAATCTAGCACAAAACCTAGCAATTACTTGCCATCAATCAATGTGTGTTGAGCACAAGCCAGGATGTGAGGATATGGGAAAGGAGGAAGGACAAAGTACATACAGAGGGAAGCAGATCTCTTGTCCCAAATCCCTGGGGTAAACTAAGAATAAGTAAGCTTAAGCTAATGAGGTTCAATGCAAAACAAGAAAGTTCATATCCCTGCAGGCATCATTAACTGCATCACAAGAAGCAGAAACACCTAGGGAAATGGGGCGGGGGGGGAATCCAGTGCTATAAATGCTGTTTGAAGTCACCAATCTGGCCTTCTCATTTTTCTGCTCAGCCCTTCCACCTACTCCACACACCCACAGCCCCTAAGAGTCCAAGGTCCGCCTGGCTCTGACCTCACCTTTCCCCCACCCTACCAGCCCACCCCCAGCCTCATCCCTCTGGCCTTTAATGTTTTGTTCTGGAAGTATACCAAACTCTCACAACTACCTTTAGGCATTATGGATCCTCTGGGTCTTCAGTGTACCACTACCTGGGTCACCCCCTGCCCACTGGTGAGCCTGACCAGGCAGAACTCAGCTCTCCTAAGTCTTCCAGGGAGCCATGTAGTACAGAACTGCTGAGGAGTAAATCTTCATTCCCAGGGAACAGCTTCTACTGACCACCTAGCACAGTGCTTGGCACACACTTATATGCCAAATAAACCTTGTTGAGAACAGCTGAGCAGTCACAAGATTCCAAAACAGGAGTGACAAGGAGAATCCATGAAGGCAACCTGATAAGAGTGGGGGAAACCTGAGTGTGGAGGTTTGAGTTCAAACCAGCAGTGTGGACCTCAAAACTACTTATAAACTCTCCACCTGCTTCCCAAACAAGGTATTAAAGATTATCACCACCCTATTCAAACTAGGGCCTATGAAAAAAGCACCCACTATGCACCTGACACACAGCAGGATCTCTTGTACTTATTAATGAGACCCTCCCCACCCCCATCCAGGTACACATTCATATTTCTGACTCCCCTTTCTAACCACTCTGCCTCAAGCTCCTCCAAGGCTTTTAGCCTTTCCCTAGAGGGCTGCTCTGGATCATGTTCATAAATGTTTCCCGGTCTGCCTGCAAATCCCCCAGAGGTCTCCCTCTGAGTCCCAAGGCCAGGTCTGTGGAGAGGAACCAGAGCTCAGTATCTGAAGAGTGAATATGAATGAGCAGCTTCCTGCACTAACAGGGCAGGAGTTGGAAAAGCCACTTCGATTCCCATTTCCCCAACTCCCCACCAATACCAAGGTGCCAGGCTCCCTGATGGTGTGTTCAACTTCCTATACAACTGAGGGGTCCGGGGAACAGCTGTGGAGCCAGTAGCACTGGGCCGGGATGGTGGGGGGCGAGGAGGGCACCTGCCTGGCCCGGGGAGGATGGAGACCCCAAGTATACCGCGCAAGAGCGTGGCAGGCGGGCATCCTGCAGCCTCCCTTGCTCTGGCCTGGCAGCTGCCAGGAAGAGGTCAGCACACGCTTGTCGTGGATTGCCACCCCCACCCTCCCACACCCCCCAGGCCCACCCGCTAGCGACCCTCAGGCGGAGTCCGCCGTGCGCCAACCCCCGGGAGGCTGGTGCGCAGCGCCCCCCTTGGCTGCGGGACCCCGGCGCGGCGCTGAAGTTGGGAAGCGTGCTCCGCCCGCGAGCGCGCGTGCCCACCGCCCACACCCACCGCCGCTCACACACCCCGCGGGGTCGGAGACGCTGGGGGCCGGTGACATTCCAGAAACACCCCGTGGTTTGCTGCAGCCGCGCTGGTTACCTGCCCGGTCGCAGCACCCAGACTCCCCCCCCACCCCCCCACCCCGCACACACACACCCCTCCCAACCCATTTCCCCGCTCTGGCTTCCCGTGAGCCCGCAAAGCCCGGCTTGCGTGCGGGATGCGCGCCCTTCCTCCTGCCCTCCCATCCCTCCCGCCAGCCACTGCCCCGCGCCCCGCGAGCAGCCCAGCCGCGTACCTTGGGGGTCTGCACTTCAGGTCCCAGCGGCACCTCCAACTTCCTCTTGGTGACCCAAAAGAACAGCAGCACGGTGATCCAGAGCACCCCGAAGATCGGCAGCACCAGGCGGCGGGTCAGGCGCCTCATGGTCCCCCTCCCTTTGCCGCCCCCCGGCGGAGCGGCGTCCCCGGGGCACCCCCCGGTGGTCAGGGCTGGCGGGGCAGGAGGCGCCCGCAGCACCTTCCCGGGAGGAGCGCTGGTCCCGGAATCAGGAGTGCGTGCAGGGTGGCCGGATCCTCCCGCCAGGCGCCCCGCCCGCTTCCTGGAAGAGCGAGCCGGGGGTCGGAAGCTCGGGGCGCCCGAAATGCGGCGGGGAAGAGGGGCCCCAGGGGCGGCCAAGCCCGGAGCCCTCTCCAGCCAGAAGAGCGCGGTGGCCACCGAGATACTCCCCACGCCGCCGCCGCCGCCGCTGCCACCGCCACCGCCGCCACCGAGAGGCAAACTGACGGGAGCGGTGAGCCGAGGGGAGGGCGCGATCGCGATCGGAGGCTGTGCCGGGCACCCCCAGAGGAGCACGAAGGGGAGGGAGCAAGGGGGAGGGCGGGCCCGACAGACAGACTGACTCCGGGGAAGCTGGGCCCGAGCGATCCGAGGCTCGGCCAAGGGGTGCTACCACCGCCCGCCCACCCAGGCGCCCCGAGCCCGGGGCGCAGCTAGCGGGCCACTCTGGGCGGGAACCGCGCACCGCGAAGCCCACCACTCCAGTGGCAAGCTGCGGTCGAAGGCTCTGCTCTTCCAGGCGGGGCACTGTCTGGGAGGAGTTCCCGCTCCTTGCAGGGGGGCTGCACGTGGCGCTCACACCGGTGTCTGCCCCCCAGGAGCATCTATGCTGGCGTGGCCGGGCTAGCAGCACTGCGAAGGTTCACTTGCCTGGCCGTTCAGGTCCAAGGTCAAGTTCAGCCAACTCCCCAGGGGTATTTCTAGGCCGAGGTGCAGGTGCCTGACAACTTTTTTTTTCTACTTAATGGAAAGCTGAGCTAGTCTAAATTTAACTTTAAAGATGTCCTTTTAAAAATTAAGGCGCAATTATCTCCCTGAAGGGGTTTTCTTCTGCTTAGAAGCATCAGGGAATTGTGCCTACCAGAAAGGGGTATCAAAGTTGAACTGAACAACCAGGGTCACTTGGCAGGGGGCTAGGTGGGTAATAGATTATTTTTCAGAAGTCCCTTTCCCAACTGTTTTGGGAAGTCCAACCTCTTTTTACTTGCAGATTGAAAGTACTTGGAGCTAGAGATAGCAAATTGTGCATGCCATCCCCAGGTAGTCCTCAGTAAGTCTGGAGTAAAGAGGCCCTTTCACTATGTAACACTAACCAGTTCAGCCACACTAGCGGTGCAAACCCTAGGTAAGTCCTTTAAGGTCCTCATCTGTAAAATGGATAGGCCCATACTTTTCTGGCAATTGAGTGAATAGCTGTGAATGCTGAAGTGGTGCAAAGTGTCAGTCTTAGCTATAAACTCAAAGAGAAACAAAAACCTGGCTCTGCCTGGAGAGCAGGAGCTGTAGCGGCCATATTATTTTTGTTGGAGGACCTGAGAATAATGCATGAACCGCTCCAGCCACCACCACAACCCTCTTTGTTCAAAGAGCTCAGTATAAAGGAAGAGCCCACACCTGCCTGCAGGGAGAGAGGTCTAAGTCAGGGCTTCAGAACTCCTCCTCCAGTAGGAGGGAGCTGCTGACCACATGTACTCAGAAACAGAGAAACCAAACAAAGCCCCCCAACATTTGCTGCCTTGTTGATTTTTGTTTGTTTTAGCCACAGGCCAATGCTGCCACATAACCCTTAAAATTCTTTGACCAGACTACAGATGGGAAGATTTTAGTCAAGAACCAGGAAAAGCTTGCCAGCCCAATTGGAGATTCAGAACAGCTTGTAGACCACCACACAGGCCCTGGGAATGGTCGTGCACTTGCCTTTTTTTTTTCCCCAAAACACTACCCATTGTAAGGTTGGGTAGGCTACCCAGCTACCACAATGACCAGGCAAAGGCCCAGAGAGACAACTGTCATGGGGAGGGGTGGGTAGCAGCAAGAGTGCCCCCTGCTGCAGCCTGCTGAGTTCCCTGGATCTCTTCCCAGAGAGAACTCCTATACCTGCAGGCCTGGGCCTACAAAGTGCTCTGCAGCAGGCTCTGCAGGGGACCCTAGGCAGGCCACAGAGCTGCTGTCAGCTCCAGGCAGAAGCTGCAGCACCGGAGTCCATTGCTCAGCGCTTTGTGATGCTGCTTCTGAGTAACAGATGGCAGACAGTTACACAACACCACCGCCAAGCTTCCGAGATGGTGCAGCTCCACACTGCCTGCTGCCGCTCAGGTTCCTCATTCCATTTAGCATATGGGGAAACCGAGGCCCGGGGGTGAAGAAGTTCCATGTGGGACTTGCAGTGCCTGGGGAGGGCAGAAATTTCCTTCCAAGGTGCTTTCTTCTTGAATCATGACTTGGTCCCCCATTCATATGAAGGAAGGGTTCCCTGGGTCTATGAAAGCTGTTAAGGGAATCCAATTTTGTTAAGTGTCATTACCTGATCCAGCCAAAGGGCATATTAGTCTGGGTTGTCAAAGCAGTAAGTGTCATTAGGATTGAAATAGATTTCAGGTGAGTTTTCCGACCATCTGGAAGCCAGGTGAGTCTCCGTGCAGGGCTCAGCCCTCTGGATATCTCCTGGAATGCAGCTTCTCCAGAGGTCACCACGCTTAGAAGGTATTTCAAACTCATCAATAACCAGCTTAAATAACACAGCACACTATAGATCCCAGTGGGAGATTAGCTATCTGTGCCGGTTAATCCGTTACTTTTTTTTTTCTCATCACAGCCAATATAGGAAAGAAAAGCACGTAGTAAAAGATTTTTTAACATGGCAGGAAATGAGAAAAATATGGGTGTTCTGAATTAGGACACTCAGAACATGAAAATGGATCTCTCTCCAAGATCTTGATTTTCTTGAGCAAGTTCCTCATTTCACTATATCTGTTTTCCCATAGGTAACATCATATTCTCAGAGAGACCCTCCCAAGGTGGGGAGGGTTGGGGGCCCTCCCCTACCTTGTCCCTGAATGAGGACTCTAAGCCACTCCTGTCATTGGCAAGTTGTGTGTAAGCTGTTCTCTCCTCACAGCCGAGGACATTAGAGAGCAAATTGGGTACTGGAGCAGATGTGAGTCATTCGTGTTAGTATAAAAACTATGGAATAAAACCCATTATGGCCCCGGAAAGCTGTGTAAAGCAGCATATGGAGCAAATGTAAGCTGGGAAGAGGAGGAAGCTGTGAAGTCCGATGCATATGCTCTCTGGCGGCGAGTGCTGTGGGTTTTCACACTTCGCTTTGCATTTCCTTTAGCTGTCCTCCTGTCACTCTCACTCAGCTCACTGCAGAGGCTGCAGCCTTTGTTCCTTTAGGATCAGCTTCCCCAAGTCCCTCTTCTCTGCCATGTCTATGTGTATGTGTGTGTGTGTGTACCGTGCACACATGCATGTGTACGCATGTGCATTTGTGTGTACACACACATGTGCGTGGCTACATGTCTATCTCACCATCTGCACACCGTCAGACCTGTCACAACCAGTGAGATGCCCTTGGTGCCACCCTCCAGAGGCCAAGCAGTTTTCTGTGGAGGTGTTGGGCCACCTGGAAAGGTGGCCAGGCAGATGGCAGCTCAGTGAGAGGAGATATACACAACACTGGCCCGGCTCTGGCAGGGTTTCCCAAGAGCAAAGGGGAAAAAAAGATAAAAAAGAGCAGCAGTGAGGACTCAAAGCTGTCTGTCTTTGGGCAGCCCCTGCAGCGGGCTCTGGTTCTCTGACTGTAAATAATATATCAGTTCCCTTGTCCCCCATGATCCTCTCTTTCTTGCCACTGGAGATCCTGTCAAAAGCACATGTCCCATATCTCCTGCGAGGGCTTCTTTACATGACGAGGGATGGAATCATTTAGGCATCTGGCAAGTGAGGATCCACCATTACCAAGCCCATAGCTCCTCTGTCTGCCTGCCACATGGGTACACCTTTGTCAAAAGAATAAAGCCAGGCCACTTTTCTTCTCATCTCTGACGAGCAGAGAGGTAGCTTTATCTAAGGGATAAGGGAAGTGAAAGTCACCTTTCTGGATCTTTATTCATTAAACAATTCCTTTTACCCGCCCACTATCCTCAGCCCTTCTCTTTATCCCTTTTTTTCTTTCTTATGTACCATGGTATAATTTGCTTCCTTGAAAGGGATTTTCATCTTTGCATTTCAAAAGCCTGCTTTTACATTATTTTGAAATGCTCCCAAACTTTGTTTTTCATCCAAATGTCAAGTGTAAAAATTTACTACTGCAAGGATGATAGGTCTTTGCTGGTTGTTGAAACTGGTTTCATCTTCAGGGATGGTGATCTGAGACTTGTCCCCCCTCCCAACACCCCTACTTCCCATAAAAAATGCAAAGTTCTAATTGAAGAAATGACCCAATTAGCTTAGCAAAAAGTCAAAGAAAATTCTTTAACCTGAAGTATCTGGAAGGGGGCACTGAAAGAGGAGAACACAAACCAAAGAGTGGAGATAGCTGAGGAAAGATATCATACCCAAGGGCCCACATGTCAGATAGCCAAGTCCAACAGCCACCTGCAGCACCTCTGACAGCTACAGACAATCTTTCTTAGTGGCTTCAGTATGACAGTATGAGCAAAAGATCAAAACAAGCCTAGAAGGAAACAGAATTGCACTGGGGTCTCTCCAGTCTCCCCAGAACTTTCAGACACCAAGCATGTCCCAACAGTGGGCAGCCACAAATCAAGACAGCTTCTAGAAGCCAATGACACCTTTTGTATCAAGGTATTGCATACTGAGCAGGATAACTCCATGCCCTAGTTTTCTTGAGACAGTCCTCTTTTCTGCTCATGTTTCTGTCATAATTAATAAAAATCGCCCCTTCACTTCCAAGAAATTTCTATTTTTGACAATAAATTAGATGGCCACTAACAGGGGGATTGAATTTCTAGAAGGAAGATTGCTTCTCTCAGATGATGAGAAATGTGGGTTTTAACTGTTCTTTAGAGTTTGAAATACTCTAAATGTTTAAATGGTACTATTATTTACTATTCTGATCAAACCATATATGCAAGACATTTATTCAAAGACACAATATGAATAAATTAAGTTAATTTATAAAAGGGAATAACTGCCCCGTGCCTTAGTCACTGGTGTTCTGATCCTATCCACTCGACAGAAACTGTTCTATCCATATAGCAACTCAAATGTCCTAGAAAGCAGGTTCCTTCAGAACGCAAGAAGTCCTTGACCTCCATCTCAAATCATCCTTTCAACCACTACTTCTAGCCTACCTGCCTAAATGGACCAAAAATGAGTGTAAGTGAATGAAATGCAGCAGTGTCAGGGAAATGATGGTGTAGGCAAATCAACAACAACATAGGTGATATCCAGTCATCATTTGAGGCCACAGAAGGGAGTGGCAGGTGGGGGAGTTCATGGAGGACTAGCAAGGAATCAGCTTCAACTGATCTTGGCCAGTGGAGAGCAAGTGCTCTATAGAAGCAGGAATCTAGATGATGATGTGAAAACTCCCGGATTTTAACTGGTGTTAACTAATTCAATCACCCTTCCCCCTGCCAAACAAAAATTGGGTGGGCTAAACTAAGCAGATCTGCAACCTGGATCTAGCCAGTTTGCAAATAATATGCAACCAACATTGGTTTAATAAACACTAAGATATTCCTAGATACCATCTCCAATCTTGAGGACAGACATGCCCACCTAAGACAAACAGAAAGTTTGGTCCCTGTTTCTAGTTCAATGTTCCTCACTTTGTACGCGAGGAAAATGCAGCCCTGTGAAACCATATGACCTGCTTACAGAAAGATAACATGATCAAGCCAGGTACCATGGCTCACACTTATAATCCTAGCTATTCAGAAGGCTGAGAGCTGAAGACCCAGATTCAAAGCTAGCCCAGGCATGAAAGTCTGTCTGATGTTTATCTCCAGTTAAGGAGAAGAAGACGCTGCCACCAGTGGGTCGCTATGGGTCAAGTGGTAGAGCACTAGCCTTGAACTAAAATACCAAAGGACAGTGTCCAAGCTCTCTGAGTTCAAGCCCAAGAAATCACACACACACACACACACACACACACACACACACACACATACACACACACACACCACGTTCATGGTAAAACTTGGGTTATTCCATATTTACCCTATACCTACCACACATACTTACCCCATGCATACCATTTTCCAAATTGACCTCCCTCCTCTCTCGAGTTTCATAGGTAGCTGAGATACTTCTCAATATAGGGATTAGGAAGACTACTAAGCCCCAAAAGTTTCTAGTTGATTGGCCAAACAATCAACAAAGACATTGTGAGCTCAGACATTGAGCAATTTACGGTGAGAAATACAAATAAACAGAAAGCCTCTCCCCAGCTCTCCTAGAAGATATAAGCTGGTAATCAGAACAAGAAAAGGCTCAAATGCAAAAAGACCTAGTTCCTCATCTTGTGTTTTTTTCATGGCTCCTTAGTGAGAGCCCTTCAGTCCACCTGAGAAATGGCTGCATTACAGCAGCAAAGGTATTTCTGGAGCCATCCCCTGCACCTGTCTTCCATTTCCCTCCCTAAGTGCAACACAAATATTAATTAAACATAGATTATTTGAAAAGTGCTTTTAGCATTTGAACTCAACTGGGCTGCATCAGAGAATGATATTAATGTCATCCCCCTGTTGGCAAACTGCTGCTTTAAAAAATAAATAAAAATAAAGGACTTTCTCTTTTTCAGTGTTCTCCATGCAGACAATTTATTTTGCTCATCCTCTGGCTATCTCACCTTTTGTGTCATCATTTTCATGAGACAAGTGAAAATAATATTTCTCTTGTGCTCTGGAGAGCCAAATCCCTTTTTCTGGCTTGATAAAAAAAAAAGGACTGGTCTGAGCTGTAATAGAAGCCTGATGTACAGTCCCAGCACAAATCCTCAGGGAGAAATAATGCATCTCTTTGGGTAAAAGAAATCGCTTATACTTATGAGGTAGGAGATTTTCAATTTATAAAGGTTTCCTATTTCTTTTGATTGGCCAGATAACTGCATTCCAGGAAGGTTAGGTTTTTATTGCACAAGACAGAACTGCCTCTTAAATCTGGGATTTTAAAAAATTCAAAAAAGATGAGTGACAAGCATCCATCTGCATACCCTGGACCAACTGCCCTGGGGAATGTGAAGGCAGTACGGATCACAGGGTTAAAATCCATTTAGCTACAGAGATGGGAAACTTCCTGTGAGTGATTTCTTCTCCCATCACCGCTCTCAGGCCTGAATTCCAAATTGATTTCCTTAATAACTATTAAAGATCTTTTTAATTAAACCAGGCATCTTCTTCCCTGGCAAACTTTTCTTGATGACATCTCTGGTTAATTAAAGGTTTAGGCTGCAAAGACATATTACATAAGAACAGGGGGAGCTGCTTTATGGTATGCCAGGGAGGCATCCTGCTGATTTCTACTGCAGCAACCAGGCTCTGCCTGAAAGCTTGTTCTGGTCTTCCTTTAGGGCTACAAGAAGGCCCCAGAAAGGGTTAATAATAAAGGTGGTTGAGGGGAGGGGATTTCTTTCTGTTTCCTGAGGTTCAGTTTCTCCTTACCTGTATGCATCAAGTATTTCTCATTAAAAACATCACTCACTTTGATCACAATTCACTGATGCTGACAAAACATTTTTACCTTTTCATCCCCAGCTCCTGAGTTAGTTAATACATTTATAATCAGAGAAGAATAAAAGTCTTTTTTTATGTACCTATCAATAAAAAATACAGTCACCTCTACAAGAGAATGTGCCATTTTCTCACAAGAAATGAAATATTTTATAGGTAAAAATGCATAGCCCTATATATATGCATCTCTGTATATTGATTGCTCTGACTCATTAGTAAATGCTCCTGATTCATTCAGTCATCTTTTTCCTTGTTCATTTTCTACCAGGGCCCCTATTTTGAAATGACACACCAGGGAAAGTATCCAGAATATCACTAAGAAACTGAGCTTTTTTTCTTTATGCAAAGTCAAGTAGATCTTACATTGGGAATCAAACCCCATCTCTGTTGTCAGCATGGTCTAAAACACTGAGTCTCAGGCCTAGGGCACGTCAGAATTAGCATGGTCTAAAACTCTAAGTCTCAGACCTAGATGCACATTGGAATTAACTCTGTTGTTGGCAGTCGGATGGTTCCATCTCACCTCTGCCTGCTGAAATGTTGTAAGTAGTGTGTCAGGCACCCAAGTTTGAGAACCACTGGTCAATCCAATGCCTCTAAATGAACTCAAGGGGAAAAATGCCCACTGTCTCTGAAATTTATCTGACAAACAACATAGACAGGTAAAACAAGTCAGAGGGAAGTAAGACGTTACCAATACTGCTGAGGAAAGGGGCTCCTATTCTAATGAATTATTAAGAAAGAAGAAAAGTTTCCTGGCCCAGATTCCCCAGAATTTTGTTTGATTCAGTTGGGTGATAATCATGCTTTAAGGACCATTGCTGGGCTGGGATGTAGCTCAGTTGCCTAGCAAGTGCAACGTCCTGGGTTTGATCCCAGTACCAAAAAAGAAAAGACAAAAAAAAAAAAAAAAAGAACCATTGCTATAGATAACTAAGAATATTTGGTTTTCCAACTTAAACTTTTTTTGCATGTGAAAATGTCCTGGAATTTGGCATGATATTTAACCTCCATTATTCTATCTGATCCTCTTAGCAATGCTGCCTTCAGGTAGACAGAAGTGATAAAGAAACTGAGACCAAGAAATGCAGCCTGCCTAGGCCCTCTATGCATCTCACAGTGACAGTTTGGATCCCTGCTCCGGTATAATGGAAAATGCAACTGGGCTGAGTGTTTTCCCTTTACTGTTAACTCTGCCTGTGTGATTTGTGGCATGAGACTAAACTTCTCTGGAGTGTGATGTCTTCATCTGTAAAGTGGAGAACTCAATCGATGGTCTCCACAATCCTTTCCATCTCGATCTTTCATGCAATGCATTTCTGACTCCTTTTCTAAAACTCTATCCATCTCCATTTGGCTCCGAAGCAAATTTATACAGGGGTTTATTGAGTCATAAGGGAAAATGCGCACTATTAGAAGGTTGTTGAGGGAGAGATGAATTTGACAAAAACTCTCCCACTTGCAATGGCCAGAAACAGTCAGAATGGTGAGCACCTGCCTTAAAGCCTGAAGGTAGCATGGCACAGAGACAGACATTAGGTTCCATGGAGAAGCCGAAGCATGCTCTTTTCTCCCTCCCACTTTTAAGAGAAAACAGCTAATTCTATGAGCACATTTCTGACAAAGTCAACAACTTTGAAACAGAAAGAGTAAGCTCTAGTAAAGTCTCCCGACTGAATCCAACTTTCCCCATTATCTGAGTGCTCTGTGATTCCATAACCTCTCCCAGATTCACTTCCTTCCTCAGAACAGATTCATGGCAGAGCTAGGGGTTGATGGGTGAGGATCAGAGCTGTTTAAAATTCCTCACCTGGGGACACTTTCATTTGATATGTATTGTGTGAATTTTTTACTACCAGAGCATTTTCATGCGTTGCTTTTGTAATTAAAAATAAATAATTAAAATCCTTGACGGCTGATGGGTTTTTCTTTCTGGGCTCTCAAAGACAAAGCAATCTCCAGGGTGCAGAAAATGGCTCTGAACTTTTCACTGGTGTGTGTTGTGTGTATATGTGTAAGATACTGTGTGTGTGTGTGAGTGAGAGAGAAAGAGAGAGCATGTCAATGTCAATGTATGCATGAGACACACACTGTTTAAGTGTGTATAAGAGACACAGTATGTATGAGACATATTCTGTGGGGGTTAGACTGTGTGTGTGTGTGTGTGTGTTGTGTGTGTGTGTGTGTGTGTGTGTGTGTGTGTTAGAGATAGGCATGGAATCTCTTCTGCAAGAACTGATGGAAATGGCCATCTATGCTAATGCAATAACAATAGTGTTTAAACTTAGATGTGGACTATGTGCTCATTAAGACCAATCTAAAACTCTATAGCTAGATTATTATGGCAGAGCATGGGCCTGTGGTGGAATGTGGGATAGAACAAGAATAAAAGACCAGTTCTACTCACTGACTCATAGTTATTCTGAGTGTGTGTGCGTGTGCATGCACGTGTGTATGTGTGTGTGCATGTCTTCTCCTCCATTCCTAGCCACTCAAGACGTCTCTCAGAAAGACAGTAGTCTTTCCTGCTAAATATTTTCAGTTGGAAGTCATCCCTCATGACCCTCTTGACAATCTCACCAGAGTGGCCTTAACAATGCTCATTGAGCACTCCTTCCCCTGATTACCTCTGGCAGACTCTTTGTTCTTCAGGGAAAGTACTTGCTGGCATTCAGTGCACTGGCCTGAGGATATAAGACCCAGAAGCCTCTCAGAAGGTAGTTAAAAGGCTGAGCTCCCTCTCGTCGATGGGTTCACACGTGTCAAGGATGGGTGTCATCGTGGAGAGTCAGAGTTTTTAGATAGGCTAGGTGAGGCCTTGACTCTCTAGCCTGCCCGTGGCTGGGGAGGGGGTGGGGGCAGGTCTCTGAGTGTTTGGGCCTCCATGATACCATTCTACTCAGAATCAGCTGAAGTTGTTGCTGTGGCTCAAAAAGGAGCTAAAACAGACAAGGTTAAAAACCCTAGGATCAAATAAATAGCAACTAAAACAACAAAAGCAAGAAGATCAAGCAAGTATTCGTCAAGGCAAGTGATAGAAACACATTGAGTGTGGGGTCAGTGGGGGATCCCATATGAGGCCCCAGTCAGAGATGCACTCAGTGCCAGCACCACTATAAGCAACTGTGTCCTCATTTCCCCAGTTTGGGATGACAGTTTGGGATGCCAGTTGTGACAAGATAGACCTCAGGCTCCTGCCTGGGATTGGCTACTTGTTGACTGTGACTTGCACACGTGCAGCCCTTCTGAGCTATACAACATGGTTTCATTGTCTGGACCAAAAGTGGCACTGGGAACTCATCTTGACTGGGTTGTTGACAAGACATTGCATACAAAGCCCCTGGCACAGAGGTCATCTTAAGCCAGCCACCCACACTGTTGTTCAGGCTGTGAGAACTGAGCTGTCACCTTGAAAGTTAAAAATGGGCCTTTTGTACTCTTAAGCCTCCACCATTTAATGACATGGTAAGTGTGATGAAAGTACTTGACTCCCTTTGTTCAATGACTTTTTAAAATGAGTGTCTCCTTGTACATCAATAACCCTATAAGGGGAAATGTGAAGGGATGATTCTTGGAGAACAATCACCAGTACCTCTCTCTGAACAAGTCTGTGTTCACAACTCTGGAGGGCATGCGAATTTTCTTAGGCTACATCTGAACCACTTTCTATCCCTAAGAAATTCTCCCTTTGCTGAGAGGTAAAACAGTCTCCAAGCAAGAGGGAAAAGTTAGCTACTTCCCGCTTTGCCTCCCTTGCAGCTAGAGCCCTAGATTTCACTCTGCCAATCACAGAGGCTTGAACTCTGGGCCTGGAGCGCTGTCCATGAGCTCAAGATGAGCACTCTACCACTTGAGCCACAGTGCACTTCTGGTTTTCTAGTGGTTTATTGGAGGTAAGAGTCTCACAGACTTTTTTGCCCAGGCTGGCTTTGAACTGCAATTCTCATATCTCAGCCTCCTTAGTAGCTAGGATTATAGGTGTGAGCCACCAGTGACCAGCTCATAGAAGATCTTAAGTGTGAGTCCAGGATCACTTCTAGAAGCTTAGTCCTGCTTTTCCATGAGATCCCCAAATTCGTTTCATATTGTCTCTACTTCATTAGCCAACTAAATCTTCAGTAGCTTGGAACCCTCAATTATTTGGGGGGTACACAACCTCTCTGACATTCAGTTTTCTCATCTTCAAATGGAGCTTATTTCTAAGAAATAATAAATGTCAAGTGTCTGTCACCAGGGGAAAAAAATTTTCCCTCAAAGTCAAGTCCGGCATCAGTCATACATAGTCCCATAGAGTTACTTATAGTCCTTGTTGATGTTTGAGGGATTTGTGCCTTGGGCATCCTTACAAATCCTAGAAAGATCTGATTTTATTGGTTTGTTTGTTAGCTAGAGTGAGATAGAAGGGCAGGAATAAATCATCCTCCAGAATTACATAGAGAATCATTAGAATCAGCAAAGAAAGAGCTGTATAAACAGAAACCAGTTCTGGCCCTTGATTCATGAAATCACAGCTCAGTTGTCCAAAGAAAAAGGAAAGAAAATTAAAAGAGCAAGGAAGGGGAAGGAAAAGGGGAAGAAATGGCAAGGGAAGAGAAGGGAAGGGAAAGGGGAGGGAAAGTGGAGGGAAAGGCTCCAAAACCCTTAAACTAGCTTAAGCAAAGATGATCAATTGATTACATGTATAGCAGAGGTATCTCACAGAACCCTAGGGCAGTTATTACATAAACTTCCACACATATAGTGACAATTATATAAAACAAATGTAAGCATCTTCGTTCACAAAGTTTTTCTTCTACATGGATCTTCTCAGGAGTCCTCATTAGCATTTCCACAAGCCGGAGCTTCACCCTTGATAGACTTTTAATGTGATGTTTTCTTTCTCTCCTAAGAACAACCCAACTAGCTGCTAGCCCTTTGCTTGATTATGAAATTGAACTGTTTTCATCCACAATTCCCCCTCATACACACACACATACATACACATATTTTTCTGGTTTTTCCCCCCAGTAGCTTTAAAATGGTATATAACCCCTCCAAATGTATTTCTCTTTGGCCCATACCCCATCAAGAAGAAAATTATTCCAGCCAGTTTCCTCTTTCGTTTAGGGAGGGTTGGGTGTGATTACTGCATCATTAATTAATTACTAGACTCCTGGTCTGGTTGCCCTGGCAATGCCTACCAAAGCATCTGAACCTTTCCAACAGAACAGCACGTGGAGTAGTCCATTAGCTGTTTGCTTTACACAAGTAAGCCAAGTACACCAAGCACCTGCTACAGAAATGAGCATCCTGGAGATGCTCAGTAAATATTCGCCGACCAGCTGACAACATACAGGCAGATGAAGAGAGTGCTGAGACTGTGCCCTTGAACATCTGAAGGCACATAGCTGGTGGCTGAGACTCTGTCCAGAGAGCCATAACCCAGTGCTATTTCACAAGGGCCTCAGAAAGGGACTGATTTCTTAAAAAGCAATCTAGAAGAGCAGGGGAGGAATCCATGAGATTTTCCTTGGCCAGGTTGCTCTTTTGGGAATGAAAGCAATGTTGGACCAGGCCTTTCCCTGATGATCTCTTCTTCTACCATCTCCCAAGGTGACAAAGAAGAGTCTGCACTTCAGACTTCAGTCTTGGGAGGGCTAATACAGCATCAGCCTTACTACAGGTACCCAATCAGGAGCAACCCCCTCCCTCACAGTGACTAAGATGCCAATGTATGCATAAATGCAAGAGCTTAATTATAAATGAGTACCATATCTCATCTCTTTTCTTTTCTTATTTTTTTCATCTTTTTTTAAAACATGTACCAGGTTTGGGACAGGGTCTCACACTTGAGCAAGCATAATACCACTTGAACCAAGCCTCCAGTGCCCCTTGATTTTTCTGCCTTAGATAAAGGCTCATAGTTTTTTATTTCTTCAGTTGCCTTTGGGCCACCATCCTCCTCCTATGCCTATTACGTACTTGGGATGATAGACTTGAACCACCACACCCAACTTGTTCACTGAGATAGGTCTCACTATTTTTTTTTTCGGCCTGGGTTACATTCTCCTATTTCTATAACCCAAGTAGCCAGAATTACCAGTATGAGTCATTGTGCCCAGTCTCTACCTCATATCTTCTAAGACTGTGTTCTTGGCTCTTTCCTCTGGCAAAGTTAGCCCTTCCAAATATATCCCAGATTTAAGTTGCAACTACTTTCCCCATTGCCTGTTCAATCATTGATTGCTTTTTGAATTTTTTTGACTCTAAAAGACAGAGAGACTTACTTAAACTATTGAAAAAATAGAGAGTTCACTGTTACCTACCTCAGCCAGGCCTCCCAGAAGAAGAATGTAAGGGATTGGAAAGCACAGGGCCCAAGCAGCTATACTGTTTGATACAGACAGTCCTGCTTCTTGGCCTCCCACTGGCTGTGTGTCTCCTCTCTGCAGACCTTCTTTCTCATTCCTGGTTTTCTACTCCTGTGATTTCAGCTCTGGTTAGCCTAAAAACTGACTCTGGCTTGATGTTCAGTTCTGACAAATTAATTCCCTCACGTCCTTCAATATTCCAATTCTGAGTTTCAAGAAAGGGATTTGATTGACCCACATGGACACAGGAACCTCCCTAGACCTGGTAATTGCCTGAGATGTTATGAATGCCTTGGACAATCTCATCACTCTCAGATTTAGAGGAATATCTGAGAAGAGGCTCTGGAGGACCAGAGCAAGCACTATAGCTTCCACGATCAGAATCTTGCAAGATTTCGTATTTCTTGCAGTATCTGTGCACGGCTGACCTTCAATAAGCATACTGTCTGATCCTTCCATATTTTCCTCTACCTTTCAAGCACCCTTACTCTAAATAAGTCCTTTGGTATGTGATCTCAATCCAGAGCCTCCTGGATTGCACCTCTCCCATGCCCCACTCCAACACACACACACACACACACACACACACACACACACACACACACTCACACACACACACACTTCTTTTGTCTTATCACAGCCATTATCTTCTTGTTCACTGGAAAACATTTTTCTTCCTGGGTCTGTTCTCTAAGATATTTAATCAGCCAAACCTACTTTTTTCCAGAATTTTGAGGACTTCAACTTAATGAAGATTTCCCTATCACAACTAATCATAGTAGTCCATCTTTCTAAGTTAAACTATAAATTCCTTTCCACACACAAAAATAAAATTCAATTCTGACATATGAACTAGAGATCAACTGCTTAACTTTGATTCCTAAGGCTTAATGATGTCAAATGCTTTCTGGGTGGGTTCACAGGTCTCAACTCCAAGTAAACACCACACACCCTTCCTGCAAGCTTTTATTCCTTCATTCCTTCCACATGTATGTGCACCTGGCACATGTTAAGCCTTCCCAGCTAAGGTAAAGAACACACAGGATGAGCAAAAGCACGCAAGTCCTTGCTCTCCTGCAACATTAGTCAAGTACCTATACATCTGATGTGTGTGTGTATAATATAATGATATATTATGATATATATAATATATCAATGTGTGTATATATATATATATTATACACACACACACACACACACACACACACACACACACACACATATATACATATATAGTAAGAAAAGGCCAATGAGAGAAATACAGAGCTTGGAGACCATATAACAAAGAAATGTGATGGAGACTTAAGGGCCCAAGGGAGACTTTGCTAAAGAAATGAGATTTTTATTCAATGTGGAAAACAAAGTTGGCTAGGACAATAAGCTAGAATAAAAAAACAACAACCCCAGACATAATCAAAGGCCCAGTGGGCAGGACTAAGTTACTTTCATCGAACAATGACTAGAGATGTAAGAGGAAGAGCAGACCCCACAGGGCTTTGGAGATCACGTTGAAGACTCTGGGCTTAATCCCACAAGCACCGGGAAGCAGGAGCCTTGCAGGGCTTTAATGGACAGTGTGATGAGGAGGGGTAACAGGAGATGATGCTTACACACTCCGGGGTTCAAAGGCCTCCTTTGGCTACACAATGATGAAAGCCATTTTCTGAAAAAAGTTGAGAATGGTATTTGGAAGATCCAATTTTTTTAAAAAAAGGAATCTAGTGAGGGAAATACAAGCAGGATGACAGAGCAGACGGAAACATTTGTAGCTGAAATAGGAGAAGAGAGACGATTTGAGTCAGATTAGAGGAAGACCATCAAGAGCTGCCAAGCTGCTGAAGGAGTGAACGTATGTAAGAAATGATGAAGTGGGAGTGGGGGGAGGATGGGAAGGGATGGGAAGGGGAAACAAAGGAGGAAGCTACAATGCTTGACAAGAAATGTACTCATTATCTTGCCCATGTAATTGTAACCCCTCTGTACAGTATTTTCACAATAAAAAAAAAGCAATGATGAAGTAAACCAGGTGCTAGTGGCCTGCAATCCTAGCCACTCAGGAGGCTGATATTGAGAATCTAGGTTCAAAGCCAGCCTGGGAATAAAAATCCATGAGACT
>NW_012267236.1:4608352-4610907 GCF_000151885.1 Dipodomys ordii | reverse complement strand
TGGCCGAGGCACATTGGGTGTCTCCTGTGTAACAGTCATTGTGAATATACACTGATGACACCACTACCTTGATTTAACTCCATAAAATCCGTTTTGAACTCCCAGTCTACAGAACTGCATGAGGAAATAGTTGTACTATCTTAAGCCCCCAAATGTATTTTGTTATGGCAGTACTGTGAAACTAATACATGTGCTGAAATGCTCTTGTCCAAGCTCACCTCGTAAAAGAATCTCACGAGAGTTCAGCCTGATAACCACTAGCATCGGTGGCATCCACACCCAGGCAGCTTGCTCAAAACATGGCCTGCAGGCTTCTCTCCAGACCAGTTGATGCTAACTCCCTGGCTGGTGGGAGTTTCAGTGTCTTCCTTTACAGGAAACATACCGGGGAGTGTTTATGTCCTCTCAAGTGTGAAAATGGGTGTGAGAAGCTGGGGAAAAAAGAAATCTTTTTAGTGAGCAGTGACCAGCATTTTATGAATTAATTCATTTAGTCTCTCACTGACACTATGACATTTATGTTACGCATTCCACTGTGCAGATAAGAAAACCTTACCACAGAGAGGTGCCTAACAATACAGCTCATGTTATGTGCCGTTTCCAAAGAAAGTTTCTTCTCCCACAAAGGAAATTTCCTTTTAAAGTCCAAATAGCAGTGGAAAGTGATCAAGAGAATATCATAAGTCTGTGTGAGGGAAGATCCCCCATGAAGATCCCGCTAGACAGTTAAGGGGCAGAGATCAGAGAGGGATGAGCTTCTAGACTGGTAAATAGAGCCATGTGGGAATCAGAGTCACCAGAGGGCCGCTTGGGAAACTCACATTGCTTTCAGTTGGCAGAGTGGTTGATTTGCTGGTAACCTGCCTCTCTATCACTGAGACACTGCTAGAACTGAGTAGGTGCAAATTTGACAAAACCACTTCTAACAAGAAAAAATAGCAAGCAAAAATATGGACATTCTTTCTTTCCCCTACACTGTCATTTACATATCACCTCCTGGGCTAGACAGTCCTGATTCTTTCCAGGATTGTAGATAGGAGCCCAGAAAACCCAATCTGCAATCACTGGGAGTTATAAGAAGAAAATTGCCAGGTTGAATAAACAGGCATTAGTACTGAAGCGAAGAAGAGTGGAGGTTTAATTCCATTGCACAGGGAAGATTGGCAAGTGGGTCCCAATTCAAGCAGATAATTGCAATGGAGGTGAGATATCTCAAAGGATATTTTCAGAGGGATATATATTATATATAATATGACACATTATATAATATATAGAAATTATCTTTGTAATAACAATCCAGGTACAAGCATATGAGTAATTGATGCATATGCATGAGAGCATAATTAAGAACTATAAGACCTGGAAGAGAAAAGGTCAGATAAGTTGATGTTAGGCGAAATGAACCCCAAGACAAGTATTCAAATGTTTTTTCTTTCATGTGATTGTTTCTAACATATTTATAAGATGATTTCTTTGTTGCTTTGTATGTCCCTCCCCCACGGTATAACCCCTGCTTTCACTGTATTTGATGTTGGTATAATTTGTGGAGGGGAAGGGAAAAAACAAATTGTTTAAATAGGGTTACAAGTGGACCCATTGCAACAATGAGATGTACAAGTCGTTATGTTGAAAAACGAACTTTACAATTTTGGGCAGGGAGGGGAGGATTGGGGGGGGGGGGGGAGATGGGAAGGGATAGGAAAGGGAAACAAAGGAGGAAGCAACAATGGTTGATAAGAAATGTACTCATTATCTTGCTCATGTAATTGTAACTACTCTGTACAGTATTTTCACAATAAAAAAAAGTTAGCACAAAAGAAAAAAAAATAAATTAAAAAATAAAAAAAAAGACCTGGAAGATTTTCAAGCTCTATGGCAATTATAAGCCATGAAAAAAGTATACTTCCTTGGGGTGTAAAACTGTTATTTTAAGCATCTCTCCTCATTAGGGAACTGGATCTCATTGTACAGGGAAAGGGAATAAACAAGGGATGAGCTGTTATGAACTAATAATTACTGGCTTTGTGCTTTTCCAAAGTCTTCCTACACATTATCTTATTTTTCCCAACATGTATTAGTTTCATATGGCTGCTGTAACAAAACACATTTAGAGGCTTAGAATAGTACAAGTAATTTCTCTTGCAGTTCTACAGGCTAAAAACTCAAAGTGAGTTTTATGGAGCTAAATCAACATGTCATTAAGGATGGCTCCTTTGGAAGGTTCCAGAAGAAGATGCATTTCCTACCTATTTCAACTTAATGCCCCTTCATCGAAGGCTCCTTCTTCTACTTTCAAGGTCAACTGCCTAACACCTTCAAGTGCCTGTTTTGGTCATCATACCTCTGTACCTCTAATTGCCTGTCCTACTCTAATGAGGAAACTTGTAACTTACATTAGATCCTCTCAGATAAACCTCTCAGAGACTTTTCCTACCTCTAACTCCTTTGCTTACTTGCAAAGTCCCTTTCACCATATAAAGTTCTGGGGAATCAGTAGACAAATAATCCTATTTGAAGATTAAGACACAGAGATTCAAGCAAAAACGCTTCTCAAC
>NW_012267236.1:4506289-4606582 GCF_000151885.1 Dipodomys ordii | reverse complement strand
AGTATATTGAGTGTTCTCTGGTTGTCAGACACAGATGAGGTTTATAAACTATTGGAGAAAGTAAACAGTTATTTAAAACTTCACATAGAAATGGTGCTGGTGGCTCACCTCTGTAATCCTAGCTACTCAGGAGCTGAGATCTGAGGATCTCTGTTCAAAACCAACATGAGCAGGAAAATCTCTGAGATTCTCTCCACTAAAACAAACAAACAAAAAACTACCATAAAAGCCAAAAAAAAAAAAAAAGCCAGTAGAGCTATGGCTCAAGTGGTAGAGAGCACTAGCTCTGAGCAAAAGAAGTTCAAGCCTTAGATTGGCACAAAAAATTGTTTTTTCACATAGAGACAAATATATTTGTGTTGTAAAGAAATGAGGTATAGGGCTAGGAATGTGGCTTAGTGGTAGAGGGCTTTTGTAGCATGCACGAAGTCCTGGGTTTGATTCATCAGTACCACATAAACAGAAAAAGCCAGAAGTGGTGCTGTGGCTCAAGTAGTAGAGTACTAGCCTTGAGCAAAAGAAGCTCAGGTACGGTGCCCAAGCCCTGAGTTCAAGCCTAAGGACTAGCCAAGAAAAAGAAAAAAATTAACTAAATGAGGTATAACTCCTAGACATCTACACTGAGTATCATGAACTAGGATATGAAAAGGACATCTGCACATCCATGTTCATTGCTGCCCTACTCACAATAGCCAAGATATGGAAAAAACTCAGATGCCCCACTACAGATGAATGGATCCAAAAAAATGTGGTACCTATATACAATGGAATTTTACACAGTTATTAGAAAGGATAAGGTAATGGTGTTCACAGGAAAATGGATGGAACTAGAACAAATTATGTTAAGCAAGGTAAGCCAAAATCAGAGACGAATGGTGCATGTTCTCCCTGATCTGCAGAAGTTATATTTAAAATGCAACATCATATGACAAAATATATAGGATTTAGACACCCATATACAGTGAGACTAAAAGAGGATAGTCTTGTGTTTGCTTCGGCAGCACATATACTAAAATTGGAACGATACAGAGAAGCTTAGCATGGCCCCTGTGCAAAGATGACACGCAAATTCGTGAAGCGTTCCATATTTTTAAGACTCCACATAGAGCTCCCCTATGACCCAGCAATCCCACTTTTGGGCATTTACCCAAATGTTCACAAACAAGACCACACTAAAGCTACCAGCATGACTATGTTTATTGCAGCATTATTTACCATAGCTAAGATATGGAACCCACCCAGATGCCCCTCAGTAGATGAATGGATCAAGAAAATGTGGTATACATACACAATGGAATTCTATGCCTCCATCAGAAAGAATAACATTGCCCCATTTGTTAGGAAATGGAAAGACTTGGAAAAAATTATATTAAGTGAAGTAAGCCAGACCCAAAGAAACATAGGTCCCATGATTTCCCTTATTTGCAATAACTAGTATGTGTCTGAGACAAGCAGAAAAGGTCAGATAAGTTGATGTTAGGTGAAATGAACCCCAAAATAAGTATTCAATTTTTTTTCTTTCATGTGATTGTTTCTAACACATTTATAAGATTATTTCTTTGTTGCTTTGTATGTCCCTCCCCCACGGTATAACCCCTGTTTTCACTGTATTTGATGTTGTCATAATTTGTGGAGGGGAAGAGAAAAAACAAATCGTTTAAATAGGGATACAGGTGGACCCATTGCAACAATGAGATGTACAAGTCGTTATGTGGAAAACAAACTTTACAACTTTGGTGGGGGGGGGAGGATGGGATGGGAAGGGGAAACAAAGGAGGAGGCTACAATGCTTGATAAGAAATGTACTCATTATCTTGCCCATGTAATTGTAACCCCTCTGTACAGTATTTTCACAATAAAAAAAAAAGAGGATAGTCTTAGGAGAAAAGAACCAAGTTGTAATACCCAAGCACCTCTTCATAGGTATATAAAATAAAAAACACACTGAAACAAACTCCAAAGATAAGGAAACAAAGGACCTTTTCTTAATTGTCTTTTCATTTTTAGATGACTGTATTCTTTATCTCATATACATCATATACATACATGTGCATATCTGAAAGAGGGTGGGGTGGGTAGCACAGAATCAGCAGAAAATGAGTGAAAAAGTGCAGCCAAGCCCCCCAGGCTGCACTAGACCTTGATGAAAGTGAAACACATAATTCACAGACAGAGATGGGAGGGAGGGAATGGGAGAGAATGAGGGAACCAATGGTAAGAAATGTACTTATTACCTGACGTATGTAAAGGTAACCCCGCTGTATATCACCTCTAAAATAACAATAAAGTAATTTTTAAAATGAGGTATAAATAACAGAGCAATCATCACTTGGATTTGGGGAGGAAGGTCAGGAGAAGGCTCTTTGAGAAAGTACTCTATATATACCAAACCCTGAGCAAGCACAGGAGCAAACAGCCAAAAGGAACAGGAACCATTTGTTCCTAAAGGACCAGCAAGTGCAAATGTCCTCAGAAAGAAATGTGTAACTGCCAGCAAACCAGTGTGGCTTTTACAATGGAATGTCACCTCCTTTGAGAAGGCTTCCTGACCCTTGAATAGGAGCCCTTATTAGACTGCATAACCCCGTACACTCTCCCTTCATCAGAGGACTGCACTGACTATAGCTCCAAAAATATCTGGTTCTCCTTGACTAGACTGAATCATGGAAAGCAAGGACTATGTCTGTTCATCTCTGACTGCTCAGATCTGCATGCCTTTGCCTGCACATCACTGCTCAATAAATACTAACTGAATAAATGGATGTGTGAAGAATAGACAAGTCTTTACTTGCATAACACTGCATGAGGCTTAAGTATGGTTGGGTCACATTATTGACGTTACAAGTCTACATGCAGAGAAAACAGTGTGGCTTTACTTTCTGTTATTCACCTATTTTCTTCATGATACTCCCCAGTCCTGCATGGAGAAGGGAAAAGACTATGTCATTCCATTGTAGTTGATTTCTTATTAGCCTCTTCATGTGATATAATATTCTTTGGGTACCTCAGGCTTTCAAACTTCTAATCATTTCCACCAAAGTGGTCACCAGGTGAATGAAGAAGGCTTGTCAGCTGATAATCCAGTAGTTGTTTCCCCATAGCCCTGCCCAAGAAACGTCTCTGAATTCTTTCTTGTTGTAACAGAGGCATTTGAAGACAAAGGTATATCATAATCAGACTCTTAAGAACAGTACAGAATGCATGACATGAATCCCCTATGTCTACTTTCCTACATGATAAGTATTATTACCAATCATAACTAAGTGAAATGAATGACCACCTCCTGAGAGCTCCCCATAACTCAACCAAATGTCTGGTTACACACTGTTCCTTGATCTTATTTACCCATTTGTAAAACATGGCGGACAAGTTCTGTCCTGCCCTTTGGGTCATATCCTCACAATTTCAATGTGAAAACTCTTATTTTGTGAAGGGAAGAGGAAAAAGAGCCAGGAAAGAAAGCAGGGCTGTGCTTCCCCCCCCCACCTCTAATCTGGTTCATCCTCTCCAAACGGATTGCTTCACCATAGAGCAAGATCCTAGAGTCAGGTCTCAATTATAGCCATCTTTCGATATCCATGGGAATTGTTCCAGAACCCCCCACAGATAGCAAAAGATGGCAAAGTCCCTTGTATAAAATGACATCACATTTGCTTAGAACCTACACCTTTCCTCCCATTCACTTTAAGTCGTGGCTAGATGACTTAGAATGCCTAATTCAATATAAATAGGTACAATAATATAAATAGTTGCTATCTTACATTGTTTTTGGAATAATGACCAGAAAAGTAGTCTATCTATATTCAGTACAGGTGAAAACTTTTTTTTTAATTGTGAAAATACTATACAGAGCGCTTACAATTACATGGGCAAAGTAATGAGTACATTTCTTTTTTTTTTTTTTGGGTCCGGTGGTGGGGCCTGAACTCTGGGTTAGCTCTTCAGCTCAAGGCAAGTGTTCTACCACTTGAGCCTCAGTGCCACTTCCAGCTTTTTTTTTTTCTTTTTGCTTATGTGGTGCTGAGGAATCGAACTTAGGGCTTCAGCTCAAGGCAAGTGTTCTACCACTTGAGCCTCAGTGCCACTTCCAGCTTTTTTTTTTTCTTTTTGCTTATGTGGTGCTGAGGAATCGAACTTAGGGCCTCGTGCATGCAAGGCAAGCGCTCTACCACTGAGCCACCTTCCCAGCCCATGAGTACATTTCTTATCAAGCATGATTGCCTCCTCCTTTGTTTCCTCTTCCCATCCCTTCCCATCTTCCCCCTCCCTGCCCCCCACCTTCCCCTTTTCCCCCTCCTCTTTCCCGTCCCCCCCCCCCCCCCCGCATCCCGGAGCCAAAGTTGTAAAGTTCGTTTCAGGTGAAAACTTTTTAAGATTTTCAGTCCCCAAGTTGTTGAATCTGTAGACACTGTACAGAACCCACAACAGATAAGGAGAGCTCATGGTACTCACCCAGATTTCTAGAACTTTCTATTGTCTTTTGATTCTGAAGCCATTTCCAATGTTGTCTCTCAGCCTTCCTGGCCTTCTTAGGTAATCTCCTTGCCTCTCACTCTACTATGAGAACGGAGGCAGCTATTCAATACCCAGACAGGCATTGTGAGACTAACTCCTCCCTCCGGCCTCTGCTCTAGGCCTTTCCATCTGAAGCTCTCCAGGAATGTGTCTCATCTTTGTAAATCCATGACAAGTTCCTCTCCCAGAAGGCATCTCCAAATCCTTCAGGCCACACTTAAATCTTCCAGGCTGAATACTCATAGCAACAATTTTAAGAAGAACTACACTTTGGAGGGCTTAATTACCTTTCATTTGTTCCACATGACTTGCTTCCTCAACTAGCTACAAAACCCTTCAGGACTAAGTCTTAGATACCTTCATGTGGAGAAGCACTGGAATGCCTAATTCCCACTCATTGACTGAAGTTACTGTGTATCCCCTTGTTCCTGGGGCCCACCAGCTCAGACCAAAGGCTCATCAAGTCAGAGCCCATGGTCTCACTCAGACACTGGGCTCCTGCAGCAGGTAGAGGTCCCTGGCGAATGCAGAAGGTGGTAAGAAAGCTGATTTGCCCATAAGTAAATAACTGTTGTAATTATGGAAGATTATTCTCAACAGACCAGCAGACGGAAACCAATTTGCATAACAGACGCGGTTATTCACTGAAATGTTTGTGATTTGTCTACCAAAACAGATGAAGACCCAAAAATTAATATGTATACGCAAGCACCAGTAAACCAAATGCTCACTCCTTCATTCTCCTCTCCACAAGACACACATGTGGCTCAGGTCAGAGGCAGCCTTTTCAGATCTATTTCCAAGGGTAGGAAACTGGGAGAAAGTCTGGAAAAACAGACCAGGAGGAAGAAGAGGAATATAAAATTGGGGTGTGAACAAATGCAGCAGTCATATTCACTAGATACCATGAGCTCTACTACTTGTAGGTGGGGACAGGAGGAAAAAACTAAGAAAGAGAATGAAGGAAAGGGTGATATTGCCCCCAAAAAGAAATGTACTTATTACCTGAATTATATAATTGTAACCTCCCTGTACATCACTTTTATAATAACAATTTAAAAAATAAAAATTAAAACAAAATGATGTGGCTTTCCATTTGTCCAACATGTGAAGATGACCAGGGCCCATCTGATAGAGGCCTTCTACATGTCTGGCATGTCCTAGATGCCTGTTCCTGAAGTCCATCTTAGAGTGTGGCAGAAGAAGCAAGAACTGACAAAGAAAAGTTATCTGGTAAGTTCTGAAACACGATTCTTTGCATAGAGCAAAGAAGAAGCTTTTGTGAATTAAGTTACCTCCTTGGCAAATCCAGGGTACCAGTCATTCCAAAATGAATCCAACACCAAATCATCTGTAAAGCTGAGGAATGGGGCATGCTGTGAAAGTAACATGTGTTCCAATGAAGAAGGTGATGGGTGGAACCCAGGAAACTGTGTTTCAAACCCCTCAAGTGATTCTAACTTAGAACACTACTAGTAACACACACACACACACACACACACACACACACACAGGAAGAAGAGATCTCAGCATCCCACAATATGTACACATACCAATCCCTTTGAGCAAACTCTTGTAAACCAAGTCAACAATTAAGTTAGGAGCCTCTAGTTTTTGTTTTTGTTTTAAGCACATAGACACCTTCAAAGGCCAACTTGTTTAATACTTTCATAGTGAAAACACTCAAACAATTCAGATATCAAGCCAGAAGGAACAGATAATCCCCAAAGGAAACTGCTCAAATATGGAAGATTAAGTGGGGAATTCAGACTGGAAGATAAATACTTAGGGTTTATTGGTAAGGTTTTGTTTCTTCTAAAGATTAGCTCTTAATTGCCTATTAGAAACACTTAATTGTCTGCTTACCTATATTTTTTTAAGTATTTGTAAAGAGTAGGTCTCAATTTTGAAATCCCAAACTCTTAAATTCAAAGAAATGACTGTACTTAAAGCCCCTGCAGACAATCTGGTGTTTGGATTGAAAGGATATTCATATGAGCTCCATGGGTTATATAGACAAGGCAGGTGGTATAAGAGAAACCAAGTGTGTCATTTTATGGGAAGGTGAGTTGTGGGAAGCTCTTTGATGAGACCTACTGGGATTAGGATCCACTGAAAGAAAATCTCTGCAGCAGTAAATTGTACTGTGGGGATGGCTAGGAGAGAGCCACTGAGAAATAACCACTCAAAAGTACAATCAGTAAATCAAGCATATATGGTGCAAGTCTGTAATTCCAGTTACTCAGGAGACTGAGATAGGAGGATTATGGTTCAAGGCCAGGACAAAAAGTTAGTGAGACCTTACCTCAAAAACTAGCCAGGTGTGATGGTATGTGACTATGACCCCAACTTCTTGAGAGGTGAGGATAGGAGAATCATGGTTTGAAGCCAACATAATCAATGTTGGCGACCCTATATGAAAGGCAAACTAAAAGCGAAAGGACTGGGGATATGGTACATGTGGTAGAATACTTGCCTAGCAAGTAAGACCTTGAATTAAATCCTTAGTACCAAACAAAGAAACAGATGCAGTAAACATGAAATGATCTGCAAACTGTGACAGTGTGGCCTGTTTTGAGAGCACCATTTGCTAAGAGGTGATATCAGGACACACATAGACAGATGGATGATAGTAACTGACAGCTGATTGCTTCTGTGAAGTCTTAGAAAGCAGAGCTTGCTGCTGCTTGTGGAGGACTGTCCAGGGGGACAAGGCCCGTGCACATCTGGCAGCATGAATATTGAATCACCAGAAAGGCCTGTTTTATAGCAGATCTGACTTATCCCATTCCTGATGTTATAAGGCTGCTTAGCCATCAGATGATTTATTTATTTATCCAGGTACCCAGAGGTGGTCTTTCTTAGGGGACAGACCATCTAGATAGGTTGAATTACCATGATATATGAGCAGCACTGATGAGGATCCAGTATCCCAGAGGGTAATCTCTTCTGGGTATCCTGGCCTGATGAGCCTGAAGCTTTGAAGTCCCCATTACCCTGTGCCCTTTGGAGACCTGCTACTGTACCCCTGACTCCCCACTGTCTCTTAGTAAGGATGGAGTATTTACAGGAGTCAGTGTGCCTGAGCTGTCTAAACAAGCATGTGATTACTTTTCACTGATGGTGTAGGATGTTGCACAGGGGAGATAAAGGATGCAGAAGATATCAAAGAAATGACAGGAAATTGTCTACAGAGACTATTTGGGCAAGGTACAACGAGGATCCTGGGTAAAGTAGAGGGGAAACATTTCCACTATGGAAAGAAAGGAATTGAAGCATCTGAAAATCTGGTTCTATGACTGAATTTTCATCTGTGGTTGCTGAAAAAAACCACAGGGAGATTTCCCTGACTTGGAAATAAGTAGCCATGCTCAGCACTGCTCTCCTACCTGCTGGGGTAGGCAGCAGCAGAAGGCCCCAGTTCTGCTAGACCTCTCTGGGGAAGGTCCTCTCCTAACCATCTCCAGTTCTTGGCAGGCCAGTGCTCTGTGCATGGCAGGCTGCACTTAACATCAAGCCCATAAGCTCAGCTGTTTAGCAGAACTAATGCTACATCTTCCAACCAGGTCTCTACCAGAAACAAAAGTGACATTTGGATTCTTGCTTTATTTTTCAACTTACCAAGCACTCTGACAAGGAAGAAGCATGCAATGTATTGGTGACTGTGACAGGTTTGGGGGAAATAAAAAAGATCCTAGCTAGCAGGGCAATGTCTGAATTCTTATTCTATGACTTCCCATTGTAGGAGTTTGGACAAGTCATTGAACTCAGTAGTCCTCTCAGGGTGGTATGTGGACTCCTGGGGTTTCAAGATCCTTTCCAGGGGACTGTGGCTTCAAAATTATCTTAGTAATCATTCGAAGATGCTTTCCCCTTTTCTTGTTGTGTTGACATTGACGCTGATGGTACAAAGGCCATGGTGAATGAGTTGTGTGGGTGCCTTAACAGAAATCAAGACAGTAGCACCAGACCCATTGACTAGCCACCGTGTCCCTTACTGCCATATGCCTGCAGTCAAAAAGAAGAAAAAAAGCCAATTTCATCTAAGAATGTCTTCGATGAAGCAGTAAAAATGATTAATTTTATTAAATCTCAACCCCTGAATATATGTCTTTTCAATATTTTCTGTGAGGAAATTGCACTTTTTACAGTGGGCCATTTAGTAGCAAAGCCTCTGCTCAGACATCTTCCTATGAACAGCTTCCTTTGGTGCCTGAGGGAAGGGGGGAAAAAATTCCAGTAAGTTCTAGCAAGTTCTGGGGGCATGGTACCACAGTTACTTCTCTGCCATTCAGTGAGCCACAGCAGTGTGCTCCTCTACAAGGTGTGGACCCACTGTGGGTAGGGGGGTTGGAGGAGGCCTTCCTAGGTCTCTCTATCTCAGCAGGAAGAACAGTAATCCTCTTATACCCATTATCATATTGAGTAGTTCTCTCCCTATAACCTTCCCAGCTCCAAAGCCCTGTTGTAGTTTCAAAACCTTTCCTTTCAACTTCCTATATGGTATCTCTCTCCTGACTGGGCCTAACTTTGATACCTACCAATACAATGATTTCTTCTGCAAGAAACCCCCAGATCACCCTTCTTCCACCCCTCCCCCGCCCATGTGCATTAAAATGCCATGGAAGCAAAGAGGTCGATACCTGTCCAGAGGGCCTGGTCTTGCCAGGGTAAAAGCATCTGGTCTTGCTCACTGAACATTCTGTTGGCTTCTTTGGTTGAGTCTGTTGTGTTGGTTTCTTACTTTTTACAAAATGGACAGAGTAAGAGTGTCTATCCAGCTGAGTGACAGGCAGCTGGAGCTGAAGAGCACCTTTGAAATCCGCTGGTAGTCCCCTTCTTCCCTCTTCTCCTCCCCCCTTGGCTGTCTTTGTGCCCACATATCCTCAGACTACCCCTTTTCTGTCACACTCTCAGCCTGGGTTTTCTCCTGGATGTTTGAGGGTGTGCTGAGAAGAGTGGTGGACTGGAAAATGACTTGGCTGAATAGATACCTGTAAGGACCCTTTGGGTTCTAAGAAACACTTGAGAAGGTTCCAGAGTGAGTTATGAGAACCTGCCACTTCCTATAACAGGTCACTTACATTACTCCAGCGTTTTCCCACTTCTCTATCTGCCAACATTTCCTCTGCTAAGCTACTAGAGTGATTTTCCCCCACACTTCGGATCCTATTACAACCACGTGTCACTCTCCTAATGAATCCTACTGTGGAAGGCTCTGTCGCTTGCCCGCACTCTGCCTTCCACCTACCTCTGCCTTCAGCTTTTAAATCAGGCACCCTGTCCTCCAGGATGTCTTCCAAGACTCTCCAGGCAGATCTGTGGGCCCCACATGTGTTCTGCGCTCAGTGCTGGGCTGGTTTGCTGGTAAATTTCCCCACAAGGCTGCTATCTCCGTAAGAACAGACACTGTAGAGACATGGAGGGACAAAGCGTGAACAAACGCAGCAGTGGTACTCCCTAGACACTATGTGGAAAACAAATCAAATAAATTGTAACTGAGAATGGGAGGGAAGACCTGGGAGAGAGTGAGGGAAAGGGTGACATCTTTCAAAAAGAAATGTATGAACTCATTACCTGACTTAGGTAACTAGAACCCCTCTGTATTTCACCTTTACAATAACAATAATAAAATTTTTGAAAAGAACAGAAACTGGATTCTCATCTCTGTGTTAGAATCTATTCCAATGCCTGTATGCCTATTTTTAAAAAACCAAAAACTATATAAGAAAAGGAGAGGAAATGAAAAGAAAAAAAAATAGAAACCAAGAGGAAGAGAAGCCAAGAAGTAAGGAAAGGGTGGGAGGAGACAGGAGGGAAGAGATGGAAGGGGAAGAGAGGGAAGGAGGGGAGGGAGAGGAAAGTAAGTGAGGGGAGAAGGGTGAAGGGAAGAGGAAGGGGAAGGTCTCATCTATGCTTGGCAATATTCGACAAATGTCTGCTATTATGGAGCCTAAGACACAAAGTGTACATATAGATTGCAAAGTCACACAACTAGAAGGACCACTCATTCCTCACAGATGACCTGGGACCTAGGTTAAGTGGCTCAGATTGGCTGAGCTAATTGAATTCACTCAAAACACAGTAGCAAGAGGAAAGAGACAGCATGGAGGACACACAATATTATGAGAGAGATGGAAGAACCACCTCCAAATCCTAGATTATAGGATGCCTCTATGTCCTATAGCTCTGCCAAATTAGCCCTTCCTGTTGCTAATGTAGTTAGCACCAAGCACCAAGCTGGGGCTTGTCATGGAGCCCAAATAATGGAAGATGCCTGCATCCCAAACACACGGGTGTTCCACTGGAGACACAGGACAAGCAAGTGTGTCAACAGCTGAGCTCATAGGTTTTGCTGAAGGCCAGGGGTGTTGATCTGCATTTCTAAGGGCTGGAATGTGACCCTCATGCCATCACTATAGAATGACTGATTAGATATTGAGTGCCTCCTGGGTCTCCTGCATGGCGGATGCACCCTGAATACTTGGGGCTTCTTGCACCTCATGTATATTTAGTGTGAATCATGAATATTCAGTGCCGACTCAGCTCCTTCCTCCGGTGCTATCTTTGTTCGCACACACTTGCTTCACTTTCTTTATCAAGGTCTCGCGCATGTCTCACAAGCCATCTGCTTCTACACTCAGTTTTTAGCCACCCTCCTATTTGTTTGTCTCCAGTTACTACAGAGAAACCAGCATTATACCTGGCCTGTCCACCACAGCAGTTAACTCCCAAGGCTGAACCCTACTTAGAACTCACAAAGGTCTTCCACACACCGCATCTACTGCCTCCCTGCCCCCATCCTGTGAGGCAGGAGGTATCATCTCAGCTCAGAAGAGGATCAATCCAAAACCCTGAGACTTCCCTAAGGCCACGGGGGACACAAGCCTGAGTCCTCCCGGGTGAGTCGTGTCACATGCATTCTTTTTTTTTTTTTTTGCCAGTCATGGGGCCCGAACTCTGGGCCTACGCACTGTCCCTCAGCTCTTCAGCTCAAGGCTAGCGCTCTACCACTTGAGCCACAGCGCCACTTCCAGCTTTTTTCTGCTTATGTGGTGCTGAGGAATCGAACCCAGGGCCTCATGCATGCAAGGCAAGCACTCTACCACTGAGCCACCTTCCCAGCCCCGTCACATGCATTCTTTATGAAGCACATGCATATAGGTAATGGAATAAGGGCTTGCTCCCATGAATAGGCCCAAGTCACAATCTCAAGGGCCATTTCCAGGCCATATGCTACAAGCTGTCTTCCTGGTCCTTAGTCTGCAATAGGAGTTAACATGAGGCCCCAGCACTCAGCCACACAAGGAGCTCCTCAGCTCCAGTGGTGGGCGGTGGAAGGGTAAGTGGAGAGGGAAGAAGAACGTCTACCTCCTGACAATCATGTGGTCCTCTTAGCATACGACCCAGGCCAGGGCACACTCATTATCCTCCAGAAGCCAGAAGTAATGTTCTGTGTGGTCATCCAAGCTACTCAGAGAACCAACAGCCACACAGAACAAGAAGCCATGTGGGTACACAAGCCAGTCTTTCGGTGAGGTCCAATCTGGGCCCACTATTCCATTTGTGTGTAATGCCAAATGAGGGAAGAGGGGTGTCCTGGGGTTCACCAGCCCATGCCACTGGGTCTGCAGGGCATGCTGCTGTGGGCCGTGCTGCTGCTGAACACCTGGGCCCCCATAGGTAAGTGAGGAGACAAGGGCACAGTAATGAGTCCTTACCCCAATGTGGACCTGGCACAGAACCATCACCTCTTATTCGACCAGAACATCCACTTGACTTGCAACACAAAGCAGAAGGCTCTAGGATTTGACCTGACTAGAGTATGCCCCTAGAAGGCGTTGTGATACCCAAGGATCTAGAGTGATGCCCAAGAATGTCAACAGGTAGAGATGGGTGCAGGTGGAGGCCACGGCTCCGTGCCTCACATTGAAATGATGCCCGACCCATGCAACATCGGAGGGATCCTTTTACAGAGACATCATGGGTTCTTTAAACATGGGTTCTTCTATCTTGATATTTGGAGTTTGTGACAATTTTTAAAATGACAGGATTCACTTAAGTTTACTTTAAAGCCTTCCCTTTATTAAATTAATAAATACTCATCTGCTAACCGGCAAATGAATGGCTGGCCGCTGCCATGTTCCACAAGGAAACGCATTTATAAGGAGTGCTTAAATACATGCTTTTTCCCCCAGAAACAAACACAGGGTACAAAATACAATATATCCACTAAGAAATTGAGGAGAAAAGAGTCCAGGTAAAGAGAGAGATGTGCTGTAGGGCTGAAGCTGGCCTTT
Source organism: Dipodomys ordii (assembly GCF_000151885.1). Classification (NCBI taxonomy): domain Eukaryota; kingdom Metazoa; phylum Chordata; class Mammalia; order Rodentia; family Heteromyidae; genus Dipodomys; species Dipodomys ordii. The sequence continues at coordinate 4,593,767 of NW_012267236.1, read as the reverse complement.
TGAGCTAAATTAGGGCATTGGATTAGCCAGCATTTCCCAGGCTGCCTGTGCAGACCCTGAAGCTATCATCCACTGTCCCACAGTTTGGAAGGAGCCTTTGGACAGGAAGAGTGCACCATCTAGCGTTCACATCAGCCTCTGCACGTGCCACAGCCATGGGGATGGGGGGGGGGACGCCTTCCTCCAGAGGAACCAGCAGAGCTCAGTTGCTAAATGGCAGATGCCATCATTTTCTTTAATGTTATCTTACCTACACTTTGCCAGAGCCATGGGAGGTCAGCCTTGTCACCATTTCGCTGATGAAGCTGAGAGGTTCAGAAAAATTAAGTCATTTCCCCAGCAGTCCCTGCAGGACAAGGCAGGATTGGCTTCACCTCATGCCTGCTGGCTCTGCGGGTAATGAGAAAAGGCACTGGCTTCTCCTGCCTAGACCCAGAGTTCTTGGAGGACATTCAGTCCCTGAGGTTGGGGCCTGCAGGGGTCAGGGCTTGGTTGCTAGTGCATCTGAACCCACACTGCTCTTTCTTTTGACAGTGCTAAATTCCACCTCATCTGAGCCATTTGTATTCCAACCACCAGTCTACTGTTGGCTTCAAGATCTCTTTTACCGTAGGCAGTACTCTTGGTATAGGACATTTTTGCCTCTTTATTTTTCTACTATTTTATTTTAACTTTTTGGCAGTGCAGGAAGTTGAGCTCAAGGCCTCATGTCTATTTGGTGGTACTGAGGTTTAAACTCAAAGCCTCATGCTTGCTAAGCAGGCAGTCTAACAATTGAACCATGTCCCCCTTTCCTTCTATCCCCCATTGTCTTATCTAGTACCTCCTTTTCCTTTCAGATGGCTCACAGAAGCCACACTGATTCTTTTGGGGTAGCTTAAATGCCTATCCTCTGTGCTCTGTGTGTCCCCATGCAAGACTACCTGTAACATCTGTTGCTTAAACAGTGAGCTCAGAGTACAGGTGTCTAGCATGGTACTTGACCCACTGTAGGAGTTTGTCTTCCAATGGACAGCTGTCACTTCCTGAGTAGCCTCAGTATTCTAGGGTTCCTCAATTCTAAGGACTAACCAGCAGAGTTCACAAGCAGCCAATCAGGATAGAGTAGAAGTCCACAGCGAGTAACTGCATTCCACACTGCACATCTTGCTATGTCTTCCTACTATGAGTGTCAGGCCAGTTTAATCCAGAACTGGATTTCCCAGCAAAGTTTCTTGTACAACAGTCTCTTGCACACAACAGTATTAAGTCTTCCGGAGTTGTTTGGTCTACAGTGGAGCAAAACCCTTACTGCAAGCTGGGAAGTCAGAGGTAAGCAAGGAGCATGCCTGCTCTTTAACAATAAGACAATTACTTGCTTAAAAGTCCCTGTCGCAGAGTCCCTATAAACTGGGGACCATAGCAGCACCCTGAGGCCATCTTAAAGAAAGTGGTATGATATGTTCAGAAAAGGGATTTGGAAGAAGAAGAGGAAATAGATCTCTCTCTCTATCTCTCTATATATCTATATTTATCTATATATAGAGAGATCATTATGATAGGTATCTATATAGAGACATATGTACAGAATATAAACATACATATCTAGATAAATCTATAGATATAGGTATCTATATATAGAGAGAGATATAGTGTTCTAGAAGAGAGGTCACATCAAAGACTAAAAATAAATAATAATAATCATTAAAGAAAACCACAGGAGAGCCTCGCCTGTAGTGCTCTGGCATTATTTAATCTCCATAATGACCCTATGATGTTGGGCCTGTCAGTGCTATTTTACAAATGAATAAACCGAAGTCTAATTTCATACCGCTGGAAGATTCCTTCCCAGCCACTCTTAACTTTTATTCCTGTTGGATGTTGAAGATCTCTGACCTCAGGACACTAGAGAAGAGATGCTAACTCAAGACCTGAAGCCAGAGGCCCCCTGCAGGCAGGACAAGTCGGCCAAGCAGGCCCACTTTTACCTACATGTAGCGCATACTGCTCACTCCCTCCTTTTCCCTATTATAAATGCATATATTTCACTGGGAGAAATATCAGATTGAAAATCCTGGAGGCTAGTCATTTCTCCAACCCAGCACGGTGACAGCAGGAAAAGCAAGACTATTTACATTCAGCTATTGACTACCCTGCTCAGGGCACCATCTGAAATCCAAAAGTTTCTTTTGGGTGACTGAATATGTATTTTTTTAATGAAATAAGCAAAGAAGAAAAATGGATTAAAAAATAGTAGAGGAGTTAATCTCCTCTTCCATTGTCTTTTTTTTGGTCAATCATGGGGTTTGAACTCAGGACCTAGGCACTGACCCTGAGCTTTTTCACTCAAGGCTGTACCGCTTTGAGCCACAGTGCTAATTCCTGTCTTCTAGGATTTAATTGGAGTTAAGAGTCTGACCGACTTTCCTGCCCCAACTGGCTTCAAACCATGATCCTTAAATCTCAGCCTCCTGAGTAGCTAGGATTACAGGCATGAGCCTCCAGCATCTGGCTTGCCTTTTTTTTTGTCAATTGTGGGGCCTGAACTCTGGGCCTGGGCACTGTCCCTCAGCTCTTCAGCTCAAGGCTAGCATTCTACCACTTAAGCCACAGCACCACTTCCAGCTTTTTCTGCTTATGTGGTGCTGAGGAATCAAACCCAGGGCTTCATGCATGCACCTTCCCAACCACCTTCCCAGTCCATCATTTTCTTTTATAATGGTTATTTTTCCTCCAGAGAGTTTGACAGTTGAGAAGTGACTGGTCTGCTTGAGGTGGACTTGTGAACAGCCTGACCTTCTGAATTCCCCGTCCTGCCTCAGCACCCCAGGACCGACATTTTGCCCCTCTGTGATTGCACACTTCCCACTAAGTCATGATCATAGAAAACTTTTGGCTTTGCTTAACTGCTGGTGTCTCTTTTCCTCACCCTAACCCTGCCCTTCACCCTTATCCAGTCTATTCTGTCTCAGGCCTCTATTTCCTCTGCCTGAAGTGACAGAAGATAGGAAGGAGAGAGGAGAAAGGAGAATCAGATCTCCAGCACTTACCTTTGCAGGCAATGGGGGAGGTCAGCAGAGCACAGGTCACCTTTGAGTTGCCCCAGTGATGTGAGACTTGAAGGAAGGAGAGCAGCACATGACCGGCATTGGAAGTCAGTGTCGACCATGAAAAGCCAGATGGGGCTTCCTTAGGCTTCATTAACTTGGAAATTGATCCATCTGCACCAAACATAGCCAGCGCATTGTCATGGAAGTGTCAGAAATGGGGAAAGTGTGAGAAATGATCTCACCTTCCTATGAGCCTTCAAGTCATGGACCAATCCAATGACTATTTTATTAAAACAAATACAAAGAGAAAGACACGAATAAATGAATGGACCAAAAAAACTTTTAAAATCTTCAAATAGCTGAGGGTAGTGGCTGACTCCTCTAACGCAGAACTTGGAAGGCTGAGGCAAAAGCATAGTATGTTTGAAATCAACTTGAGCTATGTGGTGAGAGCCTGTCTCAGAAATGACAACAACAACTAAAAAAAAAAAACTATAACTACATCATTTATAAAATCAGTAACTCCTCATGTATCTGGCACTCTATGTCAAACCATTTAACATTTCATCATTTAGAATAAATGAAGAGTATTTTTCTAAGTAAAATACTTTTCCACCTCCCCGAAAATACTTTGACAGTGATCCATTCTTCTGTGCAGAGTCCATCTGTCAGGCTGTCAAATCTCCTTAGTTCAGTTGCCAGTGGACACTCGTTTCCCTGTTCAGCTGCTTCCTTTAATCTGCAATGGACCTGGAAACCAACTAGCCACATTTGATAGAATTGTTTGTAAATTAAGGGTAAATAGAAGAGTGAGTCTGGCGTTGTGGCACATGCCATAATCCCAGCAACGTGGGAGGTAAAGGCAGGAGACTCACAAGTTGGAAGTTATCCTGGGATGCATAGCAAGACACTGTCTCAAAGAATAATAATAATAATAATAGAAAGTACAATGGCTGAGGAAAATGGCTGGACTTGAGACAGTGGCCTTCGATCTGATTTTGAATCTGGGTTCTGAGTTGCTGGAGATGCCACACATATGTCCGATCATACTAGTTCAAACACTAGTGTGAAAAAACTAACTCAGGCTACAATTTAGCATGGATGTTTTTATTCTTGTAGGAGATTCACAGAGAACTTCTGCACTGATTTGAAATGAATCCAGTGGATCATAGATCAACTAAACAGATTAACATCTGCCATAATCAAGAAGGTCTTAGAGATGCAGGTGTTTTAAATCTCCAGGTGTCCCAAATCCAGTCATCTAGAGATAGCCAGAAGAGGACATCAGTGGCCTCTGAGGACAGAGCCAGTGCCTTCCAGTTGGATCCTGCCAATGCATCTCTGTTCTATTTTCTTGAAATTCCACTAACTATAATTTAACCCCATCTCTGAACAATTGAAACTTAGCTTCACCTCCAATAACTCATAGATAGGGCATTCTCTCTGTAGACCATAGAACATAGACTACAATTCTGGGTGTGGTGACACTTGGCAAATGGAAGGTAGTTTAAGTTAGACAGCCAAGGAAATGTGGCATAGGGACAGAACACCAACTCTAGAGTCATATTGCTGTGGATATGTTAAGAACCATCTCTGCATATGACAAGGATATGGCTTCATGGAAGGACAGCCAAACTTAATAAACCCAAAGCAATTATTACTACCATCTAAAACAGAAGGCTATAGAAGGAAAACTTTCCCACCTTCAATAGTGATGGCTTGCTAGATGCTGGTAGCGCATGCCTATAATCCCAACTACTCAGGAGGTCTAAGGATTAATAAAAATTCTAGCTACTCGGGAGGTCTAAGGCTTATGGTTGACACAAGTGATACAGCTCCAAGCTTGAGCAAAACAAAAATGCTAAGGAACAGTGCCCAGGCCCTGAGTTCATGCTCAAGTACACACACACACACACACACACACACACACACACACACACACACACACACGAGTGATGGCTGGTGCATGGTCCTGAGGAATAGTAACTGGTCCCTTGGGTTGTAGGCAAAGTCCTCATTGAAGGCAGACAGAGCTCCAGCCTCTCAGGAGGATGAGGAATCACTAGCCACTGGATATGAGATAAAAGCAAACGATGATCAGTTCAGACGCAGCTGACTTCAGTCCTCCTCCCCGCACTTCTGGGAAGCTGTGGAGATAGGACATAAATGGATGGTTTAGCCAGAGGGACCACACCACCTGGTAGAAAGTATAAATCAACCTGAAATATAATCAACCTCAAGTTCTCAGGGTGCCTATGAGTGATGACAGCCAAGATACTGGCTGATTCTTTATTTGATTCTCAATGAGATCCCCCCCAGCCCCCCGAACTCAATCTAGCATGCTCATGCCAACCCTGTGCAGGTGTGCAAATGGACTGGATAGCAGGAATCCATTAAGGCATATTCTACACATTTACGTTTATAGGCCCATTGATCTGACAGCGTGAGGTGGATGATAAAACAGTACCTCTAACTCACATTGAGGGGACCTCAAGGGAATTGACATCAGTACATTCAAATAGTGATACTGATGAAGAAGATATTGAGGAAATGACACCGTAAGTGTCAGAGAAAGCTCCTGCGTGAAATCCAACCAAGATGGCAGCCACTCCCTTCAGAATTTGGGTTGACCTTTGTGGTCTCCTCCTGATTGAGCTAGAGATGGTCAGCACTGGAAGGGGTCATAGTGACCCCCTAGTGACCACCTAGCCCAGATGAGCCCACTCATTTCCCACCCCTAGGGGGCAGCAGAGGATCCAAGTCTTGATGTGACTTACCTAAGGTACCACAGCTCCTTCAGTGCTGTGGCTGCAACTTAGATCTCCAGTTAAGTTCTCCCTCTGTACCAGCACACTGCACAGGCTGAGGATGTTCCTCGATGCCAGCATAACCGAGCTAGCCCAACATAAGGCCTGCCAGTACAGGACTGCCTGGGATCTGGAGATCATGTTTGTACCACTGGGTATGAGGCTAAGCAACTCAAAATGGACTCAGGAGATTCCAGCTATTGTTCTTCCAATGGTACCCTACCTTCACCTTCATGTGGAATATTGGGACCCCTGAGGGGATTCTCATGGTAAGAGTTACTATTCCTTGGAAATCCATTTCATTTGAAATTAAGGAAGAAATTCATATTTTCTACTAGGGCCTGTCTAAGCACTTGGAACAGGGAAAATGTGTCAGAGGAAGTGACAATTCAAGACTCCAGCATCCTTGTAGCAACAGGAACTAGCCCTGTATGGGGCACCAGAGTTCAGCAACCTATGTAGCTGGAATGGTCAGAGAAGGCAATGGCATCATGCACATATTTGTCTTCTCTAACCATAGTGCTTCATTTGTTCATGAATATTTATCAAGCACCTACTAGGCACAAAGCATTGCATGAGAGTCAGGAAAAGATCCCAGACAAGAGAGAACAAAACATCCACAGAGGGGAAAAGGGTAGGCCAGCCCTTTAATGAGATATGCTTCTGGCCTGTCAGGTCTGCCTGATCTGACCCTGAGCTCGAAACTATTTTTAGCCAGCTTCCTCTCATTCTCTAGATTCTCCCAGGACTGTACATACTGTTCCATCTAGCCTAGGCCTTTCCTACACTCCACTCTTCCTGCCTGGCTCCTTCTTATCTTTGAAATGTCAGCTTCAATGCCACTTCCTGCAGTGACCACTGAGCAATGTCCTCTGTAGACAGGCTCTCCTCATACTGTCTGAGCTAGAGTTCACTGATGGACCCAGGTCCTCACCCATGACCTGCTGATGGCCAAGTGATCAAAAAGAGGGGAAGGCTATTCTCAATCTGTGGAAGTGGGTTAGGCCACTTGAGTTGAACAAGAGTGTGAGTCTCAGAGGTCTTATGTACTCATGTTCATAATGTGCTCTTACTGTTATTCTGAGAAGAGCATGCTAGGTCAGAGCTTCCTCAATTAAAGTGCCGTAATGAAATCCCAGCCAACCCACTGATACATGAGCAAGCCGGCCAAGACCCACTACTCCCAACCATGTGGTCTGGGAGCTAAATACATTCGTGTTGTATGTTGCTGGGGTTTGTGGATTTGTCACATGGCATTATTATGATCAGAGCTGTGAAATCAGTCTCCTGCCCCTTCATATATTCCTGGCATGAAACAACTACTCAGCAAATATTTGATGAATGAACGAATGAGTGAATAAGTGCAATGAATGCAGCATTAAATTTCAAATTCAGTAAAATAAACAGTCTTCACAAGAGTCTGGTTCTGCCAATGGCCACCTCTACCTAGAAACAATGTTGGAAGACATCTTAAAAATATAACAGAAAGGAAGATTGTGTGTGTGTGTTGGAAACATAAACCAGCTCCTCTCATGAATCCCCTCATCTTAAGCACCTTAATCCATTCTGAAAGCACAAGAGAAACCAATTTCCATCTATGGGGAATCATGGAGCTCCATTTATTATAAGTGAGCCACCTCAAACCTTTGGCTTTGGAGCAAGGCAGGGAATGAACTAGTGTGAGCAGACCCAGCCAATTGCATAGGCACATAGCTAGACATCCTCAGAGTTTCCCCAGATTGCTGTTTCTGGATTGGCAGCAACCCTCAAGCTTGATCCAGGGACAGGTAGGTAGCCATAGAGTGTCCAAAGGAAGTTCTCCCTCTCCTTCCACCTTCATAGTCTCTGCTCACAGCATCAAAGGGACAAAGCTGACCAAGTCAGTCCAGGGAGCCGGGCTGCTCTAGCAGAGGGCATTAGCTGATAGACATCACCCCAGCCACAATTCCATCACTGAACCCAGGCTTCTGCCCTTGTGCTTGGGTTTTGTACCCACGTCCCCAATCATCTGAGACCCCCTTCTCTCTGCTTCAACAACCTAAATCTTGATAGCATGGGGAATTTTGAATAGGGCTCATTTAAAGTCATTTAATTATTGAATCAATTAATTTCATCCTCTTCCTCTACCTCACATCCACAGACTACCAGCCTGAGGATCTTTTTACCAAGTAAGTTGCTGGCCTCTAAGGCGGGAGGCAATCTACTGAATAGCCAAGAAGATCTGCTTCAGTGCCTGGTAGTCCTGGATTTAAACCTCTGGCAACTCTCTTAATTCGTTGGAGCATCAATTTCTTCCTCTATAGAGTGAGGATTACAACAGGGTGTTATTGAAGATTACATAAGAGCCTAGATGTGGCAGCCCTCAATAAATGTTCGCTATGATCATAGAGATCATAGTAATCGATGTTTTCTTCAGGCCTCTGCACTTGGGGAGTGACACTGTACTAAAATCAGTTCAGAACCTCAGACCTCCCACACGCCTCTGCCTGGAGAAGGGAGCACACTCAGGCACAGAATCACCAGCTCTTCCATGCTTACCTGTCTTTCTTACCTGTACACTGAACTTTCGAACTTTCAAACCTGAACAGTTTGGCTATCCTCCCTACTACCGCTTTGCTTGTAGAAAGCCTCCTGCAAAGAACCAAGAGCAAGCGTTAAGAAAGCCAGGCATGCCCAATCACCATCTGAGAGCCGAGAGCTCAACATGCCCAGTGCCAACATTTCTAGGGTGGGGGATGGAGTTACTAGTGAGATAAGAGTCAGGCCGGGAGTCTGAGGTAGAAGTGCCTTACTTCACATTTCCTAGAGCTTCTGAAAAAAGGGAGAGATTTTCTTTCCCTGGGGCATAGACAGTCTGGGTGGAGGTAACTGGAAGTAGATTGCTCCACGTTTTAAAGTGGTTCTACAGGTAGGACTGGTGTGGAGATACATGTGGATAACACAGACAAAGTGTTGAGGTCAGAGCTCCATCTCATAAGTGACCAGTGGTAGCCATGGATAATTCTAATGTTGTTTCCTGACAGTGGGGATGAGGCAGCTCCTGTGGGTGGTAACCCATTTTCTGGGCTCACCAGGTCTTTGGACCTGAGTTTTTCCTTTAGTGACAGGATGATGGCTCCATTTAGAGACCAGAAAAGAGCAGAGACTGGGCAGTTCAAGACATGCCAGAAACTAAGCTTTCCTGGCTTTCAGCCTTGTGACTTTCTGGTATACTGTCTGCCTTCTTACCTGGATTGTTTGAGCAAAGTTTGACTATCTATACTGTCCAGAGAGACAGATAAATGTGGCACAAAGACTTGAATGCATTCCTTGAGATACAAGTAGGTTAAACAGAGTACACCTAGTCTATTGCTTCCAGTTTTCAGGCAACATTTCCCAAATTATGTTCCAAGGAAGGAACATAATAAATGTAGGACACTTGGTGAATCTATGGTCCCTTTTCTCCATTTGCCAAGCTCCTTAGCCAGCACTGAAATTTCATGTAACATAAAAATTCCCAAGTACCATTAACCCTAGAACCAAATCCTTTTTATTTTATGGGATAATTACTAAAAGCTCTTGGCTTCCAAAGTTTCCTGGAACATCATTTCACAGACACAAATCTAAATGCTTCCTTAAATGCAGCCTGAATTTGAATTCATTTATTTAGCAACAACTTGAAACTATTAGTTCATATTAAGCTGGAGGCAACTAAATTAACCAGATATCTTTCATGTACAGTGCCACCGAAATGAGATTTTTTTTTCTGTTAGGAACTTGTATAGCCCATTAACAGAAGTGACAATGACAACGCAATGGCAATGGTTTATCATCATCCTGACCGCATGTCATCTTTTTGGTTTGAGCACAGCTTGTTGAGAACATTCTGGATTTCAGCTCTGCTATCTATTATATTAATGAATTCTCCCAACCTTGCACCATCTGCAAACCCAATAAGGCTGCATTCCATGTCTCCTTCCAAGCCATTAATAAAAATTAGGGAAGTGTATGACACCAAATGCACAATCTAGAGGTTCTCATGGAAACTTCTAAACACATACATGGACTTTCACCTGTGTCATGGAATCACCTTCTAATTCTGTATTTGTATGACTTAGCGACACCTTTAGTATTATTCTTTTCCAGTCCAGATTTTGTCACTGATTGTGGGAGACTAAACATTTTGCCAACATCTATAGCCATTTTCCAGAAGCCCTCTCATTGGACTAAATGAAGACAATCTAGCCACATATTCTTTGGAGAACTGTTTTGCGTACTTGTGATCAGGCAGTTAAAAAAAATCAGGAGGATTGTGATTGGAGACCAACTCAGAGGAAAAAGTTCATAATACCCCATCTCAACCAGTAGGCTGGGCACAGTGACATTCACCTGTCATCTCAGCTGCATGAAAGGCTGAGATCAGATGGAGTGAGGCTCCATGTCAACTGGGGAAAATGTGAGATTCTATCTTAAAAGTAATCTGAATTATTTTGTTTACTTTTTTGTATAATACTGGCACTTGAACTCAGGACCTCACATTTAGCTTTTTCTGCCCCAGCTGGCTTTGAACTAGGATCCTCCCATCTTATCCTCCCGAGTAGCTAGGACTACAGTCCTGAGCCACTGACACCCAGCCAATATGTATCTTTTAGTGAGGCATGTTTTCTTTTATCAGACAATGAGATGTAGGTTATCATCCATGTGGCTTCTTTGCTTTGGCTGCTAGGAATACCAGAACTAAGTTTAAAAACCAGCCATAGTAGCTGTCCTTAGTTTTCCTTGTCATTCAATTGCTTACCTTGATCTGGGGACTTTTTTCGCCTTTCTACTTTTATGACCGATTTGTTGTCTTCTTTGGTTTCCACTTTTTGTTGTAGATCATCCAAAATTCTATTTCAAAGTAAGTGTAAAGCTGGTATGTAGCTTAGTGGCAAAGTTCTTGTCTAGCACATGCAGTTGCTCAGGGTTCAATCTCCAGTGCCACAAAAAAGTAAGTATAATATAAATAACATTTTCTTTTTATATTAATAGACAGCATTGGCAGCAATCAGTACTCCTGCAGAAGGTAAAAACAAACCAACCAGCAAACAAAAACAGGACCCAATTCAAAAAGCTTTCTTTATAGAAATCCTTTTGCTGGATCTAATCAAACCTGAGGAAATTGTGCTTTTCATTCTTGTTTTCTTGTTTTCCATCCTCCCAAACTGGCTTTCCTCAGCTTTCTTCCTTGATTCCTTCTGGCTGCTTGGGGGCTAAAACAGAGTTCTTTATCTCCTTACTATTCTCTTGTCTCTTGTCCCCAAGGTGGGGGGGGGCTGTGGGTCCCTTGATGTCTCATATGTTTTAGGTTTATTTTACTATAGACTTCACAAGCAAGACTGTGATTTATCACCCTTCCTATGTTGTGACAGCTTTCAATATTAGCCTTCTGTAGTTATTAAGGGATTTAATGAATTCCAAAATTTATTGGTTCTATGCTAGGTTCAGTGACTTCCTTACAGAAGTATAGAGTTTCTTGAGGCTCTTAGATTTAAAAGAAAGAAAGAAAGAAAAGAAAGATAGCATATGATCTCTCTTTCTCTCCCTTTACTTAGTCTCTGTCTCTCTTTCCCTGTTTCTTGATCTTTCTCTCTTGCTCATACACACATGCACACACACACACACACATACACACACACACAGATGCTTGTCAGTAAAGTCAGACATTATCACAGCTTCTTATACAAGGCTATTGTAACCAAAGCCATTCCCACTGTGGCCTGGTTCTATTGGTATCAGTCCAAACTAGGGCTTCCATTCAAGTGTGGAGTTTACCATGCTCACCTTAAACACAAAAAGAGAGATCAGATTCGAGCTACAGTGACCATGTTTGCCCATCTAAGAGCACAAAGGTAGAGAATATATGTAAAGTCAATTCTGCCCCCAGAAAACCCAGGATATAGATTGTGCCCATTGTGTTTCTCATTCTTACTTACAACTCATGTAAGTAAGAGCTCTGAAGAATTCTGCAGATACTGACAACTAGCACTTGTACCAAAAATACCTTTTCTTGGAATTATTGTCAAAAAATCAAAGCACTTTTAATGGGAAGGGAGGATTTTCATTATTCCTAGACATCATGTTCTCTTTCCTCTCTCCCCTACTCCTCCTTTTCATTTGCAGCCCCTAAAATAATGGCCTCTTTAGATTTTTGTGATGAAATGTGGACTGGCTGTGGGTAAGAAGAAGGGAGAGGCCTCAGATCTACAGAAGCAGTAAATCTCTTTGTTTTGGCATTGACTGTGTTCCCCCAGGGAGCAAGTTGTGATGGAGTCGCTCAGTAGTTTCTAAGATATCCTGGGAGAAGAAATAGAATCTTGGCTGCCATCTGCTTTAGGAGGACCCCTCAGAAATGTCTCATAGAGTAGGGATTTGGTAACTCCTGGGTTGCAGGCAGTGAGGGTGATGGCTGAGTAGGGAATGGAAAAGAGAGGAACCACACAGCACAGGGTGCCTTCACTGGGCTTCCTAGCAAACTTCCCGAGAAAGCTCCTAAGTGACATCTGGGAGAGGGCTCACATTCAAAGCAGGATGTTGCCTTTTAAAGGAACTGTTGACGCAATCCACAAAGTGAAGAGTACTTTTGGAAAGTGATTAATAGCTTCTTAATTTGCATTCCTCATGAACTTGATTTGGAGGAGGCAGTTGAAGATGTGTGAAAACTCTCAGGCAGATGGGATTGGCTGTGGCTCACAATGGCCTGCCATCACTGAGGAAGCCAAACAAGATCTTGGTTTATTTCTGGTTGCAGGGATACCTGGGTATTTCTGGGTGAGCTTTCAGGGACCACTCTCAGACTGGCCCTAGGTCTCCACCTGGAAAATGGAAATGTGGAGACTTTCCTTGCTCCCTTCTCACAAGCATTAGCCACAGTGAGTTATGCTGTGATATTGTGAAAGACATATTTTATCTTCCTCTTGGAACCCCCCAAATCTACAGGGTAATAAGAGTGTCGTTTGAATTCTAACGAGATAAATGACAACTGGGACCAACAGATAGCTTCAGGAAGAGGACCTGTCCTTGGGAAGACCAAGGCATGATTACAGACTTGAGATTTTCAGCCCCAGTTTCAACCTACGGTGGTAAAGAAGGGCTGAGTAAACCACCATTAAACCCCGCAAAGGCCAGAACTTGGTAAGTTTCTGGATAGCTAAACACATGGAGGTCCCTGGAGGGTAGTGGCTGGTGAGGGCAGGGAGGGTCTACATTCCTTCCCACCTGACTCTCCCTAGCTCCTCCATGTCTATGGTCAAGTGTTCTCTCTCCTTTATAATATCCCTTGTCATAAACAGAAGCAAGCATTTCTCTGAATTCTGTGAATCTTTCTGACAAATTAACCCAAAGACGAACCCAAGGAAGAGGACATGGAAACCTTGATTTATAACCCATGGGTCAGAAACACGGGCCTGGAACTTGGGATTGGAACCAAAGGTCTTCTGGATATGAACCCCAGATTGAATGATGCAATGCTATCTGCAGGTAGACAGTGTCAGAGTGTCTGGTGTGTTGAATGGAGAGTAGAGAACTGGAAAAAGCTTGGTGTTTTATCTTATGTATGTTATATCTGGTATCCAAAAGGCCTGAGGCCCAGGCAGTACCCTACCACAGGTGGTTGTTCACAGCTCCCTCCCCGGGTCTCATCATGGCCTCATCCAGAAGATGACGGCAAGGTGTCAGTTGACAATGGAATAGATCCCCTGGAAGCTACTGTGTCTGAAGAGGCAGTGGTTGCTTAGGCACGGGTCTAGCAGGCCACAGAGTGGCCACAGAGATGTGATGGCTTTGGTTCCCATTCATCTTCCTGGATGGTTTCTGTTGCTCCTGAAACAAAACAAGACTGTCAATTTACTCCCTTCTTGAAGGGGACGGAGAGGACATAAAAGAAGCTGTTAGCTGACGGTAAGAGAGACTGAGGTTCCATTCATGGACCAGAGAGTGGGGCTCTTGAGCATCTGCTCAAATGCTGGGTCCTTGTGGGAGATCTGGGAAGAAAGAAGGAGTGCTCACCAGGGCTGGTCCTGGAGCCTTCAACGGCAATGTCACAGGGGCCTCTTCTACTTACAATTTAAGCAGAGAGAAGAGAAGTAGGAAGCTAAAGCTCAGCCCTGTGCTCTCGGGGTCTGTGCACCTGCTACAGCAGGGCAGCAATGGCTGTTTTCTGTTGGTTACTGCCTCCTAGCTGCACATATGTCCTGCTTCAGTATCCTTCACATTTTTCCCTGCAAAATCTTCTTCTTTATCCTCTTCCAAATGAACTCTCTCCTTGGAGACATTTTGGCAATATAAAAGAAAAATACATCATGGCAAGTAGTAGGCTGCCTAGTTTCTCCTTTTCCTTAATAACACAATCCCATTGTTGACCATCCAGCCTGAAAACTTGAGTTCCTGGGCCTTTTGCAGGCCATGTTTGGCCGCACACTATGGTTCTGGCCAATGAAGATAGAAGTTCACTAGTTAGAGCTTTTGGAAAACTGACTTTCCCAATAAAGAGAAAGGCTCAGCTAGCAACAGATTGACTCCCCTACCTTTCTCTTTGTTGGAGAGCAGATGCCATGACTGAGCCAGAGCATCTGTTTGGGAACCATTGGGGAAAAGGCCACATGCTATAAGCCTACATTGTAATGACTGTTTTGAACAAATTAATTAGCCTTAGGTCCCTTTGTCTCTGACTTCTTAATACATAAGCACCAAACATTTCCTAACTTAAAGCCTCTGCCATGGCTAGACTTTGCTATGGTGTTCTTTCCCTCCACCTCTGGATATCTGTCTATAACACATATATCCATAGCTTTCTCAATGGACACAAAAGGATATAACAAACTACACATTCGTTTTTAGGGGCAGAGGGGACTTCTTCAAAAATCTATCCAAGAGCATTGTTTTATACTTCTGCCCAATAGCCTCTCTGTTGGATTATCCTTAGAGTCCCTGTATCTATGTTAATGCTTTTGAGACTGCTCAAGCCAATGATTATAGGGCCTCTATTGTTTACATTCTTACCCACTTAGAACAAAAGGAATCCAAGTTAGAAGTCAGGTAATGTGGAATTTTTCAAATTCTTTCATCAAATGAAATCCAACAGAGACTATGGAATGGAAGCTTGATTTTTGCCTATTGGATCACAATGCCCTTCAGTAAGCTTTTACAATTCATGATTTGAAAACCACCAATTGTATTTGATTGCTTCCTTTTTCAGGTGGTGAGATGAAAATTCACCCAATTCATTTGTTTGCTAAAAATTTTGTTGGGGGACACACCATTTGCCAGGCTTGAACTATGTGCCATTCACCTTCTGGTGAGCAGCCCTCCCTTCATGGTTCTTACTGGCTAGTGGGAAGCACAACAAGCCTCTTGGTACTGCACAGGGAGACTGTGTTGGAAGCAGAATGAGGATCCCTAACTCCCATGACATCATTCAGCCCTAAATGCCAATGTTTGCCTATGGTACCTAGTGTAGAGCGTGGGGTGAACTGGATATGTGGTAAAAGCAGACAGCATATGTACACCAAGCATGAATACCCCTTCACAGATGGAGGAGTTATCTGAAAGCCTCTCAGTATGTTAACATCTTACCCATCCTCTAAAGGCCAACCTGAGCACCTCTTACAGGAAGCCTCCCTTGAGTATGTTGCCGTCACTGAGTTCTTCACATAGACTGACCCATTATCTACCCCATGGGACACCTTGCTGTCTTCAAGTTATTACTGGAAGACCTGTTTTCTTTCTAATTTGTCACAGACAGTGAAAGTCAATTAACACAAAATGAAATTTTAGATGATATACAAAATCAGGCCTCTCTTTAAAAAAATCTCATATTCAACAGGAATAAGATTTTGTGGACAGTGTCTATAAAAGTTTCTAAAAACTTACCCTCTCTTTTGTACCAGCCACACAATGACATTGACTGCAGGCCTACCATGGGTTCTTCTTCCAGTGATTCCAATAACCTGATTCTTACTTTCCTTGAGAGAGAGGAGAGAGAAGTTGGTTAGTTGTTAAACATTACCAGCACACCACTGGTTTCAGATAGCACAGCCTGGCTTCCCTATGTGTTTGAAAACTGTGTGTGTTTGCAAAGCAGTTTCCAAACTCTTTCCATGAATTTAGAGACTACCTACAGCCTCTGCTGACACTCCTTGGAGGATTTACTGATGGTAGTGTTTCAACACATTTGGAAAGATGGGTTGATCTCTGGACAGAGATAAATATATCCCTGCTATTAAAAGTTTAATTAAATTACAAGTCATTATATATTTGTCCTAATGACTATAAAAACATGAGAATGACTTGTCATGTGGCTATGAGTTGGGTATATTTCTAAATGGCAAATATTTATTGTACGAATGTTGGGAGGAAAAGAAAGAAAAAACACTCCTATAATCATAGCCAACACATGTAATTATATGCAAATAGGATAATGTTATACAATATATTTTTTACTTCTTTGCACTTGATCATATCTGATAAACACTTTCCTATGTCAATAAATTTAATATACAAAAGCATATTTAATTATTGCAATATTTGTCATCCAAAACTTTTAAAATAAACTATTTCTAGATTTTCATGTTTCCAATATGCCAGAGTTACTACATTTTTAACTATGTCTTTGACTATATTTCTAATTATTTTCCTGTGACTAAATTAGAAATATAATTTAATTTCTTTAACCTAAAAATGTCCTCACTAAAAAATATAGGGCAATACTTTCTGAGGAAAGATAAAAATATTTTTTAAAGATGAGAACACCAATTATTACCATCCTTACTTACTTGTGAATCTTAGCCAACTCAATGAGACAAAATAAGTAAATAAGCATAAAATCAGATAGCAAAAAATGAAATGACTATTAGAAAAGTAAGTATTCCACATTTAGAATCTATGATAGTAGAATCTACTATCTAAGAAAGTGGAATAAAAACTACAGGAAAAAAAAAACTACAGGAAATAACAGAATTTAAGGAGGTCAATGAGAATACAAGGTAAAGTGACTATGCAAAAACCCAGTAGTATTCTTTTATAACAGAAACAACTAACTAGAAAACATAATGGGGAACAAAAGATCTAGTCTTAATAATAACCCAGAATTCTGTTATTGAGAACTATGTCTTTATTCAAGACCTAGAAATCAGTCAGGAGTTCTGTGAGCAAATCATGAGTTCAGACACATAAGCAATTCCCATGGAGCTGTGGCTAGATTGCTATTTGGGGGGTGGGGGAGGTGGGAGAGGAGGGGTTGAAAGAGAGACAGAGATAGAGACACAGGAAGATAAATTTAAATAACAATATTGACTATTTCTGGATAATGTGACTTTCCAAGGTTTTGTCTTTCTTTGTTATGATTGTCTATATTTTTTGTACCTTATAGTTAGTATGTATTATTTTCATCATGAAGGAAAAAGTGTTTAATAAAAGACAATACAGAAAAAGCAGGTCAGAGATGACCTGAGGCCAGAATGGAGAACTGACTGGCAGAATACAAGGAAATTTCCAGAGTTGTGGAATGCTTTATATGGGTGGTGGTGTGGTTACACAGGTATACACCTATGTCAAAGCTTGATAAATCATGCATAATATACTGAAGAACACTTTGAGGTATAGTGCACCACACATAATCTATGTAAAAGTATATTGTATTATATACAACCATACTCAATAAAGTTGCTTCAAATTGAATATTTTGGCTAGTATAGGAAAATAAAATGATTGGTCTCATCCCTGTCTCACAACCATCACAGCCAAAAGGCATCTGCCCAATTCTTGACTTCCATTTGTGGTAGCTGCTTCCTCAACCACCTCTGATCTTGTGAGAATTGTGAGGGCTCCATTTTAAAGTCAAGAAAAGTAAGCCCCTAAACCCTAATAGAAACAAATTTTCTACATCTCTCCACAGAATACAAAAAAGATACTAGTCCATTCCATGTCTTGAGTGCCTTCTCTGAAGGTTATTGGTTCATTCAGAAATTTACTGAACACCTTCCCTGAGCTAGATACTGTGTTTGGGCTGGACACATGCAGTAGCTTGATTCACCTTCAAGGGTAGAGCCAGGTCTCTAGAAAGGCAAGAAAAGAAGTACCACATGTGTTCTTCCTCCCAGATACTCTGAACCCATAAAATCCTTCGAGGGATAATGGATTTTCAGGGGAGTCTGGCACCTTGCCTCAACATGCTGTGTTTTCTGAAGTGAAACTGGAATGGAAACCTGGACTCTTTACACAATGGCTCTGTCTGCATGATCAAAAACTTCTCTAAAGCTATCAATTCGTCCCTTCCATGCTCCTGACAGTCAGAACCAAAGAAGACTAACCATAGGCTCTTCCTGGCTGGGCTTCTTTTATGTAATAAGCACTGCACGGTATGCTAGACTTGGGATTGGAAAAACCAGGAGGTAGCTTCTACCTCTCGCTCTGACCCCCTCAGATCTGGTTTCTTCCCCAATAATAAGGGACAATGCCTATGGCGCCTGTTCTCAGAACTTATGGAGCCAAGGGACTTGAAAAGACTCTAAAGTCTTTAAGGGTTGACAAACTGCAGTCTGTGGGTCGATTCTGGCCCACCACTGATTCTAATAAGTAAAGTTGTATTGAAACATGACTACATAAAAATACTCATTTAATATTGTCTGTGGCTGCATTTGCATTACCAAAGCAATATTCTGTTGATGCCACATAGATCTTCTGGCCCAGAAGTTTAAAGTACTTCTTATTGCAAAGTCTAATGAGCCCTCTTCTAAAGCAGTGGGAAAATTGCTGTGGTATAGCACGAGGCACAGGGGTAAGCATTAAGCAGGAATGCACAGGATAAACTAAAAGAAAAAATTCATTGAATTTCATCATTGACTTTATCTTAATGAAACAGAAATCTCTTATACATTCCATGACTTTTTATAGACTTTAAACATTCACAGAACACTTGAAGATATGGCCTTGCTATTTCTCTTAGTAAGGTCTGGTTCTAATGCATTTTTCAGCTGTGATGACATAGCTCATCCATGGGTTGTTTTCAGGTAGCTCTGTGGTTACTTGTTATGAACAGGAAAATCCACATTTTTATGTGCATGTCAAGACCTGGTCATACCCTGGGAAACGATAGAACAAAAATCAATGATTTGAAAGCCTTTAATTATTTTTCCTATTTAGGCAACTGTACTGCATTTAGATTGAGTTTCTAACAGAAGACCCCAAGTTCAATTTTTCATTGATTAGAGCAGACATTTGCCTTTCAGGAAACAGTGAAGAATGTGACTTGATCTGAGCTCTTGAAGAAAAACTATAGTATCATTTTCTTTCTGAGTACATGGGGGCCAGCATGGGCATGCTGGATAAATGATTGTTGACTAGTTGACTGATTAAATTCCTGGAGGTTTCCTCATTTATAAAATTCAAAGAGAAAATAAAGCCTACCTCCTCCTTCCCCTCCTATTGTGAAGCTGAAGTGAAATGAAGAAATTGAAAGCATTTTTTGAACTATTCATCACACTGCCTGCTTTTCTGGTGTTCTAACCACATCTCTGAGAACTGATGGCAAGTGAGAAGAGCCTCCTTTACCATCTGAACTTACCCTGGGGCTGTTTGGGGGAAATAAGGAATCCAGGGCAAAGAACCTGAGGAAATAAAACCACAGTCAGTCATAAAGGAGTCTCTAAAGGGAACATGCATGTTGTGAGTTGAAAAAACCCAGAGGGGGCAGGAAACCTTTTCACTGGTGATTGTGTTGGAAGTGAGTTCCCAGGGGCTGATTGAGAATTCATGCTGGAGCTTCCTGTCACACTCAAGGGCCCCATCTAACCTCTGACCCTACACTCACCCAAACCACACCTCCAGACACTCGGAATGTGGTGTGCACCTTGAAGGATCAGATGATAGAGACAGCTCTCAGTACATAGAAACATCTAGTCAGCCTGTGTGGGAACCAGACTCTGACATCATTTGTGGCAGGGCAAAATAACAGGCTAGACGGAATTGGTGGCCACTCACCACACTGTGCCTCCCCCGAGAAAAGGTTCCTCCCCTCCCTTGCAGCTCCTTTCAGGAGATCTCTGCTTCCTCAACCCACCTAGGCATCTCTCCTGCCAACCTGCTCATGTGTGACACTTTTCTCTCTTGATATGACAGTCTAGAATCCACAGTCCTTTACTGCTCTCCATCTTCTATCGCCTCCCTAACCATAAGCAGCAACCCTTTGTTTTTCACCCTTCTGAATAATTTGAAAACACGTTTGGATAGAAAAGAATAATCTTAAATACAGATGTAAATTTGTCCCACTTACGTCTTCCTAGAGTATTCACACCTTAAATGAGTCACAGTATTTGAGCTCCATTAAGTGCTCAGACACAGGTCACTTTTCTTCCCACCCTAACCAGATTCATCGTCCTAATCCATCATCTTCCACCTGATTGGCCTTTTACATCATTGTTCTCAGAACCACAGCATTTCATGGCCTAAAGTCCATTTAGCCAGGTTGTTGGTGTAAACAGCTCAAACATACCCATCCCTTCTACTTTGCTAAAACATTTGGACAGAAAACACATCTGGACAAGAAAGAATTGACTCCTCTGTCTGTATCACACTCATCCTTCAAGGCTCAGCACATCTCCCTCAAAACCTCCTCTGATTACTTATCTTCTTTTCAAAGTCACCTCACTACCACTCAGATTATTTTTACCTCAGCAAAGATACTGAAGGGACTTGTGAGTTTCTTTAATGGTTGAGGGCCTGATATAAAAGGAGCCACCATTGGGGCTGGGAAGGTGGCTCAGTGGTAGAGTGTTTGCCTTGCATGCATGAGATCCTGGGTTCGATTCCTCAGCACCATAGAAGCAGAAAAAGCCGGAAGTGGCACTGTGGCTCAAGTGGTAGAGCGCTAGCCTTGAGCTCTGAAGAGCTGAGGGACAGTGCCCAGGCCCAGAGTTCAGGCACCACAATCGGCAAAAAAAAAGGAGCCACCATGAAGAAAACATCCTGAATCTGACATGCCCCCAGCTTAAGCTTGTGAACTGAAGAGGAGTCTACTATCTCTATTTCTCTGAAACTCACTCATGGGCTAACTCTATGCCTTTCTTACTAGCCTGGGATTGTGTTTTTCCAAATTTCTAGTGATGCAGCTAGAAATCTGAAAACTGGAAGACTTACATCCGCCAGAAACATTTCTTAGGAAAAGAGACTGCCAGCAAATATTAAAGCTAATCATATATATAACACTCTGTGACACAATAATTCTATTCCTGAGTATTGCCTGACAAATGCTTAGATTTTTTTTGCACAAAAGACATGTGGAATACTCATAACATAAGTACTCAAAATAGATCCCAACTGAAATCCACTCCAATGCCCATGATTGTGGGTAAATCATATTGAGGTACACCCATATAAGAGAATAACAACATGTATCACTGAGAATGAACAAACAAGAACTACAGGCTGAGGGCCAGTGGGAGTCACAAACACAATACTGAGTGACGAAATCCAGACACAGAAACCATGATTACATTTACACAACTTTTAAAAAATGGCAAAACCAATCTATGTGTTAAAAATCAGCTTAGTGGTTACTGTAGAAGTAAAGTGATTTATCACCCAACCAATTATTCCACTAATAGTTAAATCAATTTTATTCTTTTCCTATTGATTGTTTTGATGGTCAGGAGAGAGATTTACAAGGGAATTTGGAAAGCTGTAGATTCAATTTGCTTAAACAAAGCTTTATTGAGTGACTTCCCAGGCCTAGATGGAAGGGATGCAGGAAGGAAGAGTAAGACAGAATTTCTACCCATAGGAAGACACAGTCCAGTAGCTGGGCTTACACTAATGGAGTGCCTCACTTTTTACAGGGAGCCCCTCTAAGAGTGCAATGGCTGGAACATCATACTATGGTCAATGGCTGGTGCTCAAATGGTCCACTAATTCTAGAAAGTCAAAAATACCCTTGCCCTGTTGAGCCTAGAAGATGACACTAGATGTTATGACTCTGTTTGGAACCACCATTGAGCAAACATTCAAAGGAGGTGAAATCTGTTTGTAGTACCCTCTAACCTCTGATTTCCTGTGCCTGGTCTTCTCCTCTAAGAAAGTTCTAGTATCCTGAATAAGCTGCTTCCCACCAATAAAAGTATGTGCTCCAACATATTTCCTTCCTGTTCCTCTAGTCCAAATCCTCATTCTTTTGTGGCACTGGGAAGCAATCTGATGAACCAGTTCTCAAAAATGTCTGTGAAGTTCACAAGTCCTAATCCTTACCACAAATCTGCTTTGGAAAAAAAAAACCCAGAAAACTCATCCAAGTCAACACCCTTTTGTTGGAATTTTGAAGAGTGAAGTGAGATTTTTTTTTGAAAAGGTCCAGTTGAGGAATAAATGATGGAATCCAGTGTAGAAAATAATAACTGCTCAAAAGTACTCATTCTTGCTCACACTGTTATTTATTAAACTCATATGTAAAAATCAAGTAAAACTGCATTTGTTCAATACAATTGTAAATGGGCAAAACTACTGACATACTTATGGGTAAGTACAAGCATCCATTCCCCTCTCCCACTTTTTGCAGCAATAAAAATAAAACAAGAAAATCATGGGACATCATTGCTCTGCAAGGGTTGTTGTACAAGACTTAGGCTGGTGAATTGCATAGCATCCAAACATTATAAAAATCAACTGACAGCTTGTATAGCTCTTTGATGTTTTTTTTCTTCTCTTGATTTGGGTTCACTTGGTTATAAGTTCTTAAATCCCAAATCCAACAAGGAAAAGAAAAGGACTTTGATTTATGAGTAGGAAAAAGGATAATAATAAATTCAGAAGAATGAAAAGAAAAATAGATGGTTCCTTATATACCTTTCAAGTATTAGAAATCTATCCAAAAACCAAGGTAATAAAAAGAGGCTTTGTGGGCTAGCTCATAAATTAAAAGTCATCTCCAAGGTTCTGAAGTTATTAATTCCAACACAGTCAAAATATTTCAGAATGCCATAGGAAGAAATTATTTGTGGGAAGTGGCGCTGTGGCTAAAGTGGTAGAGTGCTAGCCTTGAGCTGAAGAGCTGAGGGACAGCGCCCAGGCCCAGAGTTCAAGCCCCATGATCAACAAAAAAGAAGGAAGAAAGAAATTATTTGTGAGGTTTGCAAATAAAAACAGGTGAACTATTTTCTCAATGGGGGTCAGGAGAGGGAATGGACATTGTTCCTAAATTATCAAGAAGCTAATTAGTATGTCCAGGACATCTATAATCAGAGTGAACTTAAATTGAGTCAGTACACCTTACACAGGAAGGGTGGCCAGGCCAGCAATGAGAACACTGAAGGAGGCAAGGCAGGCAAAGCGGCAGATGAAAACACCAAACAAGAGCAAGATCATCTGAGGAAGATGAGGGCAAGAAGATGAAGAAATACACCAAGGCCGAGGTTGGGGTAGACAGGAAGACAAAATCAGATAGGATCTAAATCAGCTGTGGTGGCTTGGATAAAGAGCATGGCTAGATTCCTAGAGAGATGAGAAAGGTATGTCTGGCATCTGTCTTACAGCAAACAGTTCTAGACAGAGAGCCCTGAGTGGAGTGGTATTCTCCACTTCATTATAAGAAATTAGAAAGAACAAACCCTCAATGTCCTACAAAATATCTAAAATGGATTTATGTTCTTACACAGTCACGAGCTAGATTGGGCCTCTAAATTTTGGATGGACTCTGGCTCATGCCTATAATACCAGCTACATAGGAGGTAGAGAAAGGAGTACTTGGGCTTAAGGCTAGCATATAAGACCTTTATAAAAAATAAACGGAAGCAAAAAAAGGTGTGGCTTAAGTGGTAGAGCACTTCACTAGCAAGTCATAAGGCCCTAAGTTATACACACACACACACACCCCAGTATCTCACAGTTTTGCTTCTGTTTTCCTATCTTCTTTTGTTCATTTATTATTTCTTACTGGTTGCAATGGATAGAGGTCAAGTTTCTTTCGCCTTGGTAAGGTAGAGGCAGGATTTGCTTCCTGCCAGTGGAGGTTCAGTTAGGAAAGAAGCCCCATTCATAAACCATGAGGAATTTCAAGGGTGAAGGAGTGAGTGGACACTGTGCCTGATGTTCAGAAGAGACAAGGAAGGAGGTTCAGGGAGTTCTGAAGTTCACAGCCTTCTAGCCACTGTGATGAGTTCCATTGAGATGCCAGGATGTAGACTGATTCCTGAGCTCCTTGCCACATATAACGTGGGTCTGCCAGCCAAAGAAAGTCTTCACCTGAACCACTATGTCAAATGGCTATCTAAAAGCTTGTCTTTGAATGTAAAAGACTTCTCTATATCCAGAAAATGATCAGATGTTTTGAAGCAATGGTGTGATTTCAAATTTTCAACAGGAACATAACAGGGATTTATGGTGAGGTGTTTTCTTCCTGAAGTTTCATGGAAAAGCATAAAAGATCAAACATGCCTTTAACAGAAAATCATAGTCTCTGACCAGTCCTTGAGTCTAGGGGCTTTCAGGAATGAGGGAAGCAGGTTTGAAAATAGTACTTTCCCAAGTTACTCCCACATAAGGTGCTTAACACTGAAATCTGCCCCAGTGAGAGCTCACCATTAGTAAACCTGGACTTGAATCCCTCACAGTGTCCTTGTCGATTGGATAGCCTCATGCCACAACCTCTCCTCTAATAGCCCCAGAGTTACCATCTACAAAATGGGAACCAAAAGCACTTGGTATGATTCATGGAAGAAGAATCAGTCATTCATTTTATAATACATTTCAAACATCTAACTCAGGAGCTAGTACACTGTACACATTTTGTTTAAATGATAAAATTATTAGTCCTTAGTGATGGATTTGGTTTTGGTGCTTACTGAGTGTTTGGGGAGGGGGATTTTTAACTCCTGGGAAATAAGATTAGTATGATTTTTCCAACAGGTCCTTTAAGTGAAGGCATCAGATCTGAGATTAAAGGTGCTACAGACAGAAAGCTTCATATTTGATCATCCAAATAAATCTTACATTCTACCAATGTGGTGGTATTTAGCAGGTGAGGTCTTTGGGAGATGAATAGATGGAGAGGGTGGAGGAAGCCATTATAAATAAGAATAGTGTCCTTATAATATGGCCTTCTGAGAGCTGTCCAGACAATTTTCTACTATCATAGGAGGCTAAAAGCTGCTAGTCTGCAACCACAAAGAGAGCCCTTACCCAAACATGCTGTACTGGTGCCCAGATCTTCAGCCTCCAGGGCTATAAAAGATCAACTTCTAAGCCAGGTGCAGGTGGCTCACACCTGTAATCCTAGCTACTCAGGAGGAGATCTGAGGATCTCGGTTCAAAGCCAGCCCAAGCAGGAAAGTCCGTGAAACTCTTATCTCCAATAAACCACTAGAAAACTGGAAGTGGCACTGTAGCTCAAGTGGTAGAGCACTTGCCTTGAGCTAAAGAGCTGAGGGACAGCCCCCAGGCCCAGAGTTCAAGCCCCACAACTGACAACAACAACAAAAAAAAACCAACTTCTGCTTATGAACCACCCAGTCTGTTACAGAATCCCAGGCTGATGAATACAATAAAGGAAGCAGAAGTTGGGGAACATTCAAGGCTATCAGCATGCAGACAGCCCTTGAAATCCAGCTAGTGGGCAATGCCACAATAAGAGATGGATTGTTTTTGGATCACTCACCAATCATCCAGTTTTTGTCCTCCTGTGTGACACCCCTTCAAATAGCCCTGTTGAATTTTTAGACCTCTAAAATTTGCAACACATTTGAGTGACTATCAAACATGCCACAGCAGACCACATCCAGAACCTCCTGTCAGCTAAGGCAAACAGGCTCCTCTCCTGCTCGGTTGTAAGCTCTCATTTCTTCATCTGAGGGGATGATGGCAAATAGAACTGTTGTAAGGACAAAATCATGAGAGTCCCTTGGTAATGCCTGTATGAGGCTGGCTCTCTGACAACATTGATGGTTATTTCCTACATTTGTGATGATGTAGACAGAACCTCATAATCACTTTGGCAGTTGCATCTCAGTGCTGATGCTCATTGAATTCGCTGCCAGTAAATCTCATCTTTATTTTTTATTTTATTTTTTTAAGGTACTAAGGTTTGAACTTGGGACCTTGAGCTTGCTAAGCAGGGACTTTACCACTTGAGTTATGGAAACAATATTGACTTAGAAATGGGAAAATCTGAATTGATACACATTTTAAAAATGAAATCACAAAATTACAGTTATACTAACTCATTTAACAGTAGGCAAGGTGGAGAGTCTTAGAAACTAAATATGATGTTTTAATACAATTAAAAACAAGATGAATAAATTTCCTTATACTATGATTGACACAATTCTTTTGTCTTTAGAACATTTTTCAGATAGGATCTGGTTGCCTAGGCCAGCCTCAGATACTGATCCTCCCTTGTAGCTGGGACCACAGGTGCATCCTGTGGTCAAATCTCAAGTCTCATGAACATGTGAATTTGTCCCATCAAGAAAGAACTGGTAAGATTTAAGTTCTGTAATTTAGTTACTTAGAGGTTCTCAGAAGGCCATGCCTCCACCCTCCTGTCCACCTATAGACCAGGTTCTATTAATTATGCTGCCAGTCTTCCAAGAAAGAACATATATGTTAAGTATATAAGCTATATATATATATATATATATATATACACACACACATATATACAAATGTGTATATCTGTTAGATTTGAGAAGACTCTACAAGCCACATGTTCTGTTCATATACACACATACCGTGTGTATGTGTGTGTGCGCGCGCGCACGCGCGCGCAGGCGTGTGTGCATGCCAATCCTGGGACTTGAATTCGGGGGCTGGGTACTGTTCCTGAGCTCTTTTGCTCAAGGCTAATACTCTACCACTTGAACCACAGCTCCATTTCCAGCTTCTTAATGGTTAATTAGAGATAACAGTCTCACAGACTTTCCTGTCCAGGTTGGCTTCAAATCATGATCCTCAGATCTCAGCCTCCTAAGTAGCTAAGACTTTAGGTGTGAGCCACCTGTTCCCAGATTTTTAGTTTTACAAAATAGACAAAAATAAATAAAACAACTAAGCACTGGAAGAGATCATAACTTCCAGGCAAATGTATGTTGGAAGAAAAAGAAAATCCAGAGGAGCATAAGAATAGCATTAAAATCTGGAACCAAACAAGTTCCTCTTTTATTTTTTTATTTTCATTCCCTTTTTACTTTTAATACTTAATTTCCCTTATTCAATTATAATATCTGAAAATTCTGACCAAAAGATGAAATACGCATTATAAGCCAAAATAGAATAAAGAGAAAGAACATTAACTGATGCTCCTTGTATAACTAGAATTTTTAAGGGTGAACTAAAAATTATTAAAGTATCAGTAAACAAAATAAGATCAACAGTCTTTAAATAATGGTAGTTTTCTATATAATAATAAATAGGAGTTATCATGATAGAAAGAGTTCCTAGTAAAGCCGGGCGCTGGTGGCTCATGCCTGTAATCCTAGCTACTCAGGAGGCTGAGATCTGAGGATCACGGTTCAAAGCCAGCCGGGGCAGGAAAGTCCGTGAAACTCTTATCTCCAATAAACCACCAGAAAACCAGAAGTGGCGCTGTAGCTCAAGTGGTAGAGTGCTCGCCTTGAGCTGAAGAACTGAGGGACATTGCTCAGGCCCAGAGTTCAAACCCCATGACTGACAAAAAAAAAAAAAAACAAAAGAGTTCCTAGTAAAATACAATACAAAAATGAAGAATAATTGGGAATTGTCTTTAAAAAATGTGCTTTATATATTTGAGATCTATAAAGAGATAAAACTTTTTGCCAGTCATAGGGCTTGAACTCAGGGCCTGAGCACTGTCTCTGAGGAGTTTTTGCTCAAGGATAGCATTATATAACACTTGAGCCATTTCCAGCTTTCTGTAGTTAGAGATAAAAGTCTCAGGGACTTTCCTGCCCAGGATGGCTTCAAACTCTCATCCTCAGATCTCAGCCTCCTGAGTAGCTAGGATTGCAAGCATGAACCACCAGTGTTGGCACCAAAAAAAAAAAAAATTAAAAAATAAAGTTTTCTGGATGTCAGTGGCTCATACCTGTAATCCTAGCTACTCGGGAAGCTGAGATCTGAGGATGGCAGTTCAAAGTCATTCGGGGCAGGAAAGTTCATGAGACTATTATTTCCTCCAACTAATCGCAGAAAAAGCCAAAAGCAGAGCTGTGGCTCAAGTGATAGAGTGCTAGTCTTGAGCAAAAGGAACTCAAGAAGAGTGCCCAGGCCCAGAGTTCAAGCCTTGTGATCAGCAAAATAAAAATTAAAAATAGATTTCACCATATTTCTGGGTAGAAAGATTAAGGGTTAAAGATGTCACTACTCCTACAGTTCATTTATAGTTCTAATGAGATTCTGATTAAAACATTCTAATGATCTTGTTTTGAAGAGGTGAGAAGAGACAAAGAGAAAATAATTGGAAAAATTTATTTATAATTAACCTAGATTAGATGCAGATGAATGATTAGTGTCACTACTGTAAATATAAAAAGTTCTGTAAGACAATAAGATGAACAGTAAATATGTTTAGAAAATAATAGGTAAGAAGGAGACAGTCAGGAGAAATACATTAATGACTAATAGACAAATGAATATTATAAATTTCCCACAATGGTGAGTATTTTAAATAAGAGCTTTCTGGTTATGAAGTGAAACAAAATGTTTATGAGAGAAAAGTAAAACATATATGCACACATATTTATATGCATATACATATTTGTATTTTTATATTTGTTTATATTTATTATATTTATTTTTAAAAATCTTTTTAGTAGTGTTAGGGATCAAAACCAGGGTCTTAAGCATATAAAGCAAGCTCTCTAACACTGGGCCCCAGCTCTGGGTTTTTTGAGACTAGCTCTTACTTTGTTACTCAGGCTTTTCTGAAACCCTTGATCCTCCTCTTCCTCCACTTCCTGAGTTCTGGGGTTACAAATGCATACCACTGTGCCCAGGAAAAAATAATTTTTAACTAAAACAGTGCTGGGCAGGGACATCCTAGAAACTCTCATAAGATTGTGGTAAGGCTATAAATTGTTATATTTATTTCAAAAGTAATTTGGTGGTAAATATCAAAAGCAAGAACAAGGTTCCCAGTGATTTCATTTATAAAGTATCTACTAGCAAGTAAAACCTTGTATGAAAATTTATGTACAAAAATGTTCATCTTCCAATGGTAATCCCAGAGTCTGTATATATAACTCTTTAAAGGAGAGAGTTTTTTTAAAAACTATTCTTGGGAATAATTTTGCAGGTGATTTATATGTGTGCCATTTCATATGGTTAATTAAATCAAGGAATTTCCGTAGTTGAATATTAGCATTCATTCCAACTTAATTGTTTGAATATTTTTCCATGATATGTGAAAATATCCATGGCATGAAGCCGGTTGGGAGGAAAGAACAGATGGTAAGTAGATATGTGTGCATAGAAAACAGAATGAAGCAAAATTACCACAAATTTTCATAATTACTTTTTAATTAGAAAAATGAAAAGCTGAGATAGAAGAATGAATAGGAAGACAACAGGAAGAAAGTGAGCTTGAGAAAAAATTTAAACATAGCCATTAGGAAGAGTGGCTTGTAATAAAGCTACAGTATTATAAAGTTACAGTAATTTAAAAAGTGTGTTACTAAAATTAGCAAAGAGCTCACTGAAACAAAAAAAAAACTCTGAAGAGTCAACTGTAAGGAGACAACTCTTATGTAATAATTTATAATATTTTATCTTTAAGAAGATCTGACAAAACAAGAGAAACTGGATAAAGAATACAGAAGTTGGGTGTAATGGCACCATGTCTTGATCTCAGCTACTCTAGTGGCAGAGCCCAGAGGATTTCAAGTTTGAGGCAAACCTGATGAATGATGCAAGACTCCATCTCAAAAACAAAACAAAAACAAGGACTGAGGATGTGGCTCAAGTAGTAGCGTGCCATGAGTTCAATCTATGGTACTACAAATAATTCTAGAAATACTTTTCAAAAGATTGTCAATTCACAACTTTATGCAAAAATATATTAACATAAAAGCCAAATCTAAAAGTCTTAAGCCACAAATTACAACAAAAAAAAAACAGGAAAAAATAACTTCCCCAATTTCTGAGCAGGGAAATTAAGTTTGATGTAACAACACAAAAAATCATAAACAGTAAAATCAAGCTGGGCACCAGTGGCTCACACTTTTAATCCTAGCTACTCAGGAGGCTGGGATCTGAGGATTGTGGTTCAAAGCCAAGCCTAGCAGACAAAGCCAAGAGACCTTTATCTCCAATTAACCAGCAAAAGGCCAGAAGTGAAGGCATAGCTTAAGTGATAGAGTACTACCCTTAGCAAAAAAGTTAAGGAACAACGCCCAAGCCCTGTGTTAAAGCCCTAGCTCTAACACACACACACACACACACACACACACACACACACACACACACTCACTCACTCACACAGAGCAGAATACAAATGAAACAAAGCAAAACTAAGTGCAACTTTGACTCAGAGAAAAAGCAAAGGTGGCTGCTGAGGAAAATACACAAAGGCCAGTGGGAAGGATTGCAAGTGCCACCTTGTTTTCTTTGTAAATAATCCATCCTCTTATCTTCTGCCTTGATCAGATTCTCTGTTCTTATATATATTTTTATGATGGTCATGGCACTGTTATTGTAATCATTGGCTAACAACAGGCAATTCACATTTCCAGTCTTCCTGTTTGCTTAACAAGAGCCCCATTAATAATGAATCAAATTTGGGTGGCTGCATTGGCTAGGTGCCCAGCTTTAGAAGAGTTTTCCTCCCCTAGGAGCGCCTACTAGCTCCTTCTAGTGGGGGACAGACACATGCAATTACCACCCAGCACGGATGCTCAGAAATTTCATACTGGCTTCTGGTCCTTCAGCTTCAGCTATTCGTGCTTTTGATGTTTCTCTCACAATCAAGATCTAGTTGTGAGGGCAGACTGAGATACTCATTCTGGGAATGGAGAGCTTGTTTTGCTTTGATCAAGAAGACTTGTGCTCAGATCCACACATGGTGCTCTTGTCTAGGGAGGATTCAGTGGTCGCCTCCCTCTGACATTGTCTGGCACTAACCACCTGCCCATTCCTCTCACAGCTGCTGCTTCAAGGGCAAATTTATTTTTTAGAATCCCATAGCTTTTGGTAAACTGCCCATGGTGTCTTTTACAGTTTGAAGGGGAATGTAGGCAGGATGATAGATCGTTCAATAAAGGATGCTGTGTGGGTAACACCTTCAGACTCTGGGGCCTTGAAATTTCCCCAGGGAACATTCTTTCCCTCTCCTGTCAGATGGCTGTGAGGACCTATGATGCAATGACAATGCCACCTCTAGAAATGCATGTGCCACAAAAGCAGAGATTAATGACGGAGGTGATGGTAAGTGTCTCTCCAAGGTTCACATAACGAAGGTCCCGCCTTTGGGAATTGAAGGTCTTAAGAAATCTGAGTTCACCAAGCAGGAATTTCAAAGACAGACACACACCATGATTTTGCATGAGTGGGTTTTCTTCCTTGATGTGGGGGTTTCTCAGGTGAGAAACCTCTGCTACTATACCTGGGGATGACACTGTCTCCTCTCTGCCTAGAGCGGCTACATAGGAAATCAAGGAGATGTAGTACTTATAATGTGACTGGAGAATGCCAGATAACTGGACAGATGATGACTTAACCTGATTCACATACATTTCCTGAGTATAATTTCTCCATCACCTTGTTTTTATTCCCAACTTCCCTTCTCTTGTGCATATTCATTTGATGGGGAAGTGAATTGCTATTTATTAAGGATTTGCCATAGATACATGAAAATGCATTCAGATCTTGATCTAACACATGTAATTTAGTCTCATAAAAAGGTCTAAACAAGGTCTATGGAGTGAATGTGTTCTCCAAACGTGGGCTGGTAACTTGATGTACCATGTGAAGGGGTGAATAGTGGGTGCACAGTAGCAGGTGTTTTGGCTCCTGAAGGCTCCACCCTAATGAATGGATTAGGGCTGATTATAAAAAAGCTGGAAGTAGTGTGCCATAGCTCAAGTGGTAGAGCACTCACCTTGAGCTGAAGAACTCAAGGACAGCACCCAGGCCCAGAGTTCAAGACCCACAACCGAGAAAGAGAAAGAGAGAGAGAGAGAGAGAGAGAGAGAGAGAGAGAGAGAGCACTGGAGGCTAGACATTTTACCTCTTGCTCTCAGCCTCTCAATGTCCTCTTGCCATGGCCTGAAGTAGCATGGGCCATTGGCACAGGGCTGCCTCTTGATCCTGAACTTGCCAATCTCCTGAACTGTGAACCTATGAAATTCTGTCCATTATAAATTCCCCTGCCAAAAGCATTCTGTTAAAGTAGTTCAAAGCAGATTAAGCAATAACTGCCTAATTCCCAACAGTAGGAATTAGCTGATCCCTTTGCCTCCAACTGAAGTCAACAAAAATGAATAAAATATGGTACCAGGCAGAAGACATGCACTATCTACTTGGGAAGCAGATAGTTACAGCATATAATCACAATAAAATGGGGGTAAATGGAGCCCTAGAGGCTCATGAGAGGTAGCTCTGAGGTGGTAAGAAGGGAGTAGCTTACTCCTACAATGAGCTGCTCATTCAACTCTTCAGAACAGAAGTCATGGAGTGGAGATGAGCCTGAAGAAGCGAATGAGTGCCTGGCAGCATGAAGACTGGGGAAAGAAAGGCAGAACCATGGAGGACAGGTTGCCCAGGAGACCTGAGTGGGAGGAGACAGGCTATCTTCTGGAGTTTCAGGCATGCAAGTATGAGGGAGCCTCCCTGGGTTGCAGTGGCAGGTGGGGACCAGGCTGGGAGGCCTGAAATTGTCCTGGTTGTGGAAGGTTGGACCTGCTTTAACAGTACTTCCTGGTTCCTCTAACCTCCCCTCCAGGCTCAAGCTGTAATTCCATGTTGTCATTGCAGTTTCTATCTTCACTCTTTACCTCTGCCCTGGCCTTGATCCTAGTGAGAAAAAGAAGAGAAAGGGGAAAAAGAGAGAAAAGCCCTGTTTCATGGTGACACCCCAAAGGGCTGTGATGAATGCCACAGATCTCACTGTCAGTAACTGTGGTCCTTTGGGCCAATGAACCATCCTCAGCTAGGAAACAAATGAACCGAAGGGTGCTACTCAGTAGCTTATTAGGTGCAGGCGGCCTATTAAGTAGCTTATTAAATATTAAAGTTATTAAGTATTAGCTTTATTCAGTGGCCTATTAAATAGCTTATTAACTAAGATCCTTGGCAGCAGTATGTAATGAATACAAGTGACCGTGATTATAATATAAAGAGTTGATTAAATTTCCCATTGAGTACTCTTAGTGGACCAGGAGCTGCATTACACTTGCTGTGTACATTGTCTCTCATCCTGATAATATGCTGTCAGCATCTCCTTAGCAGAGACTAGGGAGCTGAGGCTTGATTTTGGAGACATGTTAGGGTACAGCACTCCGCCTAACAAAGGCTGACTGGGCCACACACTCAGGACAGAGCACAGGGGCCATGTGCTGGGTTGGGAGGGGCATCTGCCAGGAGAGAGGACTAGGGAAACCAGAGGAAGCTTAGACATAAATGCCAATGACAAAATTCATTGACTGAAGCGAAGCCGAGTTCCAGGGAATATAAAACAATGTGTGCTTTATGAAGTGTCAAAACAGAAACAGAACAAGATGTTCTTCAGACTTTCATATAGATGACATTATATATCATGTATATCTTATTAATGATATTATATATCATATATAGAATACAGTTAATTTAAAAGTAAGGCAGTAAATATGCACTAAATTCAGGATGAGGCCCCTCTCCAGGAGTAGAGAAAGGGCAGGGGACTAGATAAGAAAGGAACACATTAATTACATATATGAGTAAGTATATGTAATCATTACAAATTAATCACACATATAACTAATTGACATATAAATTGATATGTAAATTATTGTTTACATCATGTAAATATAAACTGTACATTTGCTTGCCCTTGGACTGGATAATGGTTCACCAGGGATTCATTATATGATGGTAAAATATGTTAGAAAAGAACACACACACACACAACCTCAGCAATAGTGTGCATTTGTCTACAATTGTGAAAACAGTAAAACAGCCAATTTTGAGGAATCGTCAGAGAAGGAGAAGGACGAAGGAGGAAGAGGAGGAGGAGAAGGAGGAGGAGGAAGAGGAGGAGGAGGAAGAGGAAGGGGGGAGGAAATTGTAATAAGAAAGAAAACATTGTAAATATAGTTGAAATTGTCTGCCTGCCTCCCTGATTCCGCTGACCTGTTTTGTCCCCAAAGCGCACCATGTTGGTGCTAAGGTAAACATCAAGTGTTTAGTATGAATCTCAGTTCAAGCTTCAGAGAGCTTAGAAAGATGTGATCAGCTTTGGGGTTCAAAGATGGAAGGAGTCTGGTGAGCTGAGCTGTAACTGAGGATATTCCATTTGGCACTTATCGCTGGTGACCCCGCAAGGCTTCAGAGGAGCACTCCACCTGCAGTTCCCATGGGCCCAGCAAGTGCAACACCCTGAACATTTGTCTGCCAGCTAAATCTGCTCTTTTCCTGACTTCCCTCATTAGTGGAAGAATTTCTCCAACTTCTTCAGCAGGAGAAAATTTGTAAGCTCCCTTTGCCATACCTCATCCTAAATTCCTCTTTTATTGCTTACCAAGATCCATCAGTTCTATGCCTCAAAAACCTCTTCTCCATTCCCATTGTTGCTATCCTCTGCTTCTTTCAGTAGTTTTCTAGCCTTTCTCTTGGCCTCCAGCCTCTTACTACTACAGTTCCTCCCTTCCTGGCTACAAGCATTGTCAGTCCTTCTCCATCCATTAGCTGCTTGCCTCCTCTCTGCTGAAGGGAGGACACTAGGAACCTTCTGCCCTAGCAGGAAGGAGTAACATCACCACACTTTTTAGAATGGTGCTAATAATTGCTTTGGTTTATCATTGCATTTGAATTCTCTATGAACAATGAACCCCCTTTTGCCTACACCTAGCCAGTATGACACCCATTCTCCTACATGACGGAGATGATATAGTTGCTATAAAGTTTAGACAGAACAGTATGCAGAGATCCCAGTCCAGCCATCTGCACATGGTGAGCATTTTGCTAACACGATGACTATCTTAATTATACTGTATTGGTTTCTAACCCCTTGTTTGGACCTTATCTGGCTTTGTAGGCATGCCAGTGTGTTTATTCTGCCTCAGACACCCCAAGGTCTTCCACATCCCCAGGCCTTTGCAAGGTCCTTGCCTTGGCCTGGCTTTCTTTCCTCTCAGTGAGTCCATCACTGAAGAGTCAGTTCACAGCCGTGCTTTCTGTCCATCTTCCTCAGTCTTCCAGGAAGATTTCCTGACTTACTGTTCTTGCTTCCTCTCTAAAGCCTCTGGAAGGGAGATTTCAAATACTACTCACTTTTGGATTCAATCACCCGTTCTTACAGTAATAGCAGGAGTTAGGCCTGGAGTTTGAACTCAGGACCTGATGCTGCCACACTTTCAGCCCTCTTTCACTGTTGTATTGTTTCAGCTTTGGTGTTTGTTTTTTGAATAGCATCTCCTTCTTTCCCCAGGCATGTACCGGGACCAGGATCCTCCTCTTTCAAGCAGGCCACCACATCCACACACCCAGCTTCACCCATGCTGATCTCTCCCAGACTTTTCTGCCAAGTTGGCCTGCAACTGTGATCCTCCCATTCGAGGCCTCCCTCCCAAGTATCAGGGACTACAGAGGTGGGCAACTAGGAACTCAGTTTCCTTTGTTTAATGGGAATGAAGGGGAATAGTCAGTTTAGCTAGTAATATTTTAGGTTATTTTATAACCTGGTATTAAACCTTTCTTTCCAGGCCCCACGGGGGGAGGGGGCCTATATTATCCAATTCTACCATACCTGTGTTCCTAGGGAATGGATCTCAACAGCTAAAGAACAGGAAATGCCACTGTGGGGAAAGGATGAGTGGGTCAACGGTGTCTTCTCAGCCATGGCAGAGAGGGCGCTGTTCTTAAAGCAAATCCCCAGGGGCGGGGACTGAAATGCCAGAGCTTTCCCACAGGACGTGGCCAGCGTCCCTTCCCAGGCCGCCCAGTGGCGCCAGCAGAGCACCTGCCCATAAACATGGCGGCGCCCTGCTCGGCTTCGCGCTGTCGGGACCGCGGGGCCGGCCAGGCCTTGCCAGTACTCGGGGACTTCCGGCCCGCGCCGGCTTCCTGCACGGCTGGCATTTAAACGTGCGCCTGGGGCTGCTGGTTGCATCGGTCGGTGCGGAGCCGTGCACTGGGGCAAGCGCGGAGCCTGAGCATCCTTTAGCCGCACCCTGTGGGGGGGAGATCGGGGACCCCCCACCCAACCCTCGCTCCCGACCTGGTATCTGGGCAGTTTCGTTGCAGGTTCAGCGTTGATTTCTAAGGTGGCAGCCTTTCTCCTGCAGTCCCGATCCCCTTCCTCGCGCGCGCGGCCCGGCTGCCGGATGAAGCCGGGGCTGGGCTGGGTCCAGCCGCAGGGACGGCGCGCGCCCGGGCCATGGTGCGGCTGAGCCCCGCGCTCGGGTGAGACGGGAGCCCCGGCGGGCGTCTTCCCCAGGAGCCGCGATGTTCAGCTGGCTGGGTAGCGACGATCGCCGGAGGAAGGACCCCGAGGTCTTCCAGACGGTCAGCGAGGGGCTGAAGAAACTCTACAAGAGCAAGCTGCTGCCCCTGGAAGAGCATTACCGCTTCCACGAGTTCCACTCGCCGGCCCTGGAGGATGCCGATTTCGACAACAAGCCCATGGTCCTGCTGGTGGGCCAGTACTCCACCGGGAAGACCACCTTCATCAGGTGAGCCCTCCCCGCCGCGGTGCGCACCCTGCCGGGGACCGAGGACAAGCCTGAAGCCCGCAGTTCGGGGCTCTGAAGAAATCCATTGGTGTGGCCTCTAAAGATGACCACCCCCCACCCCGTCCCCAGCATCATTCCCAGTCCCCTCCCGGTTCTCCACGGAGATGCGTAGTCCTAGGCTCGGGTGGGCAGTTTGAAACGTTCAAGTTCACAATCAGCTCAGTTCTCCCATTTTCTGGATGATGGAACCGACTCCCAGAAGGCACAAAGTGGGAAGGCTTAGGGTCTCTGGCACACCTTCTGCGGGTGGGAATGTCTTAACCACCGCACATCTCAGGGCCCTGACGCGCAGAGCTGGGACCACTTCCCTTTACTTCTAATAGCGCTCAGCACTTACACGTCGGGGCGGGGAGTGGGGGCTTATGGTTGCAGGTGAGTTGTTGGATGACTTTAAGCCTGGAAATGGTAATGTGCTAGGGACTTTGGTCTCTCTGGTCATTTAGTCCTTCCTTTGTCATTTTCCTTCTCTGTGGCAGAGCTCTTAAGGGTGTCTCCTGTAGACTTGGCAGATGAAGAGTCCAGAAACAAAATCCTTGTGATCTTTTTTATCTTCTTTCATCCATAATGGTTCAACAGTACTATCAAAAGACTTAGATATGGAAGGAATATTGGCATTGCCTCCTCCAGACTTTCCAGATGAGATAACTGGAGGCTGGAGAGAAGTTAAATAAGTGATCCAAAGCCTTATACTGGGAGGCCACAGAACTGGGATTGATGTACTGGATGCAT
This sequence comes from Dipodomys ordii, assembly GCF_000151885.1. NCBI lineage: Eukaryota > Metazoa > Chordata > Mammalia > Rodentia > Heteromyidae > Dipodomys > Dipodomys ordii. The sequence continues at coordinate 4,556,309 of NW_012267236.1, read as the reverse complement.
GTGAGGAGGTGGTTGGCTATATGCCCGTAACTTTGAGGGTGAGTCAGCCATTCCCTTGAATGACAGAAACCTCGGGCTGGAAAGATCCTCAGGAAGTCAGCCTGCCCAGTCTGCATTCAGACAAGTCCACTAGAATGAAAGCCTTCTTCCTATTTTCAATGAACAGCTCCTTCTCCAGTCCTCAGTGCACACAGCTTGTTAAGGGCAGACATCTAACCCTGGCCTCATTTAGAGGCTTTCCTCATTGTTGAGGGTGCCTGTGACCCCTGCCCCCTCCTGCCCCTCATCACTCCTGTAGTCTGGGAATGGAGATCAGTGCCCACATAGGGTTTCAAAAGGGTTTCAAAGCAGGGGTCCTTTACTTCCCTTGACTGGCTGTTGGAGCATCTGCAACCTGCAGAGCCATGTTTGGTGAGGAGAGCAGAAAAGTTAAGAGTCTGGTTACTCATTTTCTAGGTACTAATTTTCTCTGATGCTAAGCTTGGAACGCAAGCCTCTAGAAGCAGGATGTGTGCCATGCTAACCTGTCATGTCTGGACACAGCTCCAGGTCAAGTTTGTCTTTGTGGAGTGGATAGCCTTGGGCTCAGAGGCTTTGAGAGATCGAATGATTTCTAAAGTTTGTATGATGGCTTGTGGACTCATGTGTGTTTTATATTATGGGATCTAATCATTTGCTTTTTAACTTTTTTAAAGTTTAGCACCTCCTTTGAAAAATCTAATACCAACGGACCAATCTTTAGAAAAATGCACATACAGTTCAAGTTTACATATTGTGCTGGTGATCCAACTCAGACTTTAGAGGACAAATCCAATCCTAGTATCTCGTTGCTGCCAAAGGCACTTTAGCACTACCTGGATTCACTACATGGTTTCCTTTGTGATGGCTGTCCTTCCCCAGCCAAGTTTATGGCCCACAGGAAACATGGGCCATTTGCAGATTATTCCTGCCCTGCACAGCCTTCCTTGGCTCTCTGGACATACTTGGATATAATCATAGGGCTTTACATTTTTGGAGCATCTGCTTTCCAGGGCATGAGCACTTATAAGCCAGCAGCTGTGCTAGTCTCAGCTACCAGAGGTTCCCAATGGATACCTGGCAGAATGGGAAGCAAGATGAGGAAAAGTGAATGACCTCAAGGGCAGAATCCTCTGGCAGCAGATAGGTTTAAAAGCCTTTGGTCTGAGACACCCTGTAGGCTTTGCCTGAGTCATCACTGACTGATACTGAGTCTAAGAAAGTGTCAGACAGAGGCCCCTTAGGTTATTCCTTATCTGAAGGAGACAGAAGGCCAGGAGAGGCCAAACCCTGTGCTTACTTACCCTACTAGTCCAGAGTTCCCTCTCCCTACTCATGCCAGTAACTGAATTTAGCTCCTGCAATTTCCCTTACTCAGAGAGTCAGCTAGCAGGGTAAGAGGGATTGTAGCACAGGAACCTTCCAAACCACATTTTCCCCCCTTATCATTGAAGGCAGCTACATTTCTTTTTCTTTCTTCCTTTCTTTCTTTTCTTTCGTTCTTTTCCTTTTTGGATTGGAAAGCATAGAAGAGAATAAATTTGAAGAAGAAACAATTGTTCAAAATCCTATCATTCAGGAGAAAACATTTGAGGTATTATATGTATTTAACTTTCTAGTCTTTTAGCTGTTTCATACTTCACTGAGATCATGCCAATTGTGTGATTATGTATACTAGACTTAGTTTTTACTTAAGCATTTCCCATGTAATCTATCATTTTTATCCACTATGTAATACTTCTCCCAGTGTAGATGCAATTATCCACTTAACTAGCTACTTCCTTTGAGTATTTCATGTTTGTTTCTAATTGGTCTGTCATGAGAGAACCACCTTGAACATCTCCGCCCACAGCATTTGCCCCACAAAATGGACTGCTTTTTCCCCTAGAAGGGAAATTACTAGACCAAATGTTGTCCAGCATTTTTGTTTTTAATTATTTTTTGTTTTTTTTTTACTGTTTGAATTAAGAGCCATATTTCTCAATTGCTTTCCAACAGGTTAAATGAGCATAACATCTCTTCCCCAGAGTGAATAAAATGTTTCATGCTTGGCTTTCGGCATCCCCCACTCCCCTCTATGCTTTTTTGCCTGATTCTCATCTCCCATCCCATGCCTGAATCTGTAAGGGACCCTTCCCTCAGAAACAAAGACTTGCCTCTTGGTTCCTCTCCCCCCTCCCCCCAGTTCTTGGCTTTTTGCCTCCTTAAGAAACCATCACTTTCAGTTCTGCGTGCTTGCCACAGGGTCCATTTCTTGTCTCAGGAAGAATACACAGAAAAGACATTCTTCTAATAACTAATTAATGTGCTATGATCTCTGCCTGAAATAACTTCCCTGGCCTAAGGCCCGGCCCCTAGAGTAATAAAATAAACAATAAATTGGCCTGGCCATTGCTTCCTCCAACACAAGCTGCCTCTTTGTAATACAGTAGCTCTGTGTCCCTTTTGCCCTGGCAGCCTGTCCTCTTGCCTCTGCTATTTTCCTCCTTTCCCTTTTCCTCTGGCTGGCATGGAGACGTGGATCCCCCCCTCCTATGCGTCTGCTGTCATCTCTTCTAGCTGCCCCCTCTTCTGTGGTTCCTCTTTCTGTAGGTGGTAGAGGTGAAGAGCCAGCATCTCCAGGAGCTGAGGAAGGCCCAAGTGTTCCTTTGTCCTTCCTCACCCCACCTGGGCTGAAATGTAGGCTCTTGGAGTTGAGGAGGGACCTGGAACTACAAGGCTAAGCTGCCTGAGCCCCAACAGGGAGGGCTAAGCTGTGCTGGAGGCTGATATGGCACTTCTGCAATATGGGCCAGGCTCTGAACTCGGATGTGGTGGGGAGGGTTCTACTGTGAGATGGACTCAGCTGGCTATCTCAGCCTCCCACAGTTCTTCAGGGTTGCTGCATAGTACCCGGAGGTGAAAAACTCAGCAATTGCTTGTGGCTACTCTATCTTTCATCATTCTTGTGGTATCCCTACCTGGGCCTCACTCCAGGCTTTACAGCCTCACCACTCCGTGAAAAGGTGGTTATCTGAGAAGCCGAAAGGACCCCATCCCCAGGACATCCACTGACGTCTACAGAGTCCAATCCATTGGCAGCAGATCCCGCATCATTTTAGTCCCTTGTTACCCTCTGTGATCAGTGACTATCCTTTTCTTGTCAGGGTCAGATCTGCTGGTCTCAAAGCAAGAATAGATGAAAATCCATCTGCTTCTTCTATGATCTGACCATTTACTCAAGAGCTGCTTTGAAAGTCAGGTGTATAGAATGCATCAGAAACAGCCTGGACTGGAGGAGATAAATCGCAGGAGAAAGGCCTACTTCCTGCTCCCATTGGTCATGGGACAAAGGCTCTACACCAGGCTGGATCAACAGAACCCAGGCTCCATAATTTCATAGTCAAGAGACCAAGTTAGGAAGGCTAACCTAGGTCTACTGACCCTCAGTTTCCTTATGTATATCCTGTGAAGAATGATAGCCACCTCTTAGGGTTTCTATAAGAATTAGGAAGAGGACAGAACAAATTTAGCACTCATATTCCAGGCACCATGTTTGGGGTATATCCATTCACTTTCGTCTTTCTAGCTTGATTCTCCAACGTAAGACTTAGAGGCTGGCCTCCAGAAGGAGAAAGGCAACTGCTCTTTGGCCCTGTCACAGTTAAGATAAAGTTAAGATGACTCTCTACCCAGCCAAGGGCTGGAGGAAAAGCATGATGCACAGAGGCAGTGTAGTACTCTGGGCAGGATGTTCTGTCTCAGGTGAGGCCAACAAGGGGAGACTAGCAGGAGACTGGGCAGTCTAAGTACTAAGGTCTCCCTCATGCTGGAATCACTTCTTTCTATCCATTGCTGAGGATACTGTGTGCCAGGAACAGTAGTGGATTTCCTCAGAAACGTAAAGACAACTAATCTCAACTCAACCATCAAATGTCTTTTTGTGTCTGTAGATTCAGTACGCATGGGGCTAATGGGGAAAATATCATCCAGAGCCCATTTTAAAACTGAAGTACTTGTGCCTTAGTGACCCAAAGATACAGAAGTATCACACAAAGACCTGTTATATAGGCAGACAGTGAGCTCAACTTTCAGAGGACGCCTAAATGATATGTCAAGTCAGAGCTGTGAGATTTTTAGAGAAGAGAGTGAGTACATCTGAATTGGGGGTGAGGTGGGAAAAGAATCATTAACACTCCTTGAGGGGGTATGTTTGAACTGGGGTTGGCGATTATAGAGGAATGTGCCAAGTACCTACAGATAACCCTAAGGTGCTTATTTTCTCTAATCATTGTCTGTGCCATTGTGGGCAAATGTGTGGTATAACCTTTGCTTTTCCAAAATTCCTGTATACTACCTCAAACTTTTTCACTTTCTAACTGAAGTAATTAGAAACCAAGTATTACCTCATTTTATAAAGGCAATGGCCCTTAGCCCTTTAGATAACTTGTCCATGGACTGACCTCCCAAGAGGGCATATTCTTCAGTGAGCAGAGGCACTTAAACCAGCCTGAAGCTTCCAGCAGCAGGATTTGCAGACCCCAGGTTTTCTATTCTCCTCCTCTGGGTGTAATTCCAGCAGCAGCCCAAGGCCTGCCCCATCATGGAATTAGATGCTTGGAAGACAGGCTGGGTTAAGATTCTTGGCTCAATGCCTTACCCTGGGTACTTAGGTCACCAGTAAAGAAGGCCACATACTTAGACTTCAGCCAAGCAGGGCACCAAAAAAATTGAGGAAAATGTTATGAAATGACTTTAACTTAAGAAGCATGGGAAGAAAAGTAGTCCTCATGGGAAAAATTAGAATTGCCTTGGACTTTGCCACACATACTTTATGGTTTTGCCTTGATTTATTTTGCATCACATGGCAAGGGAGGGGGACCCTAATGTCTCTTCAGTTCTTAAGACCTCTAAATATGCTCAGTTAGCCCTGAATTTGGGCACTCTAGGCCTCAATTTACTCAACTGCAAAAGTAACAAAAATGCTGTCATATCACAGAGCAAATAGAGCTGATTGAGTACATTGAGACAGGTACAGGAACTGGAACAGCAGTGGCCACGTGACAGAGGCTCAGCCCATTCCTTCTCAGCTGGTCCCACCCAGGCTTCAATTAACTTTCCTTTTTTTACACGTCTGTGGGAATGTTTTCACCCAGCAACAGAAGCAATCTGTCTTGCCTCCCGTTAAAAGAAAAAAAAAAAAGCAGTGCATGAGATTCCCAGAAGATTTTCCTTTCTGGACACAGTGACCGCTTTGTTTGAGGAGTATCCATTGCTACAAGCCATACCCAAATATCTTTGAGAATTTATCCAGCCCCATGCTCTCTGCCTAGCCCAACTGTGCCCCTAGACTTGTGGCCTCTTTAGAGTCTGTGATTCCCCCAGATACATATACAGTCAGCAAGTTTGGAGTCACATCAACATAGCAGGACAGCAGACGTAGCCCGAGGCCCTTGGCTTAGCTTCTTCAGGCAGCAGCAGCAGCTCTGGACTGTCCAGGAAGCCAGTGTGCTAGGCTGGACAGCAGCACGCTTTGTTCATCTGCTGAGTACAGCATGTCTCCCAGGGATGAAATCTGAGATGGCCCTGTGAAGAAGATACCGCATCACTGCTGTTTGGCCCCCTTCATTTGGGACATTTTTGAGGCTGCTTCAGAATAGTTCTTTCCACTCTTCTCTATTTCTCCTGTCTCTGGAATTTTTGATGGAGTTCACCCCGAACCACCCTTGTCACACTCTCTACATGGGCCTGCATAGGACTTCTCAGCCAAGCAGTCATTGTCCCAGATCACAGCACCAATTCCCACAGGGCCCACTCCTGTCACCTGATAGCAACAGCTTGTATGTGTCACTGCAGTCATTGAGGCCAACCTGTGCACCCAGGGGCTGGTGTTTACAAAGGTGAGTGGATTCCTGGGTTTCTGAGCCCCAAAGCCTCATTTTCCTCCAAGGCCTGGCCAGCATTTTGCTGTTTTTTTTGTTTTGTTTTGTTTTTTGTCGCTTGTGGGGGCTGAACTCTGTGCCTGGGTGCTGTCCCTCAGCTCTTCAGCTCAAGGCTAGCGCTCTACCACTTGAGCCACAGCACCACTTCCAGCTTTTTCTGCTTTTGTGGTGCTGAGAAATCAAACCCAGGGCCTCATGCATGCAAGGGAAGCATTCTACCACTGAGCCACCTTCCCAACCCTGGTTTTTGTTTTGGGGCTGTTTGGGTTTTATTTTTTATTTTTATTTTATTTTATTTTTGCAACCTATCTTGTGCCGTTCATCATTCTATTTCCACATAGGTCTCAATCCCTTGGGCCTGTCTCCAGACATGGTGACAATTACTGTCTAAATGGAAGTCTAAAACAGGAAAGGAGATAGTGGGTATAGTAATTAAAAGAATGTATTTTTAATATTTCTTCTTTTAACTAGAATTGCTTCTTTTAGACTTTGTTCTGGTTAATGTTAGAAAGTATACATTTTCTTAAGTATTAATGCATTATCCCTCACTTTTCTATATTCAAACAATTTCTTTCATTTTCAATTTGTGGCTAAACTATTTTGTAAACACTTAATTTTCCATGCACTATTGGAATTATGCCTTTACCACTTTGAAATTCCAATCTTTAATTCCACCAATCCGTTTCCTACACTAGGCATTGAATATATTCTATCCAATAGGAAAAAAATATGCATTACTAACATAGATTATGTACTTGCTTGTGAATCTGCTTAAAATGGAACATGCTACATACAGCCATAAGGAAGACTCACAGAGGAGACAGCATTGTAAACAATTCTTAGACACTAAAAACTGATTTAAGTACCATAGGGAAAGAAAAGAAGTATTCATTCTCTGAACCATTTACTGAAGAACTAGAAAGAATGAAATTTTAAATCCAAGTTCTATGTTCAGATCCTCTCCTGCCATAATTGATGGATAACCTGGACAAATCATTTAACTTTTGCCTCCCCTTCATTGTAGTGGAAGGCTTTTCTAGATGCCAGGAACTGGGTAAGTGCTTACTATCTGTAACTAATGCTATCCTCAGAACACCCACAAGATTGGCTTTCTTATTAGGCCCATTTAACAAGGAGGATCATAGCACTCAAATCAGAGGGTGAAGATAAAGTAAGATCATCCGCTGAGCTTTTAGAATGACGCTTGGCTCATTGCAGGTGCACAGTAAGTCTAAATCATGACTCTCCTGTGTTACAGAGGTAGGTACTGAGATTTGCAGCTGCCCAGTACCTTCTGAAGGCATCACCTGTGATGATTAGAGAACCCATGGTATGGCCTCAGGTTGTTGAGCTTCCCTACCTCTCTCCAGAGCCCTGTAGGAGAAGACACACTGAGAAAGCAAGTGCAACAATTGTTTTATTCTTTCTCATCATAGCCCCCATACCAGCTCTTGAAATGACCCTCTGCCCAGGGGAAATCCTGCCTTCACACCCTGGTTGTGGGACTGGGATCCTGGAGGCATGAGGGGCTTCCTAAAGCAGTCCAGGCCTCCCACATGGCTCCTGGTGGGCCTTGCATCTGGGCTGCAGTAATCCAGCCTCTGGCTCAAGCAAATCAACAGCTTCCTTTGCTTAGCTGGGCTACCACAGCTCCTAGTCAAGGCTCCTTGGGGACAAAGTGCATAGCAACCCAATTTAAACTGCCATAGCTCCATGAGTAAAGTACATCCTGAAAGCACAGGTAGCATGTCAAGAACACAGAGGAAACCTAGGAGACCTTCTGAAGCGCTAACCATCTGGGAGGGACAGCATGGCAGGGAACTTAGGCGTGGGCCAGACAGCTCTCTGCAGTGGCTTCCTCAGAGTAGAAGAGAAAGCCCAGGATTTGGTGAGAGATGCTTGGTTTCTACCTATATGACATGCTGTTTAACTCAAGAAAGCCACATAACGCCTCTACCTACCTATAGGACTTCTTTCTGGACAGTTTGGTAATGTTGTCAACCCATTTAGAATAATGTGAAAGTGTCTATCATCAGGAAAATAAAAGGGTTGGTGTAGAGCAGGTTATCAATCTTGACCACATGCTCAAATCAACTGAGCAAGTGCTAGAGCCTCACTCCTGACTAAATATATCAGAGCTTCTGGTGGAGGCTCTGGTGCCATCAGGTAACGCTCCATGGGCCTTGAATGTGCAGCCGGACTGGGCGCTTCTGATCAAGACCTCCATGTTTCCTTTCCAATGCAACAGTGTTCCTCTGAGCATGTTCATAGGGTTGTAATGAGGGGAAGATTTTCAGTGCTACTGAGAGTTCACCTCATGGGTCTGTGTTTCTTGGGCAATGTCCCTTAGTTCTTATTCTATCCACTAGGGCCTTGGAAGATACTCCTGAGTATCTTCAGATACTCCATACTTCTGCCTGCTGTCTAGCTTCCTGCTCTGTCTTTAGCATTGTTCCCTGGCTTATCAAGTGTCATTTCTCTTGGCCTCTGGAAGAGACTGTGGAGAAAAGCACTCACTGTCCAGGCATAGAGAGGAGCGGAAAGGTACCTGCTACCTCAGGCCTCAACCCGAGGTTCAGAGGCAGTCACCTCTTTATTTTCCTGCTCCCTTGGGAGCACCTGTCATCGATGGACAGGAGTGGGTTGGGGAACATGACTACAGATGACACCATTCTCATACTGTGGCTCAGGGAACAGAGAAACCCTGGAGATCACATCAACCAGTCTGCGGAGAAGAAAGGAGGCAAAATAATAATAAGAAGAAGAAGAAGGGTCTTCTTTTTAAAAAAAAAAATCGGTCATGGGGCTTGAACTTGGGGCCTGGGTGCTATTTCTGAGGTTTGTTCACTCAAGGCTAGTGCTCTACTACTTTGAGCCACAACTCTTCTTCCAGTTTTCTAGTGGTTAATTGGAGATGAAAGTCTCACACTTTCCTGCCCAGACTGGCTTCAAACCTGATCCTCAGATCCCAGCCTGCTGAGTAGCTAGGGTTATAGGCATGAGCCACCAGTACCCAGCTAAGGGTCTGCTTGTTTGGACCTCTCACACCACCACCTGGACCATACTGGTGAACAGGAAGAAGACATGAGAAAATCATCCTATAAAAATAAATCAACATGTACTCATTACCTTATTCATGTAACTGTAACCCCCCTGGACAGTATCCTTACAATAATATGTATATAATATAAAAAATAAATCACACTTCCTCTTTACCTTTCTGGTGGAGGTGGTGTGTAACAACCTTACCACTATTTTTTTTTCCATCTAGGCCATGAAAGTTAAAAATTATTAGTAAGCTAGATGCCAGTGGCTCATATCTGTAATCCTAGCTACTCAGGATGCTGAGACCTGAGGATTACAGTTCAAAGCCAGCCTGGGAAGGAAAGTCTCTGAGACTCTTATCTCCAAGTAATCACCAATAAAGCCAAAAGCAAATAAGCTCAAGGGACAATGCCCAGGCCCTGAGGTCAAGCCCCAGAATTGGCACACTTAAAAAAAAAAAAAAGAAAAGAAAAGTCACCAGTAAATTTTCACCTAAAAGGGCTTAAATAATCCAAGCAAAGGGCTGAGTGCTGCATTTTAAATATAGTCTCGTCCTTGAAAGTTTGGGTCAAATAGATAATGCCAGGAAAGTAGGGAGTGTATGCAAACTGCTTCCATGCTTAAAAATGCAGTCATCTCTCTCTAAGTATGAGCTCACAATGCATAGTACATGCCTACATGGGACATTTCTAGAAGGATACAGGGTTCAGAGTATAGATATTAGAAGTCTATGGTGGCTCAAAGATTCATTTTTTCATAGTTTTCTCACTGTTTTCCCTTTGTATCTTATGCAAGCTATTTCATATGTAATTATCAAACATATACAGACACCTAAGTACTGATCTATGAAGGCCAGAAGAATCTATGGATAACCCAATTCTATGCTTTTATATAGGACTTTCAGCTGGTTACCTTCAGCTATGCTCTTCAATACTCTGGGTAGGACTCATTTTCAATACAAGCTTTATTTACAATTTTTGAAAGCCCAACTTTGCTTTCCTCCACCCCCGTGCTGATTTGGGGAGGAGGAAAAAGAAAAAGACAAAAGTAAACAGGTCTGAAGTTCCACCTCCTTGTTGAAGTTCTTGGGATTCATGAAATCTGTGCTGTGAACCTTGCCTTCTCCTGTGACTCATGCGTTGCCATCTGTGAGCTGGGCATGCAGCAGTGATCTCCAAACAGAATCCCTGTAGTAGCACTGTGCTCCTTTCTACCCAGGTACCTGCTGGAACAGGATTTCCCGGGCATGAGGATTGGGCCTGAGCCAACCACTGACTCCTTCATTGCGGTGATGCAAGGGGATGTGGAGGGGATCATACCTGGGAATGCCCTGGTAGTGGATCCCAAGAAACCCTTCAGGAAACTCAATGCCTTTGGCAATGCCTTCTTGAACAGGTGAGTGGATGGGGTCACATGTCATTTTCTCCTTGCTTCTTGGCATATGTAAAGGGTAGGGTGACAGTGATATGGTCTTGGGAGACTCCATGCTTTTCCCATATTGGAGCCTCTTGATCCTCCTTAACTTGTTAGGAATATAGCTAAGTCAGTCTCCATAGTGGGATGTGGGAAGTGCAAATGATGGGCTTGACTGTTCATGCTCAAGGAATGGGGAAGGGTATGACCGTGACTCTGGAACACATGACTGTAACCTACCCCTTCCTGCAGGAATCGTGGAGAAGGATGCTGTATGTTTCCCAATATTTGTCTATACCATTTCTGGGATTTGCACTCAACTGGAAAGGAATGGAAGGTTCTTTCCTTTTCTCCTTGTTCCTATTCCTGAGTATTTCTTCTACTTCATACAAAGAACTCTGGATTTAAGGGAGAAGTCATGGGTTTGAGCATTGACTCTTCCTGCTAAACTCCCTTTGTGATTCTGAACAGGTCACCTTCCTGTCCTCCTGCTGGGATAAGATCAGACTTGCAGATAACCAAGGTCATCATGAGAATTTAAGTAGACACAGCCCTAAAGAGTACAAGCTAATCTGAAATATTCTTATTCTGCATAACTAGGATGCAGGCTGATCCCTGATGATACTAGCTGTACCTAAAAATCCTATTTTTCCATGTAGATTGCACTTAATAATTTAAATTTTTTCTAATTGGAAGTATTTAGAGTAAAAGAATATGGGCTTTGGCTTCAAGTACATATGGGCTCAAATTGTGCCTTCTCCTGTGGATCTTGGATAAGTTACCAAATTTCCTTGTATTTACCCATCTTAAAGTAGGATAAGAGTAATGACTTTTCTCAAGGAGATGTAAATAAGATTCTGAACAGAAAGCACTGAGTGTCCAGCATGTAGTGACCAATAGGAAATGTTAAGTTCTGATAGCATTATTAGCATGTGCTTTTTTATTATTCAGTGAGGAAAATGGGCTTCTGCTATTGTCATTTTGCAGTTGTAGAAGTTGAAGCTCATTGCCCAAAGGCTGCTCAACTTCTCTTCTTACTTCTTTTAGGAAGGGGGAGATCTTTCTTAAAGTGACATGGAGTCGAATGCACTGGGACAGGCATGGGTGGGGGTCCATGTGAACAGTGTAGAACTGTAAGCTGGCAGAGTGTGCTTCCAGAGCAGGAATTGGAGGAAGGGTATGTTTTGAGGAGAGTTGGTTGGGAGGTGGAGGAAGGGAAAGGGTGTTAGGTGTATATACAGGAGGCGGCTGACTCAGCATAAATTGAATCAGCATCAGCAGAGGGAGGTACTGGTGGTATATAGGTGTACTGTGACAAGGGTCCTGAAGTCTTGCAGCATCTATAATACTGGGGCTGGCTCATGGTGAGTGGGGTTAACAGCACCCAGAATGCTGAAACATAGAACTGAGATGAGCAGGATGAGCCTGCTGGAGAAGAATGAGTCAGCACAGTGCACAGAGCAGAAGCAGCTGGGGAGGGGTGATGACATGTTGGGCATGTCCAGTTGGCCCTGGATAACTATCAGTCAGCTAAGGTGGGCATCTCTGAGGCAGAGAGGAGGAGCTGGCCCAGGAGAGAGGAGGGAAAAGCCTGGGTCAAGCGAGGGGTAATATGGCATCCTGGGAAGGGAGGATTGCAAGCTTAGTGGTTAACTCACTTTGGGATAGCTGCGCGCATGATGATAATGATAGATTGTATTATACAAGGAGCAGATAGTCTGTTATAACAACAGGATATGTGTCATTGCTGTCATAGCCAGAGCAGTTCCCAGAGGAGAGAGTCATTGTATTGTTCACCAAACTCATCAGGTCTCGATTTCTGCATAGTTAGAGGTTTTGAAACCAAGAAGTGTCTTAATGAGACTGGGAAGACAGTTAACCTCTTTGCATATTAATATCATCATCTATAAAAATGACAGAATGCAAACTACAAATTCTCCGTATCCCAATCTCTTCCTGTAAATATAGCATAAAGGAAATCTGAGAGTCAGGTAAGTTGGCTCATACCTAGAATCCCAGCTACTTGGAGAGGCAGAAGTCAGGAGGATTTCAGTTCAAGGTTACCTTCAGGAAAAAATGTTCTCAGGATTCCATCTCAACAAAGAAGCTGGATGTAGTGGTTCATGTATGTGAGTTCCAGCTGTTTGGGGCAGCATAGGTAGGAAAATAGCTGTCCAAAGCTCACCCCTGTCCCCCAGGAAAAGAAATGTGAGAAACTAGGGGAGCATGAATGGTTTACCATGGCTTTGATTTCCATGCAGGTTTGTGTGTGCCCAGCTGCCCAATGCTGTGCTGGAGAGCATCAGTGTCATTGATACACCTGGAATCCTCTCTGGGGAGAAGCAGAGGATCAGCCGAGGTAAGCATCATAATTTGGGAATGTGTTGGCTCAGTCTTCATGCTTCCTTTTGATAGGGGCTGGGATTATATGTTCCTTTGTGTCAGAAGAGATGCATCCAGGGTCTTGCCTCCCATGGTAAGATGGCTCTCCTGTGCTATGTGGGGCCATTTTGTGGGAGGACATTTCTAGGCTGGGACCAACAAATGAACTCAAGACATTTGGAGACTAGTTTCAATCTGGTCATCTGTAAAATGGGACACTGAAGTCTGCCTTACTCATAGAGTTTACTCATCCTCCAAGAGGTCCGTAGCCTGGCTACTTAAGTTCCTGCCATCCAGAGCTGGGGCCTACAGCTCTGTGGGGAAGGCAAATACATAAAGAGACAGTGTTCAACAAGTAGAAAGAGTGCTCTTGGCCAAGGTAATAATGTGCTTGGGTCATACAGCAAGGGAACCAGGCATCTAAGGGCACATTGAAAATTGTTTGCTCCAAACAAATTCAGGAAAATTGCTTGCTAAGAGAGGTCACCGGGCAGGCCATTAGGAGACAGAACTCTGGAGCCAACTGATAGGTTCTAGACCAATCTCTGCCCTTTTCTAAAAGAGGACTCCCTGGGGAGTTTCCCTTAGCTTTACTTCAGTTCATCTTGTAGAGTGTAGAATTGTTTGAGGATTAAAAGAAATAATATATCTTTCTTGCTAAAATTCTATTTTGTAAATATACCACATTTTTTTTGATCAACACAGTCGTCCACTGAGGGGCATCTGGGAAGATTCCATATTTTGGCTATGGCAAATAATACTGCAGTGAATATGGTTGTGCTAGTAGCTTTAGTATGGCCTGGTTTGTGGTCTATCAGATAAATGCCCAGGGTCATAGGGCATTGCTGGGTCATAGGGAAGCTCTATGTTTCGTCTTTTGAGGAATCTCTGTATTGTTTACATTCCCACTAACAGTGTAATAGAGTTCCCTTTTGGCCACATCTATGCTAACATTTGTTCATGTTAGTTTTATTGATAATGGCCATTCTAACTGAGGTGAGGTAGAATTTCAGTGGTGTTTTGATTTGCATTTCTTTTATGGGCAGATATGTTGAACATTTCTTCATGTGTCTATTGACCATTCTTCCTTCTTCTTCTGAGAAGTCTTTCTTAGCCCATTTATTAATTGGGTTGTTGTTCCATTTGTAAGGAAATGGAAAGACTTGGGAAAATTATATTAAGTGAAGTAAGCCAGACCCTTATTTGTGGTAGCTAAAAGGTGCCTATAAATCCACAGGCCAACACATTGGATAGTAAAACAGGGAAAAAGGGACATGGTAAATTATACAGGTCTTTAGGCATTCACAGACAGTGAGAGCAGTGGAGTATATTCTTAGGAGATGAATACAAAGGTGCAATTCTTATGTGCATGTGATAATATAAAATAATAATATCAAAATAAGCCCCAGGAAATGGAAACAAGAGGTTTTTTCTTTGTTGCTGTTTTGGTTTTCTTTTCCTTTGTCCTGTTTGTATGTTTTTCTGTCCTTGGGAGGGCAGTAGGGGGGAAGGGTCACAGAAATGGAAGGACAGAGGGTGAACAAATGCAGCCATGGTACTCACTAGACACTGTTGAAAATGAACCATGCAACTTGTAGATGGGGATGGGAGGGAAAAACGGAAAGAGAGCAAGGGAAGCAGTGACATTGTCCAAAAAGAAATATACTCACTACTTGACTTATATAACTGTAACCCTTCTGTACATCTCATTTACAGTAACAATTAAAAAAACATGAAGAAAAAAACAAAATATAGGTCAAAATGTATTCTGTTAGGCAAATCACAAATGTGCAAGCAAGTTGAAGTGTCATAGGTCCTCATTACAATCATCCATCATCACCCGCATCACTACCATCATCACCACCACCACCACCACCATCATCACCTCTACCACCATTATCACTATCATCATCCACCATGATTTGTTTTTGTTCTTTTTTAGCTTTTTAAGACACTAGGTTGATCCTGTAGAAAGCTAAAAGCAACTGCTCCAGGATCCCCACCTCTTGCCTCTCCTGCCACATTTTCTGTGTACCCTGAGTGGCTCCCCACCCTTTTTTGTGCCATGTGTTATATCTCTGGCGAGAAATCAGATGAGCCGCACCCACCTCGATCCTGGAGCGGGGAGCTGGGCCCAGAGCCAAATCAGCACTTGGAAGTCAGCCTCCGGGAAGGGGCGGCTTTGGACTGGCAGCTTTCTCTGGGACTGTTTCCTGAGCTGACCTCAGGTTACATCTATTACATCTGCCTCTCTGTGGCATGCGCTTCAACCCTCTGTGTTCTATAGCTTCAGCTGGGGCAGACCCAGATCTGTCCTGCCTACGTCTGTGCTGTTGTAATGGAGGCCCAGGAACTCCTTCCTCCAAGGGCATAGCCTGCTCAGTCCAGCTCCCACTCACCTCAAAGGGACATCACAGGACAGTAGACAAGTTCTCTTGTGGCTGTGGAAAATGGAGACTCGGCAGTGAGGGCCCTCAGCCCAGGTGAGGCCTTTCAAGCCAGAGCTGGGTCCTGTATCTTTCTGGAAGCAGCACCTCTCTTCCAACCAATAGCAGGCGTAGGGCTGGAGGCTCAGATTGGCTCTCTGGGGGTGTCCCGTCAAGTAGCAAGCAGTCTGCTTGAGGCCTGCTGACCCCAGAGCAGCTTTCCTGGAGCATGTGGGGCTGCTAAGATCCTGAGCAGGAACTTCTCCTCCCGAGACGTGAAACCTGGGAAGCAAAGAGGAAGGAAGCAGCTGAGTCAGGAGGAGGTTTGGAAAACTGTGTTCATAATTTTTATAATTTGTGACTCCTGGGAGAAGTCTGGGGAACCTGAGTCTACCAGCGGCCTACGTCAAGGCTGTGGTGAAGGTAAGGGGTAGGGGCCAGTCTGAAGCTGTAGAACCCTGGACCTAGGAAAAAAAGGTGTCTTCATTCTGGCCTCCTCTTGTCTCTATCACTTGGCTTCCTGCTCAGGTTCCTGTGGAGGGCGGCTTTGGGGTCCTAGGTCTCAACACCACTTCCCTCCCAAAGTGGTTCATCTGAGCAATCCTCAGTTAGGCCCAATGAGATTTAGAATCTCACACAGAGGGCTGAGAGAGCCAGAACCTCTCCAGCGAGCAGAAGGGAGGTGTGCGCATGTGCCCCTGCCAGGCCAATGCCACCTGACGGTGGCATCCAGAAAGGATTCCAGCCTGAGATATCTAAAGGCATAGGATTTCAGAGTCCTGGGCTTCAGAACCCAGCACTCTGTGGATCTGAACCGGTCACGTTTTACCTGAGCCTCCATTTCCCTGTATGTAACAGGGGAGTGGATAATGTAATGTGTGATTTAGCCTTCTGGTGAGGTCCGCTGAATACTATGGGAATTCAGACTTTGAGGCTGGGTCTGGATGATGGCAGGCTCCCTTCTTTCCTCCTTATCTGCCATCCAGGGCTGCATGTTATACATCCTCAGAGTATTGATGTGTGTCGTCTCCCTTGAAGTTGTGGAGTGCTTGGCCCATGCCACTGTATGTGGCAGTTTTGTCCCCAGAGACTCCTGCCCTATTCAGTTTCTATACCATTCTGTCCTTTTCCCAGTTCTCTACTTCCTTTCATACCTGTGGCTTTGGTCTTCTGTGGCTGCCCTGCACATACCAGGTGTTGGTGTTTTTGCCTGTTCTTCCTGCCACTTCCTCCCCACGCTCACCAAGCCCCAGGCCCTGCCTCTCTCTGGGCAAAGCGGTGGCCCTGTGTGTTCTCTGCCCTTCCCAGTCCAGACTAACGTAGCTGCTGGCAGAGAGACTGTGATACAAACAAGAAGCTGGGAACCAGGCGCCTGCAGTACTAGCCTGGGACAGTGCTGGCCACAGCCCTCTGAGAACAGGGGAATCTGGACGTCGGACACTGTGAGGGGGACCCCAAATGAGGAGCGTAGCCCACATTCCATCTCAGACCACACACACACACACACACACACACACACACACACAGAGTACTTTCTGCTTTCTTCCAGCTTCAGGACAGTCTAGGCCCCCTGTGAACAGCCCCACAGATCATGCTATGCACAGGGCACTAACTGAGAACTGTATCTGACCAAAAACTCAGACTGCATTCTACCCCCTGAGCCTCATGCCTGCCACAGGACTGTTTTCTCACCAGAGAAGTCAGCACAGAGGCACCATGCTGCCATGCTAGCTTGCCCCTTCTGCAAAGTGGGCTGTTCCCAAGAGCCCCCAGGTCCCGAGACTTCATGGGGAGAAGTACTCGTACCCCACACTAGAGCCCAACAAAGTAAGGTCCCTGCTCAAGATGGCATGCTGTGTGGGGTTTTGTGTGTGTGTGTGTGAGTGTGTGTGTGTGTGTGTGTGTGTGTGTGAGTGTGTGTGTGTGTGTGTTGCATGGGGAGGTCATGGGTGCGGGGAAGCCAGGACTAGGAGGTCCCAGGCCGGCACTTGTCTCTGGATGATGATGCATTGGAATAGACAGGAGAGGCGGGCAAGGAGGCAGTTCCTGGAAGAGCCAGGATGTACCAGGGCAGGCTGAGTGCTGGGAAAGAGCAAGGTTGCAGCCATGGGAGGCTCCAGAAGGACTGAGTCCTTTCACTTGGGAAGCACATTTCCTGGCTGCTTGTCAGCTAGAAATCCCCACCAACCCCACCCGAGGAAAGCCACCCTGGGGCTTTGTGGCTGCTTCCCAGATTGCATAGCTGGCAAATCCTTTCTATTACAGGTGCCGTGTAGGCTCAGAGCAGGTAACAGACAGCCCAGGTCCCATTCAGCAACTTTTCAGTCCAATGTCATCTCCTGCCCAGGAAATCGCAATGGTTAAGCCTGAGAGCAGACCTCGAACTTGGTACCTGATGCTTTGCTCATTGGGTGGAACTTACCAACATCCAAGCCTCCCACCCCTAGAGAGAGCAGACCTCTCATCTATGAGTGTCCTCTGGAGGCTTTGGGACTCAGACCTTGGAGGGTTTTGCCGCTCCTCACAGCCTTACATCCTTGGTCTGTCCCTGGCACATTCACTGCAGCTGGGCTGGCATGTAGGGGCCCCTGGAGTCCACTGGTCTATGTGCTGGTCGGCAAATGCCCATGTGGGTACTGACAAGCCTGGGCAGAGCAGCCAAGCCCTGACATCTTTCTGTAGGCCTCACTGGCAGCTTTGGTTGACTGGAGGCCAGTGATGAGTCTGCTGGCCACTGTGGCATCCAGTGTGGCATTTGTTCCCCATGGCCAGTCAAATCCTTCTCTTCAGCTAACTTGCTTTCAAATCTTCACAGAGATTTAGGGGAGAGGGATAGTTGTGTGCTTGATATGTGAACTCAGTCTTTGAGTTCCAGGCTCATGCAGGACAGTGAGCTAAGAAGAGAATATGGACCTGGTTTCTAGGCCCAATTTGTGACAACTAAACAGTATGAGCTTGGGTTAGCCCCTTACCCTCTCTGTGTCACTGCTTGCTGCCTGTAAGGTGTGTGCCCTATTCTGCTTCTGGCTCCTGGGGCATTATGGGAGAAAATCAAATGAGGTTGGTCATGCTGCCTCCATCATCAGTGCCCTGTACCACATTCAGACTGAAGGAAGATGCTGGGTGATTAAGGAGTGCCTTTGCTTATTAGGTTTGTCTCATTGATTTCCTCCTAGGCAGCATTGCTTAGACACACTGTCTTCCCACCACCCTTCCTCCCCCTGGAGCAGGGATGGGAGCTAAAGGCCAGCGGCCGCCCAGGCTCCAACGTGGAGCCAGTCGCCGGATCCCTTGGAGCCAGCAGATGTGCTGGGAGGGATCCAGGAAAGGCAGCCAATGCACACAGTCTATGCTCCCTCTGCTTCTTGATTTAGGAACTTGGGGTGGCTGCTCAGCAGGTGCTTTAAAGTGCTTATTTCCTGTCTTCAGAGCTGTTCCTGGGTCCAAGGAAGGGAAGAGGCTCCATTACCCGGCATGCCATTAATCCTGGACATTAGGGCAGTATCTATACTGAGTCCACTCATCTGAATTGTCTACTGTTTCTGTGGCTCCACCATAGACCCCTCATTCAGCCAGCCATTATTTCCATTTCTAACCTGAGGAAACTGACCTGCACAGGCCACAGGAAACAAACAGGAGAGCTAACTCAATCTGCTTTTCTTTACGTAGACCTTTCAGATGCCTCCATTCCTGGGCATGCACACAAGTCTAAGCTACAGAAGCAGATTTATGTCCAGCCTAGAGGTTCCATAGGCTCTGGCTTAGCCGGAGTAGAGAGGCATCAGAAGAACCCACAGAGCTGTTTTATTCTCATGGACTTCTCAGCCATTGAGGGAGAAGGCTTCTACCATGATAGCCCACCATTTGATAGCAGCTTACCAGACCTTGCAGAATTTGCAAAAGTAGGCAGATGACCAAGAGGCCTCTGTGCTTATGAAATTATAGAAAAGGTTCCCAGAAGTCATCTGTCTGTCTGCAGATAGGAGCAGACTTCACATGCACATGTCCAAGGCACCTAAGAAAGCAGTCTCCAGTCTTCCTTCTTCACTGGGCTGCAAAAGCATCCTCCTATCTAATATCCATCCATGTCCATCCTGCTGCATTCTCCAACATCCTACATTCTGTCCTAGGATTTGTGGACCAAGAAAGGAAGCTCAGAGAAGCAACCCGGTTCTATGACTTGGCAAGCAAAGAGGTGAAGGCTCAGAGAGGAGAGGCTACTTGCCCAAGGACACTCAGCAAGATACTGGCTGGCAAGAAACTAGAGAGGGACTCACCCGAGGCCAGTGCTTCTTCAAGAACTGCTTTAGGGAGTGGTTCCTCTCATGGCAACTAGTGCAGAGAAGAACACGTTATAAAGCTAGTGGGGCAGTGAGAGCTGCCAAGGTCACAACTGAGCTATTTCACCTACATCCTTTTCTTGGGTTTGATCTTTGCAGCAACCCTGTGACCCGCATACTGATGGGTTCTAAGTTAGAGAACAGAGACGACTCCTTTGCTCTCTCTCGGCTGTACCATGAAGAACAGGATTCCTGTTTTACTCCTCTTCAACCAATACTTCTCAAAATTAGCAGGGCCAGAGAGCAGAGGTCAAGCATCTTCTTCAGACAACTGCATGGCCTGGACCTGCTTCTCAACCCTCTGTAACCTCCACGTTCTTGTCAGTCTGGCCACCCTGGCCATGTATGTGCTGCTGAGCCCACGTATGGCCAGCCACATAGGTTTGCTGCATAGGTGAAAGGGGACAGCATTCGCCTCCCAGCTTACACATGTGTACGCCCTCCCCCTCACACACACACCTCCCCAACCCTGTGGCTTGCATCACCAGCCTATGGTGGCAAACCTTTCTGCTCCAGACATGAGAGCAGCAAAATTGTGACCTGTTTTCAAGGATGGGGCAGAGAGTGGAGGCTGTCCTGGTTTTTGGAGCCCTGTGACCTCTTTCCAGCCTTTGGGAACACCCTGCTTTGGGGCTGGAGCTGTCCCTGCAGTGGGGAGGA
Organism: Dipodomys ordii; assembly: GCF_000151885.1. Taxonomy (NCBI): domain Eukaryota; kingdom Metazoa; phylum Chordata; class Mammalia; order Rodentia; family Heteromyidae; genus Dipodomys; species Dipodomys ordii. The sequence goes on along the minus strand of NW_012267236.1, from coordinate 4,536,104 downwards.
GAGAGGTGAGGGGAGCAGACAGCAGCCCACCTGGAGCGGGAAGGCTTGGCCTCCTGGACACCGCATGCTGGGAGGGAGGTGCCAGCTGGGTGGACAGCAGGTACCCTGAGGCTGCCGCATAGGTCACTGTGGGCAAGGGCACACAAGGCTCCACTGCAGACCAGCTTTTACTTGCCTGGTGTTTAACTCCCCACTCTCAGAGTCTCATCTCTCCTGTAGACCTGAGCATGCTGCCTCTCCTGCTGCCTACCTCTGAGGATATGATAGGGGTGAAATGAAGTCATGGAGGGCACTTGCCCACACTGATCTTGATGGGATCAGGTCCCATGGCAGGATAGTCGTGACTGACCATCTCTGATTGGGATTGATAATGGGCTCTACACACTCTCTCTCTAAGATCTCCTGGCCTCAGGGCTCTGCCCCACCTGAGTTGTAGAGAAAAATCCTGGGTTAATTAAGTAGCCAACACCAAGGAGGAATTCATTGGCGATAATGCCCAGAAGCCCTTCATCCACAGGAGAGTAATACAGGAGGGCTGTTAGATTTCTTTGTTGGTCAGGGCTCTCTTTTGGTGCTGGGAAGCACTAAAGGATCCTTTGGGGAACTCTGTGGCAGAAGACTGTCCTGTTCACGCTAAGCCCATCCCCTGCCCTGAAGATGCTGCTGTGACACGGTTATAAATGGATCTCCAGGTACTGAGAAGATGGCCATCTCTCTGGCTTACCCCATTTATCCTCACCACCACCACCACCACCATCATCACCACCCAGTCTAAGTCTGTGATTAACCCTTCAAAAGCCAGGCACACTGACAGCTAACAGCTCTGGCTCCAGACCACCTTCCTGGTTCTCAAACACAGCCCTACCACCTACCTCCTTGAGTCTCTGGCTACTACTAGATTCCACTTCACAAGGTCATTGTGAGGATTAAGGAATTAGTGATTATAACGACAATGAGTTAATCTAATCCAATTAGTGATCTGAGTAGTTCTGGGCACCTAGTGAATGCTGCTAATGCTGGTCATTAGCCTTTATTATTATGGTGGTCCAGTGGTCCTCAGTGTGCTCTGAGAACCAGTAGCTGCAGCATCTCCTGGGAGCTTGTTAGAAATTTCCACCCTATTCCCTCTGGGTCAGAAAGTTGGGGAGTAGGCTCCAGCTTCCTGGGTTTGAACAAGCCCTGCAGGAGAGTCAGACCAGGCTGCAGCAGAGATCCCCATTAGAAGCAGAGCTTCCCAAGTCTCGCTTGGCCACAAAGCACTTACCAAATGACCTTGCCTGGTGTCTAGATTCAATCTGTGAGGCAGGGCTTTTCCCTGAAGGCTTGGTTTTCCCACTTAATGGTAACAACAGCTTTGGGGGTCCAGGGTGTATCACCTTGTGTTTTGGGGAGCCAAGGCTGTGGGTCATGCCAGAGCCCAAGAAAGAGTACTCGCTTTGGTGCCAGCGGTGTACCAATAGGGAAGTGGCAGAAAGGGGATCCTAGGAGTTCTGCTCAGATGCGGGCTGGGAAAGCCTGAAACCTCTATTCTCATTGAGGATTGTGGGCCCTTGAACCAGTCCCCTCACCTCTCTGAGCTCCCTTCCTCTTAGTGTCGCCTGTTTTGTGGAAGAGGATGCTGAGGCAGACAAAGCTAAGGCCATTACAAGCTCTAAGCCTTGGTGAGCTACATATTATTGGGACCCCTCCCCCTCTAACATCTCCACCATTTCTTAGGGTTGAACAGAGCCAGGGGCTCCAGAGCCAGCCAGACTTGAAGCAGCTCAGTCCTGCATAATCAAAATGTGGCCATCCTCAGTCACATCCTCAGAACCCCCTCGTGGATTAAGAATTGGGGATTCTGGGCTGCAGCAGATAAGGGCGGGAGGGAAGGAAAGAGAAGGAAGGAGGGCAGAAGGAAGGGAGGCAGCCTAAGTGTGAACAAGTAGTGTGTATTTATAGCAAGAGCTCCAAACCACAGGATGAGCATGGTTGGAGCCATCCATCAGTAACTTGCATTTTCTGTCCTGTTGTTTGTGGATCTCATCAAGAATTCCTGAACTTCAAATTAGGTAGCCAGCATTGAAGGTGGCTGGCTGCTAATTTGAATAAGCAAGAAGAGCTGCAGAGTGGCTGTGCTTATTAGGAGTAGGATGTTTATAATAAAGTCTAGAATTTACGGAGAGCCTAAGTATTGGGCTGTAGGTGATTTAATCCTAGCCCTCATGTTAATTAGACACTGTACAATGCCAGTTTCTTTTAGCTGGGGGAAAAAAATAACCCACGCTCAGTGGTAGTGCCCTTGCCTAACATGCATCAGATCCTGGGTTCTATCCCTAATGCTTAAAAGAAAATGTCTTTTTTTTACTGCACTTGGCTTCTCTTCTTCCAAACCCCACACCCCAAAGACCCCTCCCACTGATTGTCCTTCTGCCGGCAGGGTATGACTTTGCAGCCGTCCTAGAGTGGTTTGCGGAGCGGGTAGACCGCATTATCCTACTTTTCGACGCCCACAAGCTGGACATCTCTGACGAATTTTCAGAGGTTATCAAGGCCCTCAAGAACCACGAGGACAAGATGCGGGTGGTGCTGAACAAGGCTGACCAGATTGAAACACAGCAGCTGATGAGGGTGTATGGGGCCCTCATGTGGTCCCTGGGGAAGATTGTGAACACCCCAGAAGTGATCAGGGTCTATATCGGTTCCTTCTGGTCCCACCCCCTCCTCATCCCTGACAACCGGAAGCTCTTTGAGGCTGAGGAACAGGACCTGTTCAGAGACATCCAGAGTCTGCCCCGAAATGCAGCCTTGCGCAAGCTCAATGACCTCATCAAGAGAGCCAGGCTGGCCAAGGTAAAGTCGGCAGAGAAAGCTGGGTCACAAGTTTTGGGGTTAGCTGCAAGAGCTGAGGGTTATTAACTTTCAACCACGGGCTGGTGCCTGCTTGCATGAGTGTCCTATAGCCGCTGCATCACAAGTTTCAGCCATGCCAACTCAGCCCCTGGGGGCAAGAGAATGTGGTAGCTGTGGTTGCAGGCTCTGGGTCAGATGGCCTAAGCCAACAGTTTACTGCCTGAGTGGTCCAGCCCCTGTCATGCCTTCGGTCCCCAGTGCCTTTTTCTGTGTCTATGTAATGAAATGACTGTTGGAAGATGACGTGGTACCTCGGGTTCTCAGCAGACGACGCTGCTGTCTGTAAGAAGCAGCAGTATCACCATCCCCATAACCATCGGGCCTTCCCTCCCCACATTCACACCTTGCCAGTGGGTAGAAAGAGGAATGGGTTTTGAAAGCAAGGGGGGCGGGGTGCAACAGGGGCATCTGGGAGGAAGTAGGGCAAAAACAATCATTACACAGGGGCAAGTCCGGAGTCTTGATTCGAAGGTTGTCCTCTGGCCCATTTGTCAGGTCCATGCCTACATCATCAGCTCTCTGAAGAAGGAAATGCCCTCAGTGTTTGGGAAGGACAACAAGAAGAAGGAGCTGGTGAACAACCTGGCAGATATCTATGGCCGGATCGAGCGGGAACACCAGATCTCTCCTGGGGACTTCCCCAACCTGAAGCGGATGCAGGTGATGAGGGTCAGGGCTCTAGGATCAGGGACAATGACACCCAGGCTGGCAGAAAATGGCAGAGGCTGCCTTCAGAGCTTGCGGGTGGGGGTGGGAAGGGGAGGGAACAATCTAGAATTAGAAGGCAGAGAGGTGACTCTAAACCTATCCTTTCTGCTGGACTGTTACTGTTCAATCATATCCAAGCCTGGGGGGACATACGGAGCCAGTGTTCCCAAGGGGTGCATGTGTGTGTTTTTTGGGGGGAGGGACTGACACTTGAAGTTTAAGGCCTCCAACTGTTAAAGCCCCTGCAGGCTTGACATCTTCACCACCACCTGTGTCATGGGACAAGTCACCTGACCAAGCTTCTCCTGGTCCTTGAGTGCCTAAGTTTATCCCTGAGCTCTCCCTTAGGAGCAGATGAGGACATACATCGCGGACAGGCAGGGAACTTGTATCTTTGAGGCTTACCGTAAGTCCCTCTCCTGGGCAGGAGCCATTAGTTGCTATCTATCATGCTTTTCCCCAAGGCAGTCCTCCTAGGAAGGCATTTTTATCTGCCCTTAATAGAAGAGAAAACCAAGGGCTCAGTGTTTTCCTAGCTGTAGCATTTACATACATTCCAAGTAGAAAAGCCAGGAGCTGTCCCCAAGATCCAAGCAAGTAGCCACTATGCCAAACCAACTGGATCCTCTCTCAGGCTCCCTCTCTTCATCTGTAAAACAGGGGCTACTGTTGGCTCACACCCATAATCACACAATCTGAGGATTGTGTTTTAAAGCCAGCCCAGGCTAGAAAGTCCATGAGACTCTTATCTCCAATAAACTACTCAGAAAAAAAACTAGAAATGGCGCTGTGGCTCAAGTGGTAGAGTTCTGACCTGAGCCAAAGAAGCTCAGGGACAGCACCCAGGCCCAGAGTTCAAGCCCCAGGACTGGCAAAAAAAAAAGTTCCTTGTACACAAATCCTGGGAGCTCTGTGTCCAGTCTACAAGGAGCATAGGACAGAGCAGTTACACAATGGCAAGCCTGGCTGGTAAGCACAAAGGACTGAATGATTCTGACAACTTCTTGAAATTCTATACTTTTTCAAAAGTAAAACAGTTTTAAATCAGGGAATTAGAAAGCAAAATAAGAGCTGTAGAAGCATTAGCAGTCGATGTTATTGTTGCTCTTCTTTTGATCGTTAAGCTGGGAACAAGTTTCTTAGTGTAGGATTTTAGAACATCACTGGTGTCTAGCTTCCTGTCTGATAAAAAAGAAAAAAGACATTCCAAGCATGCACTTTCCATGGAGCCATTCATTCATGAACCCGGCATGCGTTTCCGATGGCTTTAACATAATGTGGGTTTGTCAACTGCCATGGCTCAGAACACTTCAGCACCTTCACTTGTTCTGTTGGGACTTCATCAGTCTGTAAGCAGTCATTTGGGAAGGCAGCATTTGAAAGGGACCCAACAACCCCTATTTTAGTGTGGGAAATCCTTGTTGTTTTTAACTTACAGAATTTCGCCTTCTTTATTTACCAGTCTCATCATCTGTTCTGTAGTTAAGTATCACTGTAAACAGTGGAGAGTTGCCCATTGCCCCCATCCCACCCCGCCAGAAGACACTGAGACCCCTGTGTGGGAGCCCACTAGAGGTGAACAGGTTGAAAGACAGGAAGAATTATTCTAAAGGCCGTTGTCAGCTATATCCACAGCCCCTATCACCTCCTTGGCCCAGCCCTAGCATGGGAGGTGAGAAGTATCTAGCTAACGCTTGCTCTTGAAATGTAGCTATAAAGGTCTTCTGAATTTTTCTGCAATGAACTTGATGTGCTTGTGCATTGGCCTCTTCCCAGCATGCTGAGACTGCTGTGGCCAGACCAGGGCAGGAGCAACAGCTTTTTGCAGTCACTCTTTAGGGCTCAAGGAAAAGTTTAATGTTTAGTTCTAAAATCTCAAGGTCAGGCAAAGTAGAGCACCGCTCCTGGCATGTATTGAATGGCCATTTGAAGGCAAGTTAAGCAGCTTTTACGAAATCCACAAGCCTGCCTATGCCTGTATGTCATCTTCTCCCCTGGGGTGGGGGAAGGGTACAGAGGGTCCATCTTTGGAAAACTCTCTCCAAGCAATGCCAATGCATGAACAATGCTGATGAACCACAGATTTAGAATTGACCTTTGGCTTTTATTAGGATTTAGTTTTAGTTGTCATGGTTGTTTTTTTCCAAACTGTGGGTAGAATGTAACTTCCCTCAGAGGGCTTGGGGTGGGGGAATAAGGAAGTAAACAAGGAGAGCAGATAGCAAAAGAACTTACTCTATTTTTCAAGTCTACAGAGACCCATAAGACTCAAGACTCAGAGAGGCCCAGCCTAATTAATTAGGCACCATTCCATAGCCAAATCTAACTTTAAAAGGAATCCAAATGAATAGATGAAACCAGTAGTTATTAAAATTCTTTCTTCTCCACCCCCTGTACCTGTTCTCTTCTTGTCTGAAAACCTCTGTCCTCCTCCCCTCTCAGATCTTTGTGATGTAGATCAACGTAGCCTCTAGGTCCCACTCCTTTCACTGGGAAGGAGCTTGTCTATGAAGATTTCTATAATCCAGCATTAACAGGCAGCACACTCTCCACACACGGAAGCTCTCATTCCATTGTATTCTCTTCCTACTTTCTTATCTCTCTCTTTCTAGGACCAGCTGCAAGCTCAAGACTTTAGCAAATTTCAGCCATTGAAGAGCAAGCTACTAGAGGTGGTAGATGACATGCTGGCGCATGATATCGCCCAGCTCATGGTGCTGGTGCGCCAGGAGGAGACCCAGCGGCCAGTCCAGATGGTGAAGGGTGGAGCATTCGAGGGTACCCTGCACGGCCCTTTTGGGCATGGCTATGGAGAGGGAGCTGGCGAGGGCATTGACGACGCTGAGTGGGTGGTAGCCCGCGACAAGCCCATGTATGACGAGATCTTCTACACCCTGTCCCCTGTGGATGGCAAGATCACAGGCGCTAATGCCAAGAAGGAGATGGTGCGCTCCAAACTGCCCAACAGTGTTCTGGGCAAGATCTGGAAGCTGGCCGACATCGACAAGGACGGCATGTTGGATGATGAAGAATTCGCCCTGGCCAACCACCTCATCAAGGTCAAGCTGGAGGGGCATGAGCTGCCCAACGAGTTGCCCGCTCACCTTCTGCCTCCATCCAAGAGGAAAGTGGCTGAGTGATGGGGGCTGCAGACAGAAGGAGACTGGCGTGGTGACCGCGTGTGCCCACACATGTACACACACACACACACACACACACACACACACACCCTTGACAGTTACACCGTAGCTGAGAATGGACAGCGATCCCCATATTTTCCGGCTGCACCTTGTTTGGACAGCTCTCTTGAGTGCTCAGGATTGGTAGAAAGACAGCAGTAACCCCACAGTCCTGAGGCCATTCACTGGCTGATAAATGGCCCACCCAGCCCCGCAATGTCCCCACGCCTGAGCTCTGAGCTTTTCATTTCAAAGGCAATTTACTTTCTTTACTGTGCTTGTATTTTTCCCTTTTTGGCTTCCTAATAAGAAATCTACTCAGGGGCTGGGAGATGTGAGGGAAGGGGCAGCTGTGGGAAGGAGGGTTGAGCTGAGGAGCATCTTCCAGGGCCCTGGGTCCCAGACCTGAGGAGCCATTGGCCAGTGTTCTGTGCTCTCTCCAAACCTAAGGCTGTGTCTTCCTCAGTAAGCCTGGCTTTGAGCTCTGCCTGCACTTCATTTTAAAGAATTCCAGAGGGGAAAGAGAAGAGATAAACTTGGTAGGAAAAAGCAAGGAAGCCACACTGTGGTCTTCTTGAAACACATGGTGATTTCTGGACCATGAGTTTTGTCTGGGTTCATGTTCCTCCTGGGCTGTGATATTTGGAAGGTCATACTTGACTCACATGTACTCAGGCCCTCCGGTGTGCCAGGAGCTGTATTAGGTACTTTATAGACATTATCCTTCAATAAAGCTCCAGGTATTGCCCACCCATCTCCTAGCATATAAAGAACCTACGATGCAGAAGAGTTTGGGTGGTCTTCAAAATGCACACCAGAATGCACAAGAATTGGGAACCAGGGCCTCAGACCTGCAGACTGCCCCCGTGCCGTGATATGTGCAGGACCCCAGCATTGCTTCCCTGTAATGAGCCACAGAGAACAAGCTGAGCACGTATTCTCCCTCTTAGCCTCTGAGAGCAGGCAGGTGAAGGAGAAGGGCCCGCTAACATTTGGTGGGCAATCAGTTTGCCCATCTGTCACCTCCAAGAAGTAAACTGTGCCTTCTGGCTCTGCACCTCATATTCTTAGCATCACAGGAGTCCAACATGCCAGCAGGAGAGTGGGCTGTCCTGCTGGGTGCTGTTTGTGCCAGTCCCTTCTTGGCCTCCCACTCATCATTAGCTTGAACCAGCCCAGCTCGAACGCAGCCACTGGCTCTCATCAAATAGTAACTGTGCTCATTGTCAGAAGGCTAACTTGAGAAGTTTGTGTTGCAGTTCCCTCCAGGGTCTTGGGGACTGCTGTGTCCTTGGTGAAATTCCCACCATACTCAATGCCCTATGCCTCCTTCGTGGCCTTTCCCTTGGCTTGCTTTGTGGCCACTGATAAAGTGACTTTGTCTGCTATGCACCTACCAGGATGGAAAACAAAACAAATATAACTTATTTTATATCTATGTTCAGATTATATAGAAAATATTCTATGTATCTATGAGGTGGTTACTACTGCAGTGTGTTTGTCATTAGTATCCATGGTAATACAGCACATTTATCCTTTAGTACCCATTTGGTCATAGAGCATCATTCCATGGGCTGGGTTCTTCCTTGGGATGTCAGGTGATGTCTTTGGAAGGAAATGCTCACTGTGGCTACTCAAAGGCCAGCATTTATAGTGGTTCATTGGCCCCAGTTTCCTCCTTGTCTGGTAAATGGCCTAAACCAAACTGACGGGGCCTCCACTCCCAGCCCCGCTAAGGTGGAAATGGTCTCTAAACCTGTGGGTTTCCTTCTACAAATACATTTCTCTTTCATGTGAAATGAAGGAAGGCCAAGGAATAAAGGTCATACTCTCTGAAGAGCCCCAAAGTGTCAACCTCAGCAGAGGTACCATTTTTCTATAAAATAATAAAGAAATAGCAGAGGAAGGTAAAGACAAGAAGTGAGTCAGAGGATTGCCATTCAAGTCTAGCCGAGGCATGGAACTCCATCATAACTCATGTCTGGGTATAGTGGCATGTGCCTATCATCCAAACTACAAGGGAGGCACAAACACTGGGCGCTGTAGTACACGCCTGTCATCCCAGCAACAAAGAGAAGCACAAATAGGACAATCGAAGTCCAGGTATAAAGTAAGACCATATCTTGACAACCAACACAAAGCAAGGGCTGGTGGAATGGCTTGAACAGTGGTAGAGTTCCTGTTTAGTAAGAAGAAAGCCCTGAGTTCAAACTCCAGTACTGCCAAAAAGGAGGAGAAGGGATGTGAGTTCCTCTTCCCAGCATTCCCTTGGACACACTGTATTACTGCTCTTCAACATCTCCCTTTCTCTTCCCCTTCATCTAAAACTATCCAAGAAGGATCTGTGAGGCAATGGGATTCCATGTTTATTCTGTTCCCCACTCCCTGGAAAAAGAGGCTGATGACAGATTTTTGCTCCAGCTGCCTTGGCCTACTGAGCCCTTCCTGGTTCTGAGGGCTGGGGATATCTCAGCCTGGGTAATACTTTACATGGAAAGTGGAGCCATGTCATAACTGTCCCATATACAAGAACCTCTAGGAAAGTCATTCTGTTCCTCTCTCCCCCATACTCTCAACCTGGACCATGAAGTTGATTGATGAGGCAAAAACTCCATACTACCAACCCAATCAAGGCTGCCCTTTTGCAGAGTTAAATCATGATCCGAGAACAGTCATGCATGTGGCACTGTGTGGTATAATAGGACATGTTTGCCAAGTGGTGAGAGGTAACCTTGAGTCATTCCCCCACCCATTTGGTTTCCTCTGTTCCAAAAACCTATAACTGAGCTAGGTCAGAAGAACTCTCAGAACTATCTGGGGGAGCAAGCAGGCTTGTTCATTCAATATGAGATGCTAATTAACTATACATATTTGGAAGCTATAATTAATTTGTCCATTTACCCATTTGGAAGCTATAATTAATTTGTCCATCCATCCACCCATCCATCCTTCAGTCAAAAGACACTGAGCAATCATAGAAAAGACTCTTGAGGAAAATCTAGAGACTCATTCCTTAAGAACACTTAATGAAAATCTACTTGGGTGGTGTGGACAATCTTAGATACATCCAAATGACTTCCTAGAAGATCAGAGAGCTCAAATGCTAGTGGGGAATGAGGTATTTATACAAAGATTGGTAATGCAAGGAAAGATGTGAAAAAAGGGTACAGGCAACATGAGAGTGACAGGGATGATGATCAGAGGAAGCTAGAGAACTGGGACAGAGGAATAACAGGGATAAATTTTTGGGCAGAACTTCTTTCCTCCATTACTGGAAGAAGATGGCAGGGGGAGGGGCAATTATACAAAACTAAATACAGCCTTCCTAACTTAACAAGTCATGGCAAACTCAGAACCACTGATATATTTGAGGAAAAGAATGATTAGAATTTTGCCTTTGGGGACTTTGCTAGTTTTCACAGATCATTTTCAAGTGAAAAATTTTGTCCATATCTTCAAGGTTGAATTCAGTGCCCAGAGAAAAAATAGAAATGGTGATGGAAGAATGTCAGCTATCCCAGCAATGAGGGAGCAGTTGGAGAGCTATGATCCTCCTAATTAGGGCTGTTTACCAAGTTGTGGTTTTCCTGTCCTCTGCCACCCAGGGGGGATTGAGTGCCTCCCCGCATCTTAAGTTATATGGGCTATGTGACTTGTTTGGACCAGTGAGACAAGGATAATAAGCCACTTTTCCCTGTCTTGCAAGAAAGCCTTTGCCATATTCTGGTTTTCCTGCCTCATCGGCAATGTCCATGAGCGCAAAAGTGAGGATGTGGAGTCCTCAATTTCTCTAAAATCTTCTCCTGACCTACAGGGACAGGTGTCATGAATAAGATACCTGCTCTAGTCATTTTAAGTCATTGATGGTCATAGGCTATTTATTTCCAACCATAACCTTTCCCATCATGACCTGGAGACTTGGTAAGCTCTTTCTTAGAACAGAGGAAATACCAAGCTCCTGCCTCCTTAAGCACTGAGGCTACCTGAAACTGAAGGAATGGATGGTTTGTGTCAGGTCTTCCAGTACCTGAGCCATATTCTGCCACGTCCCAGAGCCTGACTCTTCATCATCACTCTCTGTGCATGAAAAAAGTACATTTACAGTGTCAAACATGGATAAGCTTTGCTCTCTCTAGGAATCTAGGCAGTAGGAAATGAGCATGTGTCTGCCTAGGGCTACCAAGGGACAAGTATATAGGTTGGAATACATAAAACTACAATTCCCAAACATCCTTGCAGCCAGGTTCAGGATGTGACTTTAGATCTTGCCTATCAGACACACTCATGGGAGACCACATAGCACTAGAAATGGTTATCTACCATGTGTGCTTGTCCAGGGAGACAGTATTGTTAAAATACACAGTGGGAACCTGGGCCCACAGGAAGAATTACTAGATTGTGCCGGGCTGGGGGCTGGGCCAGATGGAGGAGTTATACTGAAATGATACTTGCTGGGAAAAGCTTGTTTCTCTTTCTTTTCAGAAACAGAAGATGACCCTGGGAAATTTCAAAGCAATAATAACTTTCTAAGAATCCACAAGGATGATGAGTATACTTGGACCCTCAAGGGTGCAAAATGAGGGCATGTTAGAAGTAGTAATTCTATCTCTATCTGTCAGCATTTCATGAAGGGCAGAGCCCCTTACCCTACCCCAGACAGTATCACTGACACATCAGGGTGGCAGCCATGGTCTGGGGATGGTTTGGCACATAAATACAAACATATACAGGAAGGAGTAGGCCCTGGGATAGCAGGTGATCTGAGTCCCAGCATTGACGCAAATCACGTGATGCTCTGTAATTTCATATATTCTTTCCCTATGAATATGAGGGAAATTGAGGTCATGTCAGTGTTTTGGAGCTATTGTGAGAATACAGGAGTTAACAGGTAGAAGAGCTCACCATTAACATCAACACCCTACACAGGTACATTTGTCTGTTGGCAGATGCTAGAAGAGGCAGGTGTCAGCAAGAGGTGGCAATCCTGTCTACAACAAAGACGGAAAGGTACAGAGGAGGAGGAGAGTCAGGAAATGTGTGGGGAGGGTCTGGGAAGAACCATGCTCAATGTTAATACCTGAAAGGTTCTCACAGATCTAAACATGAGCTAGAAGTTACCTGTGGTCCTGGACTACTTGAGGACTACTGTTGCCCAAGTAAATACACAGTCTGGAGTTTCTGCCTGGCCTCCCAGACACCTTGATAGAGTGCTGACAGAAGCTTGTGAAGATCTGGATGACTCATTGAGGTGGGTCCCAGTAGAGGTTGATAAGACATCCTGCCTCTAATAAAGACCACATAGGAACTTGAGAGGCGATGAAGGCAGGTCCTCCAAAATGGTGACTATATGACCCCGATGGGGAATACTTATTTTCACAGAAAGTGTCTGGACCACAGTGCTTTGTGAGTCAAGTCTCCTTTCTGCCAATTTCTTAAAACTTCAAGTGCTTCCTGTGGAGAGGTGACCTTCATTGCCTCCTCCTAATCCCATCACAGGCTAGGATTGGGATTTGGTTCACCATTGAAAGAATCAAGCTTGTAAGTGTCACAATGACAGGAATGAAATCGGACTCCAGTCCAGGCGTCCTTCTCCTTTCCTGTCTTCTTTTCTGCTCATCCCATCTAAGGAATGCATCACCTTCTTCCTTGGATTGGGTTTTCTGTCTTTGGTAGGCCACATACACACTCTCTCTCTCTCTCTCTCTCTCTCTCTCTCTCTCTCTCTCTCTCTCTCTCTCTCCTCTTGCCACCCTCCATGTTACTGCATATCCAGAGCAGGGTCTTACTATGAGACTATTAGCTGATCAGAAGAACAAAGAGACTGTGTGCCTCACCATGGGTTTCAGATGCTGCCACCCTGCCTCTGGTCACTCAAGTCTGAGTTTAACAAGAAAGCCTGGTTAGCCCAGGAGGAGACGTTCCTGTCAATCTGGCAGAGAGGTTGAAAGATCCATGTTGGGCAGGCATCTGGTCACAGCACTATGTGAACACCTGTTTCTATGCAGAATTCCTCACTAGACTTCGTGTGCTTTATGAATACCTCCATAGCTTTCTTGGCCTAGGGGGCAATTTTCCTCATCCCAGAAAAATCTGCAATGAAATGAAGAGATACAACTCACTGCAAAGAAAGCAGTGGGTGCTTCTTGCCCTGAACAGAGTGACCATTTCAGTCCCAGAGCTGCTGCAGCTTGTCCTCTAGATACCCCAGTGTGTCCAGAGCCACAGGAACCAAGGCCTGCGATAATGATGGCCCTGACCTCTCCAGCAACATTTCCTGGAACTTCTTGAGATGAAGAGAAAACAAGCAAACTTAACTCTGAGCTGTAGCCCTTGGCCAGATGTCATGTCTCAGCCACAGGGACAGGCTCAGTGCCGCGCCTGTCATCCTGATCTGGCAATTTATGTAAAAGAAGCCCTGCTGTACCCACCAAGGATTTCATTCTGACTCCTTGCCTGGATAATGACAAGTCTTCAAGCCAGGCTTTTCCAAGACACAATGCAAATACTCCCTCAAATGTGACACTCCAATGCCCACCACCACCACTGTGCCTACAATGCCTTTGGGCTTTGGGAGCACCAGCTGCCAGCTGACACCACACACATTTTCATTTCCATACTTGTTTAGTTCTACCCATCCAAAAACTATGTGCCTATGGATACAGAATGTGCTTCACTCCAAGCAATGGATACTTCACGATGCCACCAGATCCCTCTTCACTGCTGCTAGTACTGCCAGCTACCAGCCCTCAGCTTCAAACTGTCTCTAGAAATTTCCCTCCACTGCAGAGACCTGCTTTTGCTGGTCCATGCCACACTTTCCCAGGGAAAGCGGCATAGAGGAGGCCTGGACTCCTTGCCTCAGTGTGGTAAGACGAGGCCAGCCTCCGAACTTCCCTGGGGTCAGCTGAGCCCTGTGGCTACAGTGAAGTCTGGTGGTCCCTCTGCTCAAGCTTGTTTCCTGCTCAAGTTCCTGTGTGCAAAGCTCTCTCTCACAGTCTGTCCTTGCCAGGTGGTGACTCAAACTGCTCCAAGTGTCTGGCAAATAAGAACTGCTCAATAAATACTTGTTTGCATAATTGAGTAGTCAATTGCTCGGTAAGAATCCAATCCAAGGATGACCTCGTGGGGATAGTTAGCTGACCATGCAAATAGGTGCAGTGGCCTTACCAGAAGATAAGTGCTACACACGGCATCAGATTCTGTTTGGCAGACTGCTGTGAATTACTGGGAGAAGCTGGAGCTTAGTATGGTCCCAGAGTCCCAATGTGAGCAGCTCCAGCCAAAGGGTAGTTATGAGCAAATGATGAGGTTTTCCTCTTTCCTTAGAAAAGCAAGTCCCTCCTGCTCTGAGACATGTTCAGATATGAGAGAGACAGAAGTCAATGTGTGAGATAGAACAAGCATCCAGCCTCCACTTACCTAAAAAAAAATCACATCTACTAATTGGCATTAGAGCAAAGGATATTTTCTTGGGAATAAAATGAATGCTGATACCATAATTAGGCAGCTGTCTAAAATAACTGCTTAGAGAGGCTGAGACTTTTTGGTATTTGAAGAAAGTTCCCATGATCATGATAAAGTTTTTTAAATAAAAACTTGTAGGATTGAGGGGCTGGGAAGGTGGCCCACTGGTAGAGTGCTTGCTTTGCATGCATGAGGCACTGGGTTCAGTTCCTTAGCACTACATAAGCAGAAAAAGCCAGAAGTGGTGCTGTGGCTCAAGTGGTAGAGTGCTAGCCTTGAGCTGAGGGACAGTGCCCAGGCCCAGAGACCAGGCCCCACAACCAATTAAAAAAATAATTTAAAAAAACCTTGTAGGACTGAAAGATCAATAGGTGACAGAGATCTGAGCAACCAAGAAAGCTCTGGTTGGTTTCAAAGTCCAAGTACCCACAGGTTGCTAGCAACTGCCTGAGTCACTGCTTGGTGAGAGTCTGAGACCAAGCTTGGCTCCAGGATCAAGCTAACTCTTTTCTGGTTCTGAATAAGGGAGTTGTGGCAAGTTTTGCCACGTTATCAGTAAAGAGGAATTACACTTAATTCCAAAACCATATCGTAAGTCATACATAGTTTATTATATGCATAATTATCTGTTATACCTAATTGTTAATCTGGTGATCCATGCAAATCTTATCACAGTCTCAAACATTTTGCTATCCTTAGAAAGTTGAAAGAATAAATCTTCTTCAGCTACTTAAAATAGTAGCAACCTGGAGGTAAATCTTGATTGACCTTTGTGATGAAATCACCAAGAAAGGTAGAGAGGAATGTTTGCATTGGGTCCTTCTAGAATATACCTCTGTTTCTGAGTGGGTCCTAGATTACAGAACCTTAGTACCTTGGAAATCATTATATCAACCCAGCCTCAGATACTTACCAATGTGGTTCCCAGACCACACCAAATTTACAGCAGTGACTATTTGATTAATAGGACCTATTAATAGAAACACTTTGAAATGCGCACATTAAGCTGCACTTGAAAAGAATTAGAATCTAGATTCACTGACCTCTGACAAAACCCACTGAATGCAATTCCAAGTGAACCCTGGTATAAACGATGAGCTTCTGGTGATAATAATGTGTCAGTGTAGGTTTATCAACTATAAAAAAATGTTCTTGGAGTGCCAAATATTGATAGTGGAAGTTGTGGGAACATGAGGAGAAGGTTACATGGAAACTGCACTTTCCACTCAACTCTACTATCTTAAACTGCTAAGAAAGAAACAGAAACAGAAAAGAAAAGAAAAGAAAAGAGAAAAGAAAGGGAAAGGGAAAGGAAAGGAAGGAAGGAAGAAGGAAAAGAGAGACAAAGAAAGAAAGAAAGAAAGAAAGAAAGAAAGAAAGAAAGAAAGAAAGAAAGAAAGAAAGAAAGAAAGAAAGAGAAAAGAGAAAGAAAGGAAGGAAGGAAGAGAGGATGAAGGAGAAGGAGGGAGGGAGGGAGGGAAGAAAGGAACGCCCTGTGGTCAATGGAGATAGATCTTCTGGTACCTTCTTGTCCAACTCATTTTGATGATATATCAACCTATATAAATTGCTGCCAGGTTGTCTGTGCTATGGGTTTGGTCTTGGGCCCTGGTCATTTAATTATCAGCAATTTATTCATTTTTACAACTGTAACTTAGATGGGGAGAGCTCTGTTCCCTTGTCCACCAGTCTCCTCTGCACCCCACTTCAGTTCTTTTGCTGAGAGCCTGAATGAACCCGGAGATCATCACATTCTCTCATCTCCTTTTGCTGTTGATCTCATTCTGTCTGTGCATGGGAAAAAAATAACCCAGGATAACTTATTGTTGAAAGAAAAGGAGATAAGTCACAAGAAGGAAAAGATACATTTTGTTTTTTCTTTGCAGCTCAGGAAATGCAACTCTCTAGATAAGTTTGTTTTGTGATTTTTTTTGGGGGGGAGTGAACTCTTTCTTTTTTTCCAATGCAAAAATAAATTTCCCCCTAAACAAAATGTATCTTTCATGTGTTACAAGACATAGTCATTTTTCAAGATAAAAATGGAA
Source organism: Dipodomys ordii (assembly GCF_000151885.1). Taxonomy (NCBI): domain Eukaryota; kingdom Metazoa; phylum Chordata; class Mammalia; order Rodentia; family Heteromyidae; genus Dipodomys; species Dipodomys ordii. Next base: position 4,519,816 of record NW_012267236.1, on the reverse strand, counting down.
GATTAGTTACTCTGTCAACATTAATTAAATAATGATAAAGAGTGAAATTATCCTTCCAGTGTCCTTCCTCTGACTTCCTGCTGCCTGCAATGGTTCATACAGAGCTCTTTTAGCTATGGTAATTTCTGGCTTTAATTCAACTGTTTGCTCTGAAAATATTAGTTCTGCAGTGTGTTAAGGATTTCTGCATCTGTGTGTGCATGTGCATGTGTGGATGTGTATGAAAGAGATGAGGCCCCTTGGCCTCTTTCTTTCTTTTTTTTTTTGGTCTGGTTGTGGGGCCTGAACTCTGGGCCTGGGCACTGTCCCTCAGCTCTTCAGCTCAAGGCTAGCGCTCTTCCACTTGAGCCACAGCGCCACTTCTGGCTTTTTTCTTTTTGCTTATGTGGTGCTGAGGAATCGAACCCAGGGCCTCAGGCATGCAAGGCAAGCGCTCTACCACTGAGCCACCTTCCCAGCACGGCCTCTTTCTTTAGTAGTGTAAAAGTTTTGAGAAGTACCAGAAAACAATGTTGAAAGCACTTCATCAGAATCTTCCCATCCTACTACTAGTAAGCAACTCCAGCTCTAGAAGAAGGATATTAAAAAATGCCCTAGTGCAACAATTTGAAACTTCAAGATTGTGTTTGCACATTATAGAACCACCCTCTCTCAGACCCCTCAAGCCCATTATCAATAATAGCTCTGCAACCTATCATCCAGGTGTTGATTGCATTCTGCCTTGAACCACAACTGCACCATGTAGGTAGTTAAACCGAGGGTTTCAGGGTCCTGGTGTGAACACAGTTAGCTCATGTCCATGCTGAGCCTAGCACAGACGAGGTACTTGCCCATCCTTCTCTGCCCTCTTTGTGGTGCTCAGGTAAAGGCATGTCTATATCCCTCCTAAAGAAGCCATCCACTCCCACAGAAAACAGGTAGTCAACAAGTCCACTCTGGCTGTCCCCATTTCTCACTCCTTTAGTCTACAAAGACCTCTCCCTTTCTGGTATTTGGTCACAGCCACACAATGACATACAAAAAAATTGGCTGTTAAGGATTCCAAGTATTTTTATTTTGTCTGGAAGCCAAGTTTAAGGTACCAGAGGGCAGGCCCGTGTTTCCTATTCCTGATCTTTCTTCTCACCTGCCTGAATCTGTGATCTGCAGGTGTTTGGTGTTGCACAGGTGTTCAGTGCTGCACAGGTGTCAACGAGCCCAGTGAAAGAAGTCACTGAAGGGCAGCAAGAAACCTCCAACCTTGCAGGACAGTATAGTTACCCACCAGTGTTGATGAGACTTGGCCTTGTAACTAGAAGAGGAGCCTCCAACCTTCCCATTCCCAAGTTACAATCTGTTTTGTCCTCTGAAGTTGAGCAGGAGTGTGCCTTAGGTCAACAGTCTACAATCAAGTTCCCTTCCCACCATGGGCCCCCAATACCAAGAGACCCCAGCCCCCCATATAACCTCACCTTCCGTATCCATCACTTACTTGCAGACCGGTGTGCTGTCCATATCGTTGAGGGCTGAAGTCTATTTTGCTTTCCAGGAGCTCTTGGTATCCATGAAGGCAGGGCAGAGCTAGCCAACAGAACTTATTTATACCATGAAGTTGGTGAGGCTGAGTTAGTAGCTAAATCTCCTATGCAGTAATGACAAAATACCAGTTCTCTTCACCTGTAATATAAAGTTATCATGGATTTTCTGTGACCACCATTAAAGTTTGCTAACTACATAAGGCATAGTAGTCTAGCTTCCTTTTGTGCTTTCCATTTGAACCAAGGAATAATTCTCTAAGACAAACACTGTTATTATGCCCCCTATTTTACAGATGGAAAACTTGAAAAAGGTTTAGGTGAGAAAGGAAGAATAAAGTCACCTCCCCAAAGTTGCCATCTGTTAAGTGGAAGACCTAGAGTCTCATCAGCACATTGTCATTCTATTGCATATCTTGCCTTTCAATATCTAAAGAAAACTTTTCCAGGATGGAGACACATTTCTTGCCTTTATAGCTGGCATATAGCCTTTAAAACAAACACACACACATGCTGGATACTGGTGGCTCACACCTGTAATCCTAGCTACTCAGGAAGCTGAGGTCTGAGGATCATGGATCGCCGTTCAAAGCCAGCACAGGCAGGAAAGTCTGTGAGACTCTCCTCTCCAATAAACCACCAGAAAACCAGAAGTTGAGCTGTAGCTGAAAGTGGTAGAATGCTTGCCTTGAGAAAAAGTTGCTCAGGAAGAATGTCTAGACCCTGAATTCAAGCCCCATGACTAACAACAACAACAACAACAACACACACACACACACACACACACACACACACAGAGAGCGAGCTTAATAGGACGAATTTGATTTAAAGCAACAAAGGGCACAAGGTGTTTACAACAAAAGTAATAGAAACTGTGATATAGAAAACATGACATTATTTACATATATAAGGTCAAAAGAACAAACTTCAAAGTCCTTTCTAGACTTGTGATATAAAATAGTAAAAATAGCTTAGCTTTTCAAGCCGTTGACCTTGCTCATGTATGAAATGACTTGTTATCTACCTGTTCACTAGTTGCTTATCATCATAAGCTTGCTATTGCCACACTCTGCCCTTTAATTGCAATGGAAAAAAAGAATGAATTTTTGATGAGTGAAAAGACTTGTATCAGCTAGTAAGGATTTCTCCCCATTTACACATCAACAATAGCTCAAGGTCTTGACTAACTGGTCCTTACCTGTTCTCAATAAGCTCATGGCTGTCCTAGGATGACCTATGGGACAGGAATTTGCTGATCACTTACAAGGGATTGGCATGGTGCCAAGACAGATGTCGGGGAAATACCTTCATAGCCCAATGTGAGGCTCTTCTCCTAAATAACAGGTATTTCCAGAAGCTCTAAGAAATACATTCTTGCTTAAGACATATCTAGATTCACTGGTATACCTTTAGGTGCAAATATACCATACCCAGATATTGAACTCTTGAAAACTTACTTAGTATTGCAGTTGAATCTGAAAATTTGTGTACCCAAATAAGAGTGGGCACCTACAGAGTGAAAATCTCTTAAAATGGAGGCCACAGTCTCTGCCTAATAGATGGCATTTGTCCATCTGACTCTTGCAGGATTTGGTGGACATTCATGAGAGCAGCATATAGGGACCAAGAGATGAAAACATGGTCCCAGAACATGTACTGTGAAAAAAAACATTACCAAACTCCCAGGCTGGAGAAGTATGAGGGGGGAAGGGTCTAGAGTCATGTAGAAGGTGAAAAGTCAAGTTTAGTGATCCATGGATGATTGAAAACAATAGGGAAGGAATTCAAGGGGAGCAAAATTGTTAACAAAGAAACAGCAAGGACTTGATCACTGATTAAGAAGAAGAAAACAAAAGACCTTCAGGATGACCTCTGTCCCTGTTTGTTCATAACTTAGAGGTTTCCTTGGACACAGGACTTTCAGGGCTAAAACCAGTGAAGTCCCAAGCCAACCCAAAGTTGGATCATCCTACACAACACAAAGAGAACAGAGAAAGGATGTAGCAAGATGATTGCTACATCCTGAAGGAGACAGAGAGATTAACCTGGGACAGGAAGACCAATATTTTTTACACATCAATTTTTATTACACTGAAAAGTATTTTGGCGCAAAAAGCACAGATTTATAAATTACAACAGCACACTGTCAGTTGCTCCATAACCTTGACCCAGGGCTAACGTCTTCATCTCTTTCTGTTGCCCTTTATTTCATTATGATGGTCAGCTCACTCTTGCTATCTAGAGCCTTCTGGTCACTGACCTTCAAGCTCTGTATCCAAGGTCAAGCTATCACTCTCCTCATTCTCATCCCTGCCTTCCCCCTCCCCCCCAAAAAAAATCCAAGCAAAGCAAAAATCCTAAAGCCAAGGCCCCTAGCTGAACCTCTGCTTTGGATCACAGTTATTATTCTCTCCTGTGAGATGAAAGTTCCATAAACCTAATCCTTTTCATCAAGTAATAGGTGCATACAGGCATGGCTTCCAGCTCAGCAATGTCCTCCCCTATGAACCTTTACTAAAAACCTCAAGCCCTTGCCAGTGGTCCATAGTCCCTCAAGGAAGTGCTTGCCAGGCATTGATTGATTATGCAGCATATGCACTAGCTTCTAGCATCTGCATCCTCCCCTCCTTCCATCCAGCTACATCCCTGTGGAAGCCACATTCTCAACCTCCTGCTGTGCTTCCTTTCCCTGCCCCCAGCCTCCTCCATCCTGGTTCCACTTCCTTTACCAGTGATACCTCAGGATTCAGTGATTAGGACACACAATTCCTTCTGAGGGCATCTTTTTTCCATCTTTAGGAATTGTTCAGAGTGCCAAACCATGTGAGGACCATGAACCAGGAAACAGTCTCTCTAGGCACTGACTATGCCAGTGCCTTGATCTTGGATTTCTAGTCTCCAGAACTGTGAGAAATAAATCTGTTCTATATACTGCCTAGTATGCAGTATATTGTTCTAACAGCTTGAACTGTCTAAGCCCACTGCCAAATATTAGCCTCAGAATTAAATTCAGAGGAATAAGCAAAACATTTGCGAATTCTCAGGCATATATAAGTAGGATAGGAACACCAAATGAACCAATGAGTTAAAAAGACATCCTAGTCACAGATAGTGGTACATGTCTGTAATCCCAGCACTCAAGAGGCAGAAGCAGGAGGATCAAGAGTTTAAGACCAGCCTGGGGTTCAGAGTATGGGCCTTAAAACAAACAAATAAACAAAGACATAGAAAACTAGCAACAACTACTTACTGGATAAGTGAAAAAAAATGAATGAACAAGTGAATGAATAAATGAACGAATGAATGAATATGGGATTGCTGGGCCCAGTCAGACCAGAGCCAGTCAACAACAAGCCAGTCATAAAAACCAGGCTCAGCAGACCCAAGTTTGGAATTTGAAGCTGTCCAGTATAAGGTCTGCACAGGGACACCTCCCTACATTTTGGCTAAGTTTCCACCCAGTATCAGTTACCTAGGTAACTGGCTGACCTGGAAGCAGTAATCTTCTACTCCTGCTAGGTCACATCCTAGGTCACCTCTGGTCACATGCCTCCCATCTGACCTTAAGAAAGTCCCAGACCCTGAGGTCACATCCAGATCCAGTGTGGCCACACCTTTTCCCCACCTGGCCACACCTCTTCCTGTTCTTGGCCAAGATAAGTCCTGGCCCAGGGCTGGGTCGCCCCCTTTTCTTGTTCAGCCATGCCTCTACACCATGCGGGACAGCTGTTTGGTAAATAAATTTCTTTTCCTGCCTGAATAGCACATGGTGTTCTCTTCATTGGCTACCTAATGAAACCTACCTTTTTTTTTTTATTGTGAAAATACCGTACAGAGGAGTTACAATTACACGGGCAAGATAATGAGTACATTTCTTATCAAGCATTGTTGCCTCCTCCTTTGCTTCCCCTTCCTATCTATCCCTTCCCATCTCCCCTCCCCCCTGCCTCCTCATGTCCCCTGTCACCTTCCCTCCCCCAGCAGCCAAAGTTGTAAAGTTTGTTTTTCGACATAACAATTTGTACATCTCATTGTTACAATGGGTCCACTGTATCCCTATTTAAATGATTTGTTTTTTTTCCTTCCCCTCCACAAATTATACCTACATCAAATACAATGAAAGCAGGGCTTATACTATGGGGGAGGGACATACAAAGCAACAAAGAAATCATCTTATAAATGTGCTAGAAACAATCACATGAAAGAAAAAACATTTGAATACTTATCTTGGGGTTCATTTTACCTAACATCAACTTATCTGACCTTTTCTGCTTGACTCAGACATATACTAGTTATTGCAAATAAGGGAAACCATGGGGCCTATGTTTCTTTTGGCCTGGCTTACTTCATTTAATATAATTTTTTCCAAGTCTTTCCATTTCCTAACAAATGGGGCAATTTCATTCTTTCTGATGGAGGCATAGAATTCCATTGTGTATATATACCACATTTTCTTGATCCATTCATCTTAGCTATGGTAAATAATGCTGCAATAAACATAGTTGTGCTGGTAGCTTTAGTAGGTCTTCTTTGTGATCATTTGGGTAAATGCCCAAAAGTGGGATTGCTGGGTCATAGGGGAGCTCTATGTGGAGTCTTTTGAGGAACCCCCATACTTCTTTCCAAAGTTGACACCTACCTATTTAATATACCTTACATCCAGTAGACATGAATGTAGGCAAGGTGTCAGGACTATAGGTACAGAACATTGCCTTGGAAGGTCTTGTGATGGGGAGAACTCCCACTGCTACTAAGAAACCTCCTAAATCAGAGCCAGGTCCAACCATCTATGGTGAGCTGTCCTAGAATCATGCACTCAGAAGTAATGGTGCTGGAAGAAGCCATAAGAGCCACCTTGTCTGAAGACTCAACCTCAGCTATAAACAAGTACAGCAGACAGATGTGAGTCAGTCCAGAGGGCTGGACTGGAGTGAACCAGAGATCACAGGCCCTCTCAGATAAAGGCATTTAAAAGTCAGTTAACAATATTTATAAAGTGATTTTTTTTTGTTGCTTTGTATGTCCCTCCCCCACCATAATTTTGGGGAAGGGACAGGGAAAAAACAAATTGTTTAAATAAGGATATGGGTGGACCCATTGCAACAATGAAATGTACAAGATGCTATGTTGAAAAATGAACTTTACAATTTTGGTGGAGGGGGAGATGGGAGGGCAAGGATGGGAAGAGGAAACAAAGGAGGAGGCAACATGCTTGATAAGAAATGTACTCATTACCTTGCTCATGTAATTGTAACCCCTCTGTAAGGTATTTTCACAATAAAAAACTTATTAATAATTTAAAAAAGAAAGAAAAGGGAAAAATATTTTTAAAAGAAAAAAAAAGTCAGTTAACAACAAATTCTTTTACCAGTAAAATAAAATACAGATGGAGAAACTGGCTCAGAAGGGAACAAGTTGCCAGTTAGTGCTGCCCTGTTACTGGATTCTACATCTTCCAACTCCTAAGAAGCACATCCTCAGGGGGCTGGGAAAGAGAGGAAGGTATGTGAACAAGGAAGATTCAAACCCAGATCCTCAGCTCAGCACGGGGCCCCAGACCACCTCAAGAATGACCTTGTCCTAAGTCAGATTCTGAGATAAGGAATCTGAAGGTAAGGAACACAGGTTATAGCCAAGGAGCCATCAGAAAGACATCACACCCAGCAGGCAATAAAACAGAAGGAGAAAGACTGCCAGGAACTAGCTCTTGGTGCCATCCAACCATCCCTCGATGTTTTCATGAGATATGCCAGTTTGGGCTCTGATTATTCTAGAATTAATGTGAAGTCCTAATGGATCAAGTCACAGGATAGTGGAATACATGGCAACCCCACTCCTATAATGAGAAATATTCAAAAAATATTTCTCCACCCGGTACTGGTAGCTCATATCTGCAATCCTACTACTCAGGAGACTGCAGTTCAAAACCAGACCATGCAGGAAAATCCGAGACTCTTATCTCAAATTAACTACCAAAATCCAGAGTGGATCTGTGGCTCACATGGCAGTAGAGTGCTAGCCTTGAGCTAAAAAGCTCAGGGACAGTGCCTAGTCCTAGGGCTGACACACTATACACACACACACACACACACACACGTGTGTGTGTGTGTATATATATATATATTTCTCAAGTAGCTATTGTAGCCAGGCAGTCTACCAGGTCCAGAGAACACAGCAGAGAGTAAAGCCCTGGAGCAAGGGCCCTCAGATCACATTGTCTTCTGGAAACATATTTCTTCTGATTTTACCCTTTACTACTCAGGTGACTTGAGTAGTTTACATAAGCCCAATGAGCCTCAGTTTCTACATCTGTGATATGGAAGAAATAATACCCATAATGACAGAAGTGAGATACAAATAGAGTCCTAATCTAAAGAAGACACATATCTTTCATGAGAATAAATCTCTCCCTTAAGTCTTATTATCTACAAATTCACATCAAATAATACATACTAAAGAATAAAACTATCCAAATCTGAAATGGAACATCTTAATTTCACCTTAATTTGGTATTTCCCATTACACAAGACAAAAAAAAAAAAACCAGGCCCATAACTTATGGTGGAGACAATGAATATGTTATCCACAGAAATGTACATTCCTAGATAATGTAGATCCTGCTTCACAGTGCCAATATCCCACCCTTCTCTACGCCATTGGTTGAGGAAGGAGTGGCGCCATCTTGGACCATAAATCACTTCCAAACAGTTCCTTCAGGGCACAACCCCAACCCCCAATGCACGGGGGCAGGACCTGCCACGCAGCTGAAGAATTTCCTGCCCAAACGGATAAGAATTTCCTGTTTTGCTTTTCATTATTACTTTAAATAATCATATTCAAAGTCTTGAAGGAGAATTGCAAACAGCAGGGGCTGAGAGGGCATGTCAACATCTTTTCTAGATTAATTTTGAATGAGAGATGCAGCTTCAGAAACAGCCAGAATGCACACAGTGACAAACAGAGACTTGTGTCCTAGTCAGAGGAATGTTTCAATGTCAGGGCAAGCTACAAGCTCTGGGCACCTAGAAGCTAGAGCTCTCCATCTTTGTCCAATGGAGACATGTTCCTTCAACCACCCATGGAGGAGACTAGTGGGGTAAACTCATCATCACCTCTAGCTGTCATCGCCACTTCTTGTCTCTTAGAAGCAGTAAGTCTCAGCTGCAGAGCAGATACTTCTTAGAGAGAGGATTATGGTCCTCCACTATCTCCTTAGTTTGGCACTAGATGTTGCCTGTGCCTTTGACCATGTCTTCAGGTTGGACAGATTGTCCTACCTCTCCCACGGCCAGCTTCTCTCAGTGGGGTTCAGAATGGAGCTGCTACATCCCCTGCCCTTGGACAACAAGAGGGACCAAATGACTCTCTTTCCTTCCCAGGAAGGCACTTGAATTACACATCTGTCAAGGTATCTCTAAGAAAATCCAAAACAAAGTACCCCACCCCTCTGGAACACCAAGACGACTGGATAAGTCCATTCGGGCTCAGAGAATATGGGTTAGACAGTTCAAGGGCAGACTCACAGCTTCTGTGAGGGTTTGGGCGGATACTGGCTTGAAACTTCCCATCCAGAAGGACTTGTTTAGCTCAAACTCCAGCAGCCCATCCTCCTTACCTCCATACCCTGAGCCCAGGAAAGGGAGTAGAAAGACTCACTTCCCATCTCTAGATCTGAGGCTCCTTCATCTCTCCAAACCAGCTCCATATCTCCACCCATTTCAATAGATGGCACCCACTTCTTCCTGTCATTAGCACTCAGTGCTTCCTGTTTATCTTCATCGTCCCTCATCTTTATCAGGCAATGCCATCAATTGTCACCAACCACAAGCCATTTGTCTAAGGTGCTAAGACTTTTCAAACAAAAGCTCTCTTGCACATGTCCCATTTTCCCTACTGCCACTCAAAAGGAGAGGAGAGGAGATAAGGGAGAAGGGAAGGGATAGAAGGGGAGCTGAGGGGAGGGAAAAGGGGGAGAGGGAAGGAGAAGGAAAGGAAAGGAGAGAAAAGGGGAAGAAAAGGAAAAGGGGAGGAGAGGAAAAAGAAGAAAATAGGGAAGGAAAGGAAGAAGGAGACAAAAAGGGAGGGGAGGAGAAGTGAGGGAAGGAAGGGGACAGAAAGGGATAGAAGGAAAACAGAAAACACTCAGAAGATAAGGTATCCCAGACAAAGGCAAAAAGGTATATTACCAAGGTTAAAACAGGTATCATGTGACTGGCAAGTTCAAGCAAGCTGAGCATCTCTTGCTGCTCTGTGAGAAAGGTATTCCTTTGTGCTAAAGTCCAGCAAAAGCAGTTGCCTTTATAAATACAGACAGTCTCTCTTCAGGAAAGGATTCCCAGAAGGCTACCCATAAGCTAACTGGTAGTGACCACACTAGCCACTGGGGGACTATTAGCTTTGTTTCCAACTTAGACAAGATACTGAACAAAACACTGGTGGTTAGGAGAAAGAACATGAACTCTAGAATCAAGTTGACCTGGTATTCAGATTCTCTCAACTTCTGCACTCTTCTTTCTAAACTAGGGATGATGCTGAAGAGTTGATGATGATATTGTGCATTGGTGGCTTCCCTCAATGGATGAATGGATCTAAAAAATGTGATATATATATATATATATATACATACATATACATATATATATGGAATTTTACTCATCTATTAGAAAGAATGATATTGTAGCATTCATAAGGAAAGGGAAAGACTTGGAAAAAATTATATTAAGTGAAGTAAGACAGATTCAGAGAAACAAAGGTTACACGGCTTTCTTCATTTGTGGTAGATAGAATATTCCTATAAATCTATAAGTAAATATGTTAGGTTGGGTGATATGCAAGCAGTTGCAAATGAATTAACTGAAATATAATAGACTCTATGGAGAGCTCAAATAGTACAAGACTGGACCAAAGCCTAGCAAAATCAACACCAGGAAATATGTACATGTAAGGGGGGAAGTGGGGGAGAGCAGCACACTCAAGAATTCATTGTAAACTGGGGGAAGGAGTAGAACACAGGCAAGAATGCATTGTATGTTCCACGTAATTGAGGAAAATAAGGGAAGAGGTGAGTCGGGGTGCAGGGTGGGGCGTGATGATATTGAAGGGATGACACAGATCAAGATGTATTGCTACATAAACTGCTTTGTTAAATGACCAAAATAAAGTCCGTGCGTAACCTAAAACTTAAGAAAAGGGAGGGGAGGGGTGAGGCGGGAGGAGTGGGTGAGAAAATCAAAAGTGGTGACATTGATCAAGAAGCACTGTATTCATAAATTGCTCTGCTTAATGGCAACTTATTGTATGGCTACTTAAGGAAAATAAAAATATTCAAATAAATAAAAATAAATGATAGGGATACAGGTGGATCCATTACAACAATGAGATGTACAAGACATTAGGTTAAAACGAACTTTACAACTTTGGTGGGGTGGGGGGGTGGGGGAGTGGAGAGGGGAAGGGATGGTATGGGGAAACAAAGGAGGAGGCAACAATGCTTGATAAGAAATGCACTCACTATCTTGCCCATGTAATTGTAACACCTCTGTATGCTATTTCCACAATAATAAAAAAAGATAATTTTTTTAAAAAATTCATTGTATATACTACAAAATTAAAAAAAAAACTAAGGGAAGGAGTGGGTCAAAGGAGGGATGTTGAAGGGGGATGAAACTGATCGAGATGCATGGTGTTCATAAACTGCTTTGTGATATGGCACCTCCTTTGTACAACCACTTAAAGACTTTTTTTAATTTTTTATTTTTTTGTCCGTCATGGGGCCTGGGTGCTGTCCCTCAGCTCTTCAGCTCAAGGCTAGTGCTCTACCACTTGAGCCACAGCACCACTTCTAGTGCTGAGAAATTGAACCCAGGGCCTCATGCATGGGAGGCAAGCACTCTACCACTGAGCCACCTTCCCAGCCCCAATTTTTTTTTTAATTTTTAAAAAAGAAAGCTACTAGTCGGGCCCAGTTTAGTCAATACCTGACACTCAGCAGGCCTCAATCAACTTTGACATCATTTCTAATCACCTAGTTTAGGGGCCATGTTTTCTAAACCCACCCACAGCTCAACAGGGAGCATTTCCCCTTTTAGATTCCCCTAATGCTTCTCACAGCAGGGCTGCCACATGAGCTTAGGAAGAAACTAAGCTGTGGTGTCTCTGTCTCCTCTGCTGTCAAAAGCCAGTCTTAAGAGATTCCAGACGTAAGATTTGGGGAACAGAGCTTCTCAGCTGGGGCATAAATTCAGTGCCTGGCTTCGATATGGAAGAGGTTTTTCTCTGTGTGTGATATTTTTAATTTGAACATCATGTAAAAATAGAATTTCCTGTTGATCTGATAAGAAATTCCTGTTTTTTTCCAGGGAGTGGGGCAATCTCTAAGTGAGGGGCATGGACGGTGGGGGGTTACCAACTATTTCCGAGACAAAGAATCAAGGAAAGGAGGGGCTGTGTGGGCCTTGGCTCACATTTGCTTATTTTTAAAGCGTAAAGACAGCTCATCCACAGGGTGTGATGAATAATTTCCTACATACATTGAAGACCTTGACTGGCTTTAGAAATGCTCTCTCTCCCTGAGGTCTGGGTATTTTTAGGTGCTGGATGCAATTTGGTGCAGGCTTCTGAGGCCTGGGTTATTGGACATAAAATGAATGACACAGACAGACACACAGTGCCAGCTCTTAGACTTCACCCATCTCTCTAGCTACCCCATCTGGTACTCTGCTCCAAGAATAGTCCCAAGATGCAGAAGAGGTCCAAAGGCCCGTTTCCACTGGGCAGCTGAGGCTTGAGGGGGCCTCCTAATATCCCCCTTGCTTCTGCCAACAGCTCCCTGATTTCAACTTGGAGAGTCATCTCTTCCCCAGTATGCAACCTAGCAGAATGGTCAGTGAAGAATTCTCACCATCCCTTGATCAAAGCCAACACATCAGTAAGCCCCTCTCATGGGATTTTGAACTTTGAGTGGAGTGCCATAACATCAGAAAAAACACCATTGTTGACTCACCCTGGTCATCATCTCCTGGCCCCGGTCCCCAGACCTTGTCTGGCTCCTGCCCCTTGGAGCCCAACTATTCATTTCCCTCTCATTCCCCAGGAGCCTTTCTGGTCATTCTCTGTTTTCTAACACTTGCAAGTAATTGCAGCTAACACAAAATGCTCTCAACAGTGAGTCAGAAGTGTTACCTTGTGTGTGAGTGTGTGTGTGTGTGTGTAACTGAAATAATAGTCATTGCACAATGTGTGATCTGTTTCCAGTGCCTTGGACTTTTTATAGCTCCATGAGGAAGGCAAGCAGCCAGCATGACCCCTTTAGAGGAATGAGATTCAGATACCTGCTCTGTATGTAGCCTGAGCACAAAAGAGCCATCACTTCAACTCAGTTCTGTCTTCTGACTCCCACCTAGGTTGGCCTACCATCACACCACACTGCTATTCACACCACTGGTAATGAGTCAGGTCTATTTCCCAGGGCTGAGAAGGGGGAGGGTCAACCAGTCTTTAGGCTCCGCTGCCTATGGAGGCTCATGGCTCACCACTAACTAAAGTTGGGGTCTTCTTCAATATGTTTTAGAAAATCTAGCATGCCATAGTATCTAAGAGAACACATGAAAACATTTATATTCATCTTTAAAATGCTACCAAGATTACATATTAACCAAGCATAATTTTCTTTGTTTTTTTCTTTCTTAATTAATTAATTAATCCTGGGGCTTGAACTCTGGGCCTAGGATCTGTCCTTGGGTTTCTTTTATTCAAGGCTAGCACTTTACCACTTGAGCCACAGCACTACTTCTGGCTCTTTCTGAGTAGTTTATTAGAGATAAGAATCTCAGGCTGGGAAGGTGGCTCAGGCTTGCCTTGCATGCCTGAGGCCCTGGGTTCTATTCCTTAGCACCACATAAGCAAAAAGAAAAAAGCCGGAAGTGGCGCTGTGGCTCAAGTGGTAGAGCGCTAGCCTTGAGCTGAAGAGTTGAGGGATAGCACCCAGGCCCAGAGTTCAGGCCCCACGACTGGC
>NW_012267236.1:4391722-4506239 GCF_000151885.1 Dipodomys ordii | reverse complement strand
AAGAAAAAAGCTGGAAGTGGCGCTGTGGCTCAAGTGGTAGAGCGCTAGCCTTGAGCTGAAGAGCTGAGGGACAGCGCCCAGGCCCAGAGTTTAGGCCCCACGACCGGACCCCAAAAAAAAAAAAAAAGAATCTCACAGGCTTTCCTGCCCTGGATGGCTTTGAACCATGATCCTCAGATATCAGCCTCCTGAGTAGCTAGGATTACAAGCATGAGCCACTGGCACCCAGCTTCAAGCATAAATTTGAACAAAGAAACACAGATGCTTAATCCTTTGAAAAAGAAAAAAGACAGATTACCAATACTACATACCTATATTCATACTATTTGCAATAGCCAAAAGGTGGAAATAGTCCACATGTCTAGATGGCTGCATTAGCAGTAAAAGCAGAAGTTTGGTAGGCATCATGGATAGATGAACAAAATGCAGTATATCCACATGATAGAGTAGTATTCAGACATGAAAATAAGTGTAGTATCGATGTGTATTACACTGTGGATGAGCCTTAACAATATCAAGTGATGCATAAGACTCCAGACAAAAAATGTCAGATATGGTATGACTCTACTTACAAGCACTATCCAAAATAAAACCATAAAGATAGAAGATAAATCACCAGTTACCTGAAGATGAAAGGAGGTATGACTGGGGAGAAAATGCTTAATGGGTGGAAGTTTAGTTGTATGGCAAAACTAAATAGAGGTGGAGGTTGTTCAATACTGTGAACACATTAAGTCCTATTGTATTGAGCCTTTGAAGATGAGCAGTGGAATCTGCCGTGCAAATTTCACTTCAAGTTGTAAATTCATAATGTTATAGGTTGATAAATAAAAAATAGGTCAAAGCAACACAAAGATGCCATCGAAATCCACCTCTTCAGTTTTATTCCTATGAGTCTCCCTGACTCCATTCCCTTCCTCATTGAAGTAAGTACTCACAATCACCTATCACCCAGAGCTCCCTTCCCATCATTTGCCAGCAGGATGTTTTATTCTCTCAAAAACACCTAGTAAGGGTTAGGACATAGCTCAGTGCCAACATCCTTGCCTTAGCAAATGCAACAGGTTGGGTTTGATTCCCCAGTACCAAAAAAGAAAAACACAAACAAAAAAAAAAACACCCAGTAACACCAAAGAACTGCAGATTTGGGCTCTATCTAGTATTCACATCTTCTGATCTCCACATCTGGACTGCCAAGCAGAGTCTCTTCTTGGGCCAGGCTGCTCTCTGTGGCTGGAATAGAGGCGCTCTTCCTGAACCCAGCTTTTGCATCCACATGAGGCAATATCCTCTTTAGAGGTAAATGATGAAGATGCTGCTGAGGAGGAGGAGGAGGAGGAGGGATGATGCTGCAATAATAATAATAGCTTCCAAAACCTCACAGGTCCCCAGTGTCTTATATTGGGGTGGGAATGTTTCCCACAAGAACAGAGATAGTTTTCCTGAACTCGCTGCTTGTGTGGAGACTCTAGTGTTAACTCTGCCTTGGCGATTACTTCCTCCACTTTTCCTTCTGCATTAGATCTGGCATTCCTTTCACTCACCCTGTGTGTCTAGATAATCTCTGCTCTCTTTTGTTTCATATTTCCCTTCACCTCTCCCCTAGTACATATATAGGATTTACGTGGGTTTGGCATCTGTGTGACCTGCTGAGGTTGGACAATGCCATCAGATCCAAGATACCAAGACAATCACTGTCCACAGGAACCCACCCAGGCGTGGTATTATATGTTATAAAAGCCAAGATGTCCTGAGGAAAAGATAAAATGAGACCTCCTCAGAACAAACATCTCTGACTTGAGGACAAAAGGTCCCACACTGGCTCCCCCCTCCAGTATTAGATGGAGAACTTGGCTTTCTGGAGAAGCTGAATGGGAAAGAACTGTTGGCATGTGTGAAAGGATTGTTTGAGGTTTTAGCTGATTAAATGGTTGTTTGTTCTCTTCCTGATTTATATGCTAGTAAGTTCATGTACAGCTTGGAACTATTCTGTAAGTTGCCCAGCCATGGCTAAGAGGTATTATAAAGTCAGCGAGAGATAAGATCCAGAGAACCAAATGATTGGAACTATGGCTACCAAACTAGAGAAAAAATGTTCTAATAAACATTTTATACATCCTATTTATTCAGTATTTGTAATAATCACATGTGGAGAGGGAGAGGGATATAACTATCTTTCTGATATAGACAAGGAAAGAGTAGAAGTTCAAAAGAGTTAGTTATAGCCTCTGAACTTCATAGCAACTTGGACTGAAGTTGGAATTTGGAATTTGAATTGAATTCCAAAGCTTCTACTTCTTTGACTCCATCCTTAGCGCCCACTTTCTCTCTTCTTATAATTACTGGCCTTAAAACTTGAAGTCCTTTTCTCCATTCCTTGGGTATTACTGATAGGTAGCAGCTTGATATAAATGGAGATACAAAAATATTCTAAGATGGAACCAAGAGCCACATTCTCTCTCTCCTCTCTCTCTCTCTCACTTTCTCTCTCTCCCTTCCTCCCTCTCTCTGTCTCTCTCATGGCCTGTTTACGTGCTGCAAGCTAACTTTTCTAGACATAGGTTTCTGAATCCACATCCTTCACCTGTGAAAGTAAGATAGCTCCCTCCCCATATGACTGATAGGGAGGAAACCAGGGACAAACTTGTAAAAGCAGCCCCAATGTGGCGAGATCAGTTTCAATATCAGTTTTTCTCTGGAATGAATACATCATTTATACCCTTGGTTTTCCCCACTTGCTTCCAAATAATCCAATCAGGGTAAAGTGGGCTACTGTGACCAAGATTTGCCTTTTGCCCATGACCTTGTCATCGTGATCTTATTGTACTTTTCAATCACCAGCCCCCATGGGTTTTGCTTAGGTGGCCATGGGAAATTGCATGCATAGAGACCTGTCCAAGTTTTCTCCCAATTGCTATGTCAATCACTCCTCTTAGGTTGGTCTGGGAGTGGACTTGATGCCCCAGACCCCTAAACGTCAATAAAAATCCATACTGAGTATTCACAATGATTGTTCTCAACTTCTCTTCCTGAAAGTGCCTTTCTACTCTAATAAACTACATTTATGATCACTCTGCTGCATGTATTACCTGAAGCATTCTCTTGCCAGATGTAATAATTGAGAAAGCTGTGCCAACCCCTCTGGTAACACTATGAGATCTGTTACACATTTGAACGTTATATTTCATGAACTTCTAATGTAGTCTAAGTTTCGCTAATCTGCCCTTGTTTCAAGGGTACATATTTTGAATCTGCAAGGAAAACATCGGTTCCTTGGTGGCATTTCATACATCCTGGCCCAGCAAATGTCTGTGTGAGGAAGGTATGCTGAGAGGCATACCTTTCCTCTTCCCATGGCTGGCCTATGTCTTGTTGTAAGCCTCCTCTTGCTGCCCTTCATTACCTCTTTATTTAGCATGTCAGGTAACTGGCCAGACAGACAGGACCCCTGAAACCCAGGAGCTTAGACCTGGGGCCCAAAACTTCCTATAGCAAAATGCCCATTAATATCAACCATAATAAAATCTAAAAATAATCATATACCATTTCTGGACCAGTTTTTGCTTCTAAATGAGTTTTTTTTAATAGCAAATGCACAATTTTCAGGGGCTTTTTTTAAACTTCAGAATTGTGGATAATGTACTGTGGGCCTATAATAGGCAATAATTGTTGAGTGCTTATTATATGTCAGATACTCTGCTAAATACATCCTATGAGTTACCACAAATAACACACCAGTAGCACTCTGAGATATGTTTTCATTTTACTTCCATTTCACAGATGAGGAAACAGAGGTTTATGGAATCTGGTAACTTGACTGGAAGCACTATAGCAGGACTCCTTGGCTTGCATAGGTTTTGCCCTCCACTGTCTGTGCACTTCTCTGAGGACACAGGAATGATGAGCAAGGGGGATGACCCCAGTGAGACCTCTGGCTATGAGACTGAGTAGATTTTACCCTCAGCTATGGAAAAGCTGAGCTCTGGTTCTTTAAAGCAAGAGACAAGAAGAAAAACCAACCACCATCCTGAGTTAATTGAATGACTGGCCCAAGAATCAACCTACATGTATCCTGTGACTGACATGAGTGCCACAAGCACCCGCCTTGTCTCAAGAGTGTCAGCATGGTACATCTGTTAAGAGCAGAGGTCAGAAAATGGGTACCAAATCCTGTAACCAGTGAGACAACACTGGACAAACAAACTTCCTTGCCAAGCTCCAATCCCAAACTAAAATTTCAAGTTGCTTCTTTGTCAGATAATTTTAAAGACTAAAGGTAGCAATTTATGCAATGTCAGACACAGAGTGACCCCTCTGTGTTAACTTCCAATGATACCATGAAAGAAAGCAAGATAGTAAACTGAGCAGATCAAAGAAGAACAGAAGTGGTAATCCAATCCTTCAGGGTTCATATGCCCTGTCTGAATGCATTTGTTGCCACATGCACCTTGGGTTTACAGTTCTTCTTGCTACTAGATTGGTGGTTTTAGAAGATGTACTCTGAGGGGCCACTGCCAGGCATTCTGGTATGCCCAGATCAGGCCATGATAAAGGCATGACTGCTTTATGCTGGCTCCATGTAGTAGGAAGAATGTGTCCTAATCTAGTTTCCATTGCTATAACAGAGTGTCTGAGGCTAGAAGATTTGTAAAGAAAAGAGGTTCATTTCAGCTTATTGTTTTAACAAGAACATGATACCTGCTTATTTTCTGGTGAGAGCTTAATGCTATTCCAATTCCTGATAGAAAGCAGAAGGTAAATAAGTGTGGGCCAACACAAGAGGCTGCCTCATTTTATGATAACATGCTCTCTAACAACTAATCCACTCCTGAGAGGCTAAGAACTCCCAAGAGAAAATCACTGATGACCTAATCATCTCATAAAGGCCCCACTTCCCAATACTGCCACAGGCCAATCAAATATCAACAACTCTTTTGAAGGGGACCAACCAAACTGGATGATGCACACAGGCTGAAGAATGGTGGTCTAGGTCAGATATTAGACTTGATCCTCAGGCTCCAGGCAGATGGAGAGGTCACTACTCTTGTTGGGTTTGTTCTCACCCAAACTCCCTGGGAAATAGCTTTGGTTACCTGTGATGTTTTCCTCTCATACTGCTAAGACTATCTGAAGTAACTATCTGATAAACAGTCTTCCCTTCCTTCCAGTTTCATTTCCTTTCCATTTCCTTCCCTTCCCTTCTTTCCACTTCCCTTCCATTCTGTTCCTTCCCCGCCCCCCCCCCCCGCCCCATCTAGGGCAACCAAGATGTGCCAAGAAAACACTGGCAGGATCATCTGTCTTCACTGGGAGTTACAGAAGCACCACTGGGGCCACCCCTGGTCCAGTCTAATGTATACTTGCTCACGGAATCACTGTGGCTAAAAAGCCTTCATTAAGGGCCATGGAGACAGGGCATTTGACTGATTTGCCATTGTGTCTTCAGAGAGAACAGTGTTTGGCCATCCTTTGCAAATGTCTGTTGAGTGAATCAATGAAAAAGCACCTACCTTTAGGATAGTTCTAGGAACACCTCCACTTCCTCTGAGAGGTATCCTGCTTTGTCCTATCCCCTTCCTGGCTTTCAAGTTTCTCCTGGCCAGATGAAGGTCTCCTCTGAGAACCACACGCCACCATGGAAGCAGGAGAGAGAAGAGAGCCTGAGCCCAAGCATTCCAACCCTGACTGTCTGGCTACTGTTGGCCTTGGCCTGTCAACCGGCTATTTAAAGCCCACAATGTCTCTTCTTGTTTCACAGGCAGGCCTACCATTAGGAACGCTGCAGACCCATCCCAGCTGCTCTGAAGAGCAGTAATTAAGTTACCAGCCATGATGTGTGCTGTCAGCTCTTTTCACACCTGTCTGCCAACAGCAGGATCTCTGGGTAAGAAAAGATTTTGTGCCTAGACTGGCAAGCACAAAACAAAAACACCTAGAAGCCTGAGGCTGGCTAGAAGGGAATTGATGGGGAATCATATGACCCGCATCCAGGACTCTACAGCAGCTCAGTGACATGATTTGGGGCTGCCAGGTGGTCTAGGAGGGCTAAAGATGGGGAGATACTGAGCTGAAGGTAGGCTAGCGTAAAAAGAAGCAAATGCATGGTGGGCAAAAGGTTACAGGTAGATGTCAGACCTGGAAAACCATCTACTTAGTTCCTGTCAGAGGCTTCTGTGTAGCAGGAACCATACCATTGTCCTTACTTTTTAGTCCTCTCAGGAGGCCAGAATCTAGCAGTTTCTCCAGGCAGAGTAAAGCACACAGATTCTGGAGACATAGATCAGAAGCAACACTTGTGACAGACTGCTGCAGAGCTCCGCTCTTCCTTACCCAGCTCAGTGATGTATCCTGGACCGTGTCCTGGGCTTGAAGCCCCACACTGGGAGACACAGAAAAGAGAAGTCTCTCTCCCTGTATACACTGGGCTCATCAGAATGGAGGTCAGCATGTCACTTTCCTCTCTGTAGACCCCCTGCAGCCTTCCGTAAACAGACACAGTCTGAAATTCCTGCCCTACTGATTGTCCAGGAAAGGAGAAAAATAGCTACAAAGCTTCTGTCACCCAGTTCTATTTCAGGTCCTACAAACACGGATGAATAAAACCACTTGAAAACACTTAGAGCTATTGCAAGGGCTTTTCATTCCCTGGAGCACCTTCCCTTCCCAGAGAAAACTGAGACAGTGGTCATCCCCAGTAAGGCTTGAAAGAGTTTTGGCAAGAAATCTGGAAGCAGAGGTCACCTTCGAACTTGGAAGGACTTGAAAGAAAACTGTGTAAGAAACCTGATGTTTCTTACTCAGAATGAAACCCAACCTGGGGTGATTATATTTTTCCTTGTAGCTGAGACCTCAAACAACATGAAAAGTAGGGGAAGGCCTGCCATTATCACTAAGTGGTAAAAACCTTAGTATTTCCTTCCCCAGTGTCTCTCCTCTAACTCTGCCAGGCCTCCCTGTCTTTCAACACCCCAAGGTGGCCTGTACTTGCTTAGGCAGAGAATTCCCAAGAGAGGCTAGGGAATAAAGGGAAGTTTTGACTATGATCTAAGTTCTACCCACTGCTGATATAGTGAGGGGAACTCAGAAAAGGCAGGGGGCCAGAAAAGGTATAGGCCATGGAGAAATTTACAACTAAATGTTCCCTGACCAGGGAGGATACACAGCTCCTTTCTTGAGCACAAGCTGACTTCTGAATTCTACTTAGGACAGCCATTTGTACCTCCAGAGGAGGCTTTCCCAAAATACTGAGGGAAACATGACATGACACTGGCCGACACTATCAACGTGAATGATGCTCACAGTGTCATATATGTTCATCCCAGATCCCCTTTAGAGGAACAGAACCCCCAATACACAGGCTTAGAAAGCAAGAATAGCTCCACTTACAGTCATTCTTGTGTCTTGGAAAGGTCTTACTCCTCATCCCTGAAGCTCTGGAGTCTGTGGGTCAGAAGCACTGGCTTCTAAAAGGGAAACTTCTATTGGGAATCATAGAAAGAGTTTCATTGAACTGAGCTCAGCTGGCAGCTGAGCACTTGGGATTCTTGTAACCAAGAGCAGGAAAACAAGTAGCTAGCAGAGAGGGGTAGGCGCTGATCAACAGGAGCAAGGTAGCAGGTGTGGAGGCTAAGAGGGATGATCTTTGACACCTGGTAATTCTGTTGGGTAACTCTTAGTATTCTTGCCTCATTTGGACAGTAATTGGAAAATGAAGCAAGTCATGTAAAGGGGATGCTTCTAGAACTTGTAAGAAGTAGATCTGAACAGCACCGACGATGGACCATCAGTGTATGCTCATGATCCCTTGTGACCTCTTGATCTCTTCTAGCTCCATTTTAGATACTTTGCCAATGACTCCAGCACTATCCAGCAGAAGTTTCTGCAATGATGGGATTATGCCTAATAACAACAATCTCTAGCTGGTTTCATATGGCTTTTGACCATGTGAAATGTGACCAGGGCAGCTGAGCAACACTATAAAATTCCATTTCACGTTAATCAATGTAAATCTAAGTATGGCACAGGGGCCAGTGGCTACCATATTAGACAACACAGGTCTAGGCTATTGGATTCCTCCTCTTAATATGTACATTGGGAGAAAGGGAGAAGATGGAGGAGTAGTGACAAACAAAGATTTAGGGCCCTAGCATGAACTTCACTTCAAGAGAATGACAATAAGGAAACTAAACAGACAGAGAAACACATTAACAAAGGAGAATTTATACCACATGAACACAAGGTCAGAAAATCTGCAAAGTGTCTACACATACCCCCTTACCCCACCCACAGCATGGCTAAGCTATGATCCTGCGATTTGACCAGCAAAGACAGCAACATACCTGAAGGTCCAGAATTGCAAAAAAGCAGGAAGAGGAACAAGAGATCACTATATCCAGACACAGAGAGGTTTCACCACAGTGCTTCTGGTTGGCTTAGAACTAATGCTGGGAACAATGAGTACCCCACCAGAGACTGGTCTCCTGGGAGACCAGTCACTGGTGGTGACTCAGAGCCCTTGGCCCATACCTATTCTCTATTCAGTTCAGAGAGAAACCATTAAACTGCCCCTACCCCTCCACTCAAGTCCCCATGGCTGAGTCAGTCCTCTGGCTAGGACTCAGTAAACTGCCGGCACCCCTCCGTGCAGGATACCACAGCCAGACCAGGGCAGGGACCTTTTAGACTTCCCACAGTCCTTTACATGTTAGCTGGGCCTAACAGCAGGCTAGGGCCCATTACACTGCCAGCCCCACTCTGTTTTGAACACTTCCAGGCGCAAAGTAGATCAGAGATCCAGTGAACCGCATCCCATCACAACTAAACTGAGTACATAAACTGGACAGCCCCAACAGTCTTGAACCCACACACATAAATCAGAGCAAAAGATCACAAAATTCATGATCAAGACAATATGCCACCCTCAAAAATCAACATGCAGGGGAGGAAATTAGTGAGAGTGAAGTCCAAGAGAAGAACAAAATTAAAGCAATGATGAAGGAATTGGCCATTAAAATAAAAAGGCAGATCCATGACCAACTATAGGAATACAGGGAGAAAATGATGAGGAAAATGCAGACATCCAAGAAAATGTGGATAATAAGATAGAAACATTACATACCTCAATGAAGGAAATGAAAGACAAAATTAACACTGTGAGAACTGACATCAACAAAGAACTTGAAAACATGAAAGACTCCATCTCCCTATTGCAAAGCACAGGTGAAAGCCTAGGCAATAGAATAAGTAAAGTAAAAAACAGGGCATCAGGAGTTGGGGATAAAGCAGAGGAATTAGAACCAAAAATCATAGGCATGGAAAAAACATTCAGAACATACCAAAGGGACATTCCAGAATTGGTAGATACAGCCAAAAGATTAAATCTATGCATAGTCGGGATAGATGAGGGAGAATTCAGAACTAAAGGCACTGAAAAACTATTGAACAAAATAATAGCAGAAAACTTCCCCAATCTCAAAAGAGAGAATCTCACCCAGCTGACAGAGGCATACAGAACTCCTAGCAGACAGGATCTAAGAAGAAATATTTCATGATCCATCGTTGTGAAAACTTTAAACTAAAAAAAATTAATTTTAAATGCAGTAAAATCAAAGAGGGAACTTTATTACAATAGAAGGAAGATTAGAATTACTGGAGATTTCTCCCCCCAAATTCTGAATGCCAGGAGAGCCTGGAGTAGTATAATTCAAACTCTGAATGACAATAATTGCCAACCTAAACTGGTGTACCCAGTAAAACTAATACTCACAATTGATGGAGAAACTAAAACCTATCATGACAAACAAAAAGTAAAAGAATTCATGAACACTAAGCCAGCCCTTCAAAGGATACTAAAGAGTAGTATATTATCTGAAGAAAACAAAGGAAAACACAACATAAAAAAAATCACTGGAAGACTAGTTTAGTACATGTAAGAGGACAAAGCAAAATACAGAAAAACAATAAAATAGCAGAAGACATGACATATTTCTCCATGATAATGTTAAGCATCAACAGGCTCAACTCCCCAACCAAAAGGCAGAGCAGAAGATTGGATCAAAAACCAAGATCCAACCATTTGTTGTCTCCAAGAAACTCATCTTATAGTCAAAGAAACAGAAATTCCAAGTGAAGGAATAGAAAAAGATCTGTCAAGTAAATGCATCCTGCAAAAAGGCAGAAATAGCCGTACTGTTATCTGATAAAATAGACTTCTCATTAAAATCATATGAAGAGACAAGGAAGGTCATTGCATACTAAGATGTTATCAGGAAATGGAAAGACCTTCCATTAATTGTGATATTAATGTTATAATATTAATACCATTTGGCCAAAATGCCAAAATGATCTACAAATTTAAATACAGTCCCCATCAAAATCCCAATGATATTCTTTACCAAAATAGAGAAAATGATCCAGATAATCATATGGAACAACAAAAGACCTTGAATAGCCAAAGAAACTTTAGGCAAAACAATGACAAAAAAATAAAAGTAAAAACAGTGCTAGAGGTATCATAATCACAAACCTCAAGCTCTACTACAAAGCTATAATAGCAAAACTAGCTTGGAAATTGGCACAAAAAATAGACCCAAAGATCAATGGGACAGACTAGACCCAGAAATAAAATCATATACTTAGAGCTATTTGACATTTGAAAAGGGAGCCAAAGATATACAATGGAAAAAAGGTAGACTTCAATAATTGGTGTTGGGAAAACTGTGCATCCATATGCAGAAAACTAAAATAGATCCCTATTTGTCAACATGCCCCAAATATCAATGCAAAGTGGATCAAAGACCTCAACATCAAACCCGAAACATTGAAAATACTGCAAGAGGAAGTAAAGAAACACTCAAATGTATGGGCACAGGCAGACTCTTTTTGAAAAGAGTCCCACACACAGCAGCTAGGAGAGAGACTTGACAAATGGGATTGCATCAGACTAAAGTTTCTACACAGCAAAGCACATAGTTACTAAACTAGAAAGGCTGCCAATAGACTAGGAGAATATCTTTACTAGCAATACATCAGACAAAGGCCTAATATCAAAAATATATAAAAATATATAAAAAGTTCAAGAAATTAACTCCTCTCAAAGCCAATAAACTAATCACTAAATGGGCAAAGGAGCTAAGGAGAGACTTCTCAGAAAAGGAGGTAAGAATAGCAAACCAACAAACAAAACATGAAGAAATGCTCATCATCCCTGGTCATAAAGGAAGTACAAATGAAAACAACACAAATTCAGTCTCACTCCAGTTAGACTGACCAACATCATGAATTCGAACAACAATGAATACTGGTAGGGATGTGTGGAAAAAAGAACCCTATTACACTGTTGGTGGAAATGTAAATTAGTACAACCATTCTAGACAACAGCCTGGAGGTTCCTCAAAACATTAAACACAGATCTTCCCTCCAACCTAGCCATAGCACTCCTGGGCACCCACACAGAACATCAAAAGGCAGGATACCATAAAGACATTTGCATGTCTTGCATGTTCATTGCTACACTATTCACAATAGTCAAGTTATAGAAACAGCCCAGATGCCCTACAATAGATGAGTGGATAAAAAAATGGTACCTATACACAATGGAATTTTATACAGTCATTAGAAAGAAATATTATATCATTTGCAGGGAAATGGATGGATCTAGAACAAATCATGCTGAGATAAGCCAAGCTCAGAGAGACAAATGGTGCATGTTTTTTTTTTCTCATATATGGAAGCTAGATCTAAAATACATGATAAATCATACAGGACTCTAGGCATTCACACACAGTGAGACCAAAGGAGGAGAGTCTTAGGGGCAGAGCAAGGCACAATGCTTCTGTGCCTCTGATCATAGAAAATAATATGTATCAAATGAACTCCAGGAAACAAGAAGTTTTATATTTTCGTTGTTGTTGTTGTTGATTTATCTGCCTTTTGCTGGGCACAGAAATGGAAGGAGATAGGATGAAGAAACACAGCAATCCTTCTCAGTAGAAACTATGTTGAAAAAGAACTATACAACTTGTGTTGGGGGACTGGAGGAGGGGAAAACTATGAGAGAGCAAAGGAAAGCGTGGCATGGACCGAAAAGAAATGTACTCATTAAAAAATGTAACCATTACCTGACTTATTAAACTGTAACCTCTCTGTACATCAGTTCTATTATAACAATAAAAAATGTACATTCTGTTGATCCTATCTGAAACTTACATTAATACATATCCATATATGTGTCTTTAATGTCTCCAATTTCCACCCTGGGCTGAGCTGCACATATCTCTTGCCTAGGAAATGATGTAACTTTTTTCTCCTTCAATTATAACCCATTAGTATTATTTTACTGCAGTAAAGAGTGATCTTTTAAAAAAATTGGCTAAGTTAATCCTCTTCTTAGCCTCCTTTTTTAATTTTTGAATTATCATACATTTACAATATGAGGGAGTTTCACTATTGCTATTTCTGTACATACACATAGTGCACTTTGAACAAATTCGCCCCCTCTACCATATTCCCATCAATCATCGTTCCTCTCCTTCCTCCCCCATAAATGTAAAAGAGGGGCTGTCTAGATTAGTGAGGAGGGAAGGATTTCAGAGATGAAGAAGATCTAGAGACTATATATACACATATATATATACACATGTATATATACACAGAGATTGCATCATATATATGAATATGTTGGATATGAATATAAGACAATAAAACCCATCTTCTTAAACTCTTCTTAAAGCCCTTTAGGAACTTGCCTAGTGCTGCAAAATCGAAAAGCTCTCAAGCCTATGGATGCCTGCATCCCCAGCCTAGCTCCCTTGGGTTGTCTGCTCAGTCTGAACCCTACTCCCTTGAATGCTTAGACACTCAGTCCTGTTCATCTGAGTGTCTTCATGCTCAGTCCTGCTCCCTTGAGCATCTGTACTTTAAGCCTGGCCCCCTGAGCTCTTGCTCTTTCTCTTTCTCCCTCCCTGACGCCCACCATACTTTAGCTTTCTGGAAGCTACCAAACCTTTTGCAGCTCATACTTTTTGCTTAAGCTTTACATTTGTTCTACAACCGTGCCATTTAGCACAACGAGCTGATAAGCACATGTCCTTTTAAGATGTATATTTAAATGAGTTAAAATTAAATAAAATTTGAAATTCAGCTCCTCGAAACCAAGGCTCAATCACCATCCCAATAGATAGCACAAAGTTTTTTTTTTGAACAGTTGTTTTCCATAACAGATAATTATGGAAAATTTCCCCCTTAACTCCTACCCCTTCCAGTCTCAGCTTAAGTTTCACATTGCAAGGGCCTTTCCTGACCCTCCGGTCTAAATTGAAGATTCCTCGCTTACTTTCTCATAAAACCTTCTCAGTTCTTACAAAGGTGATAGCTCTGTGTGCACGTGGTATCCACTGAGGTCTAGCAGACAGTGTGTTTTCTTTACCCATCAATCCCTATGCTTCTATGTCAGCATGGGGCACTTAGTGGGAGCTTATCCAGAATGGTACTGATGGGTGAGCAGCTGCACAACACTTTATTGCCTTCCAGTTAAAAAACAAAAGGGAAGAACTTAGGAGCCACATGGTCTTGGCATGAAACCATATTCCCAGAGTGATTTCTAGCCTTTGATAACTTGTGGGAGCCCTCACCTCCTGCTGAGGAGAGGGGATGCTCTTCCCAATCCCATCATGCCCTTGAGAACAATGAGGAGGAGAGGTACCTGCAGCCCTTGGCATCAATGACACAGGCCCATGCGTTTCTTTCCCTTAATATCACCTCTCCTACATCTTTTTACCCTTCTCCGTGGTCTACCTCTACCCCTTTCCTCTGCTTCTTTGGGCCAGGCTGCTAAGTCACTGATCCTCTCTTAATGTTTAAATAAAAAGACCATTTACTAAGTATCTCTCTTCTGAGCTATCAAGTGATGATGATTATTATTTGAAATTCATTATCTGACGTGCCATAGTTTGGATCTTCATCCCCCAAAGACTTGCTCCTCCACCTGTGGCATTCAAAACAGGTAGTAGAATTTTAAGAGGAGGGGCATATCTAGGAGAAGTTAAGTCCTTAGCACCTTACCTTGAAGAGACCACTTCAACCTCAGAAACTTGCTCTTTCTCTTTTCTTTCGTGGCCTATATGAAGAGAGAAAACCTCCTCCAACACTCACTCTCATGATTCATTGGCAGACACAGGCCAAGGAAGAGCCAAACCACCACAGACTGAAACTATGAACAAGCAAACCTCTTTTTTTGTCTTTTAAGTTAATTAACTGAGGTATTTTATCCCTGACACTGAAAGCTGAGACCTCACAGGAGGAATTTAGCCATGTTTACAGAAGATCCCAATAAACTGCTAGAAAAGGAGGCAGCTATGTAGTAATAGAACATTCTTCAGACCTCCACAAAACCACTACAAGTGCCCACTCACACTTAGAAGGGCTTCTCTGCTGCTCATGGTTTGACTATGGATTTATGTGGGATGGCAAAAGGTAGATGTAGTATGTCAAAAAAGATGAAGATTAACATCAACACAAATCGTGGCCTCCATATTCCCAATAACTAGACTTTAAGACCAGCAGCTTGCCGTCCTAAAACGTACGACCTCAACATGAAAGCAGATACACATCTGCTTTAGATTGACAGTACATTGGAGCAATCGGGTAAGGCAAAAAGGAAAGTGATGGGCAGGGAAGGGCTGGCAGAGACAGTGGAGAAGCTCTGAGTCAGCTTGTGAGTGTAAGCTATCGCTCTTCCCCAGTTTCATGCTTTTGATGAAAAGCAGCTTCCATTGTACCGTAAGCTCATCTCCTTCATTCATCCATACCAAGTCCTCAGCCACCCACTCCCCTTGCTCCTCACAGAGTTAGATATAGCCCCACATACTAGGTTAGGTTTCCCTAGCCCTCAGATAGTAGTATCCAACTACATACATACACCTGTCCCTACCACACACAGGAGAAAGCACAGCACAGAAGCAGCCTGACACTGGCTGCAGATTTGCCTTGAAAAATCCTGTGGGCCCTGGAATGGCTCTCACATGGACTTCCTGTCTCTTGCTAGGTGCCATGTTGGGCTTTTACACACAGGATCTTAAATGAGACAAGGCTTTGTGCAAATGAGAGGGTAAGGAATAGGGCTCCGATGTAAGAAGATGTCGTTGGTTTGCAAATCTAGACTTTTTTAAAGTCCACGATCATTTCCATGTTGTGGAATGCATAGCTCTTAAGCGCACCGTGAAATCTGTTTTGGTAGATGCATAACCTCACCCCCTCAACATAAGCAATGATTCTATCACCCTCCAGAAAGACCCTGTGTACTTCCCAGTCAATCCCCACCTTCCAGAGGACACTGTAGAGGAAGAGGCACAGTCCTGTATTCCTGTTATCCCAGGAGCCTGGAGACAGGAGGAACCAGAAGCAAGAAAGAGCTGGATCCGGAGGAGAAGGGACAGAGCTTGCTCCTGGCTCTGTTGGAATTCGGAGCCATGTTTCTTTTTCTTTTTTCTCTTTACATCCTGTTGACGCTGCTAGCCCTTTTCTGCTTTCTTCCCTTCCAATAGACACAGTTTCCCACACAGGATCCTACAAAATGTCAGCACCTCTCTTCAATGGCTCCTCTTGGCCAGGCTCAAGAGTCTGCCATCTGGGGACCTCCTTACCTGAGCTCCACTGTACTCCATGACTAGTGCTCTGACACTCCCTCCTCCCAGGAGCCTTCCTCTAATGCTACAACATCACCACCCACACCTATTCTTCATAGGCCAAGGGTCCCACCTGGAGTCCTTAGGAGCAGCTGGATCAAGTTAATGACAAATACTAATACACAGTGGTTCTTCCAAGAGCCCCCCCCCATGAAAAAACTAGGGCCAGGGGCTGTTCACCACCACCCCCCAAGCCCCTATCCACATTCCTGCCGAGGGTCTGATGACATCCTGTTTAACATAGCCCTAAAAAACAATCCTGTTATGTTCATCTCAGCCTTGTTGATGAGGGTAGAACCACTTGGAAACCAGCCAAATGTCAACACTGGGGGAATTCATTAAATAAACGGTGGCACCCACCATCCATCCATACAATGGAAAAAATCTCGAATCCATTAAAAACAACACTGAGGAAGAATATTAATAGACACAGAGAGCTGGGTGGATATGCTGACAGGTTTTAAAGGAATTTCACAAAGCACCCAAGTGTTAACAGGTTCTCTCTCAGGGCCAGGATTATGAGTCATTATTACATTCTTCTGATACGCCAGGGCTTTGTGCTACAAGTGTGTACTACTAAGAGTTCCTTCTTAAAGGTGCCCGGCTTTCCATTGTTACACCTTGAAGACCCGAGCACAGATAGGCAATGGATGGTCTCTGTGTCCCTCAGAAGGTCTTACGCATCCAACAACTTGCACATGCCTTCCATGGGTTAGAGGAACCACTCATGATAGTTCTTGCCTCCATAGTTTCATTCTCTCCACTCCCTCCACCTGAAGAACCCTGGGGCCTGGCTTAGCACATTCTACCAAATTCTAGGCCAGATAGTGGCTCCTCAGAGAAATGCACACCCTCCTCTGCTCAATCAGGTGCACGTGCTGGGTTGCATTGCTTAGCAAAACAAAGGAGACTTGGTAGAGGTGATTTCCATGAAAGACCCTGAAGGAGGAGGAGGACTCTGGATTGTGAAGGGACACCTGTCTACTCCCGAGAGCCATCAAAAGCACAGAACCTTCTGCAAAAAGACAAGGCTACAGTGGTCAGAGAGATTAGAAGCATGGCAGGGACTTGTCCACCATTGCTGGAGGGGCATAAGGAATGTGGGCATCCCAGCTGACCAGAAAGGAGGTGGGGACCTTACTAATTCCTGCAATTGCTCTAAGGTCTCAGAGTCAGCTTGCCGATCAAGGCCCTGCCCTGTGTCCCTACCTGTTTGCCAAAATCTGTTGAGTTTCTATTTCCCCAAGGCTGTATTGTTTTCCGGGTGTGACGTACAAATTCCCACCTCAGTTGCAGCAGTCTCCTTACACTCTTTCTCAGAATGTGGCTGTCCCTCGATTCCCCGTAGTCCATGTAACACCTTCATAACACTTCTCAGAACTGGCGCGACCCCTCAATTCCCGTGGGGCACGTAATATGACCCGTGTGACTGCCCCCTAAAGTTTTCTTTAAACTCATCCCACACCTGGCCATGGCTGCTGCCTCCATTCCCCCTTGGAGCAGCCCAGAAGATTCTGCCCTCCAGTAAAGCCTTGAGTTCATATTGGTTGCTGTCACTCGCCTCTCATTTCTTACAATTACTAGGAACTGAATCTAGCCAATGAAGAATGGGAGCACCTTCAACCCCAGAGCTGTGGGGAAGGAATGCAGCCATGCCAACACATTGGCTCCAACCCCGTGCAACTCTAAGCCAAGGACCTGGTAGCGCCACACCAAACCCACGCCTCTGACCCGCAGCACTGTGGGATAATATGCAGGGGTGATGTGTGTCTGTTCCATTTGTGGTAACTTTTTATGACAGCAACAGAAAACTAACACACAGTAGGGATTAGATGTGCATCCCTCAAAGGTCCACATGTAAAAGCGTGGTCCCCAAAATGTGTGGCAAGTGTGTCCTGGTGTCCACCACTGGGGATGTGTTCTTGAAAGGAAATTATGGGATGTTTCTAAGCCATCTCCCTCTCTTTCTTCTCTTCCTCCACCTCCTCCTTCCCCTTTCTCTCCCGCCCCAACCTTCCAGTTCCAAATGTGATTATTTGCTCCCACACTGTCATGGGCTGTCCTCTCCAGAGGCATAACCCAATGGAACTGCCCAGTCTTGAACTTGAATTCCCAAACCCTGAGCCAAAAAAGCCATCGCTCTTTATGAAGCTAACTGCCCCCAGATCTCACTGTAGTAGCATGAAACTGACTGATGTGTGTACTGTTCTTCAGAGGCAGTACAAATGCCGCCTCCGTGACTCCTCCTCTGATTTCTCCCTCTGTTTAGGTGAGTGCTCCTCCCCTCGGGCCCTCCAATGACTATCTCCCTGAGCCCTTTTCAGCCAATTCCAGGGTCCTTCAGATCTTGGGATTCTTTCAGTGATGTCGCGTCTCCTCTGTCAGATGGCATACCATTCTGAGCAATTGATGAGGCCGGTTCATCTTCATTCTCCTTTCATAGTAGCACATTACATCTCGTGCATAGTCAGTGCTCAATTTGTGTTGGAAGAATGACTCACCGCCTGGATGGAGGGCTCTTGTTTAAGACAATGAATTGCTCTGATCGCTAGGAATTGAAATATGGAATCTAGGGATATTTTCAAATGTAGGGAGGAATCGCTGCTTGATGATGAATAATGACAGCACTTTAAAAAATTCAGTATGTGCAGAAGGAGAATATTTGAATATTTTGGGTGCTTAGGATTTGACAGTACTCAGGCAGCCGGCTCTACAATGTGAATTAATATAGAGAATAAAACACTTGCAAGTTGGGATAAGACGTGTGAAGTGAGCTGGGAGAGCAGCTGGGAGACTCCTGTCCCCTCCCCCACCCCCCATCTCCTCTGTACCTCTCAGCTGGGGGGGGGGTTCAGCGCAGCCCTTCTACCCGGCCAGTGTGCTGGGAATATCAAATTGCCATGAACTGCTGATCAGAAGTGTCTTGTGGCATTGCCTGATTAAGACCACAGTTCCCCAGATGCAGCCTGTTTCCCGCCACCCCACATCTCATTATGGTCCAAAGTTTGACTCAACACTGCATCTTCCCTCCCACCTGAGTTTCCAAAAGCCTTCTTCTGATTTTCTGATCATCTTCCCTTTTAAGTCAGCATCCTAAGGTCTGAAAACAACAACTCTGTTATTTTACTCCCCTCCCCTCAGTCTTTGTAATAACCCATAACAGAGAAGAGGGAAGAAGAGCAGAAGCAGAAAGACCTGGACCATTTACACCAGTTATGCTCCATTCCTCACAGCCAAGCCTGGCCTGTGCCATGTTGAGTCACCACCTCGAGACCAAGTGCTCAGTCTAGCTATGTAGCAAGGAAATGAAGACAGTGCCCACCGACATCCGTAGCCAAGAGGCTTCCTAGAAATTCACCACCCAGTGAAGGGAGAAACTGCACAGACACGGGCCAGTTCTCAGACCTAAAGGCTCACCTGACTAGGAGATGCATGGTTCCATTTCAAAGGCCTGAACCACGAGGTCAAAGGTCTTCTTGAAAACCTGGCTCTGCCACTAAAGGGCTGTGGAATGCTAGACAAACAGCCATCGATGGGCTTGGAGGTTTCATTTCTAAAACAAAAGGATTGAGCTTGATGGCTCCCAAGGTCCCTTTATGGTCTGAGGGATTACAGAAAGCCCAGGTCAGGGCAGTTCAAGGACAGAGATAATGCCAGCATCCCTTAGAGCAGAGCCTTGGTATTTCTACTTCCATCAATGGGTGGCTTTCTTTCAGGTGGCAAGATTGTCACCGGAAGAGTCTCCTGCCTTAGGGGCATGTCCTCTCCAACTTCAGGATAGAAACAAATGGGCAAGCTGCCAGGCCTGGGGTGGGGGTGGGGGGGCGGTGGTAGGGGTAGGAGGGGAGAGTACCAGGGCAATGTCAGACCTCATCAGCAGAAGGAAGCTGCGTGTCATGAATAGCCTTGTTTCAGGATCCAAAATAGAGAGTGCATTGACTGGTTTCTAAGCTCCTGCTCAGCTAAAGATAAAAATACCGTGGGCTGAGGGGACGTTCCCAGTCATAAATCAATCAGCCACAACTATTTCTGTTCTTATCCTTTGCCCCAGGCTCCTCCTGCAGCCTCCACCCCGTCCTCCCCAGCCTGGCCTCCCCGCCACCTTAGCCGAGGAATGGGATGAGGCTGGTCCACTGTCCTGACAAGAGGCCAGCAGGTGGCTATGTCACCGTGGGAATCCCCACACTGCCTACAAGAAAAAGGCAGGCATCTGTTGCCTCCAAAACCCTGCAGGGCAGAGGTCCGCTCGGATAGGCAGATCATTTCCCAATATATGCCAGATCTCCTGGCCTGCCAGGTCAAACACTGTCTATGCGTAATGGTGGATTTCTAGGAATAAACAACCTGGAGTAAGCCCCTAAGCATGGTGAGAGGCTGGGCTTCCCTTCATGAGGTTACTCTAATTAGGTATTCCAATCACTGACCACTGAGAGGATTAAATGAGACCTTGGAGGAAAAGCATTCAATTTGGCACCTGGCATATCACAGATGCTCAGAGAAGTAATCTCCTTCCCCTCCCCCCTGCTAGCCTTCCATCTGGAGCTCAGGCTCTCAGTCCTACCCACATCTTTAACAAGCTCCTTTGAGATTTTTTTTCAGCCTATGAGGTTCAAATCCAGCTCTTGGAGAAGCCCTTGAGGACATTTGATCTACTCTGAGAGGCTCAGTAATAACCAGATACCTTGCCAGTGGAAGAATGGTCTCGTTCATGATCCTCTACTGCCCTCTGCAGGACAGAGTGTCACACTGCAGGCAACGTTAATGGTCTGCCTTGTGTAATTCCAAAAACACCTTACTTACCCTTTAGACTTGAGGAACTACACAGAAAAACAACAAAGCAAGGAAAGGTGTCTGAGGAGGATGTCTCAGGCTGAGATCTGAAGTTCACAGTTCAAAGCTGGCCCAGGAAAGAATGTCTGTGAGATTTTTTTTTTATCTCCAATTAACCACCAAAAAGCCAGAAGTGGAGCATATCAGCTTTGAGCCAA
Source organism: Dipodomys ordii (assembly GCF_000151885.1). Lineage (NCBI taxonomy): Eukaryota > Metazoa > Chordata > Mammalia > Rodentia > Heteromyidae > Dipodomys > Dipodomys ordii. The sequence continues at coordinate 4,485,568 of NW_012267236.1, read as the reverse complement.
AAAGTTAAGACGCAGTACCCAGGCCCTAAGTTCAAGTCCCAGCACTGGCGCACATGGGCGCGCACGCACGCGTGCACGCACACACACACACACACACACACACATGCACGCACACACTATACCAAAGAAAGGAATTTTGTATGTATGTGCATGCACAGATGTGCACGTTTGTGTGTATTTGGTGTATGCCTTTAAGAAATAAAGGCTGGCTACATTATGGAAGATGCTAGCATTTGATGTGACTTTAATGATTAATAAGCATTTCTCGCATGCAAACCAACTGACAGTAGTTGCATTTCTTTTGACTTCATGAACCAACTAAACCACTTCCTTTCCCCTGTCTCTAGGGCCAGCACTGTGGACTGTGGTAGGGTGGGTGTTGTAGACTATGAAAGCACATGACAATGTCACACTATCTACTCAGTACTATGCTGTGATAGAATCAGCTCTTGGAACAATGAACCTGTCTTCCTCCTGCTTTCTTTACCAACCACAAAAAGCCAGGGGAACCTGAGCAGGTATTAGGTCTAGACATTGCATAATAGTGGAGGGAGCCAAGTGTTTGAAAGCTGCAGCTCCCTTACATAACTGAAGTTTTGGGGTCATATATTTATAGACTCAGGAGAAGATCTTGGAGATTATTCTAACACGTTTATTTTGCAGTGAAATGAAACAGATGAGGAAAATGGCAGTTGAAGGTCACTCAAAGAGACAGAAATGGGATCAGAACCAAGCTCTTCTTGACTCTTTCCCATCGGATGATATTGATTTCAACAGCATCATTCCTGGAGGAAAATTATACTGGCTTTAAAATAAAGAAGATAGTTCAATTTTAATATAGAAGAAGATGATGCTGAAAGGGAAAGAAATCTAACACATTGAAAGTTCTCAGCAACTGAGTTGGTGGGATTTTTGCATGAGAGGGTGATTTTACTTTAAGTAGCTTCAGAAAACTAGATCCAATTAACCTTGAATTTGTTTCATTCTTTATTCTCTTCAATGATCCAGGGGTGGTTAGAGGTTTGAATCTGCCTCATTGGGAAAGGTGAGTGTAGATCTGTGTTTAGAATATAGTCAATTCAGTTCATTGTTTTGAAGGAAAGGTTTGCTGGAGAAGATGCGAAGATTTGGAGTGACTTTGCTTTAAAGTTTTTGCAGTTTGTGGGATCCTCTTTGAAGGATAGCACTTGGGGTTATGCAGGCTTTGCATTGGGTGCACAAACCTACTTCAAAGACATGATTAAAAGAGACTTGAAACAACTCCGATTGCTTCTTTGCCATTTAGGCCAAACGGTTATGAATTTGCATATCATTGTTTGAAAATTGTATTTGTTGATCAAAATCTTGCAGTGTATTCATTGTCTTCTAACTGTCATCCTGCAGAAACACAGCTTTGCAGTCTTGGGTGTGTGGATCTGGGTTTGGCGATACGTGCTTCTGGATTCTAGATGTACCATGGTGACCCACAAATACACAAAGGCTTTCTCGTCAGACCCGAAGAGACCAGGGTTTGAACTTTTCTGGTGTTCCAGTGACACACTGGAAAGGAACAATAGAATTCTCAGGTCAGGGTCCTCTGATGGAGTCCCTCCTGCCCTGCCTGACACACCCACCCTTCCTTACTGCCAGCCACCATTCCAAGAGCACCATTACATAGTCTCAGCCACAGGAGATGCTCCAGGGCAGGACTCCCTCACTGCCCAGTCATTCATTTATTTTCACTGAACACTGTCCAGGTAGCAGCCGTTCTAGTCAGGTCTGGTGACAAACCATTTAGAAGTGGTCCCTTGTCCCCTGGAACTCACAGTCCTTGCAAAACACAGCTGACTCAGTCCTCCTATCTGCTCAGGCAAATCCATAGGCTCTGTGGATTTTAGGTCATGGGTATGTAGCTATATGTTTGAGGATGGAGGTCTCTGAGGGGTTCTTTCAATGACTGAACCCCATACCACGAGCTCACCTTACATTCTGTGTAAGCTACTGGGAGATACACAACACCACTACTGTGGAAGAGAGGGGTTTGAATAGGGAGGAGCCACGGTGGGTTCTAGGCCAGAGGAACATGGCTGTACCGCTGTGGGAACTACCCAGCCTAGGAGATCCTAAAGGATTCTGCTGACTGGGCACCCTTGGTGTTCTTGTGTAGGATGACAGATTTGCTGCCCTGGGGCCTCTCCCACCTCCTCACAACAGGAAACCCTTTGTGTCACAAGCACACAAAGACCCATCAAATTTCAAAAAGAGGAACCTCATCTCTAGTATCAAGAAGAGTCCAGTCCTGCCAACCCAACAGAGGCGCTGAGTGCAAAGCCTCTGTGTACAACTGCTCCTGCACGCCTCCATCTAAGCAGATACCCTGGGTTCCCAAGGGATTGCACCATCCTCAAGGTCACTGCGGTGTCCCTAGTATCAACGTGGCACATGGTGATCATGACACAATTGGAGCTGATCATATCAGTCTCCTCCTCCAGCCATCTCACAAAGAAAAGTCCCCAAAATGGTGGTGACTGACACTGAACACTAGACTCTTCTGGAGGTTTACCAATCCCACACAGCCTAATAGCAAACAGAGAATGCCCCGGGCCTCTGATCACTAGGCAGGCCTAGCTGCAAAAATATCTGCTATAAAGGGCTTTCCCCTTATTCCAAGTTCAAGTGGGTGTTCCGCACCACTTGGGGAACGCAGAGCTGCCCAGGTGAGGGAGAGCCTGACAGCTCTCCTCCCTGCAGAGGCTTCCCCTGCACCTTGCCAGCCTAGCCCGGGTCGTCTGGGCGTTTGAAAGGCATCCTACCAGAGTGGTGAACTGGTCCACGCAGGCATTGCGAATCTTCTCAGGGGTGGCAGGGCTGTCGAGCTGGAAAAGTTGCTTCACATTGTAATCTGTGCGCTGGGCCCGAGCTGCACGGATGGCGTCCTTGATAGCAAAGAAGATGGAGGAGGCCAGGAAGAGGGGCGGCTCCCCTATAGCCTGAACAGACAGAGCACGAGGCAGGCCATCAGTCAGAGCAGCCCAGCTCCGTGTCTGTGCCCAGATCCAGGAGGCCAGCTGGTGAGCCGGGCACAGGAAGGCTGGTGGTACTTACAGGGCCACACCCAGCATTAAGGGGTCCACACCCAATGACAGGAGGAAAGGGCAGTAAAAACTAATCAGGTGCTGATGTATTCTTCTCCTGAATGAGTGGACCTCTGGGGAAACATCTTGTTGCTTTTGCTATGGCATTTTCTCTGATGGAACCATGTAAATACAATATTCCACTGAAAGTTTATGAATGCTTAATAATTATGTTTTATAGATCAGCAAAACTTGGCATGAGTGCCCACCTTACAGTTACTAGCCTGGAGGGTATAAATGACCTGTAACTCTGACACCAACACTGCTAGACCCCATAATTACACTCAGTAGCTACTGGAATTATAGGAATAGTGGCAAACACTAATTAAAATACTTCCTTGCAGAGCTTGGCTTTTCTCCACCAAAAACATAAAGAAGAGGCCATCTGTGTCAGAATCATTAAGGATGTTTATTAAAATGAATGTTTCAAGGACCTCCAGAATTACTGAATCAAAAATTTCAACTGGGTGATCCACAGAGGCACATTTGTGTCAAGAGCTCTGGGGATTCCTCAGACAGGATGAAGCATGAGAGCCATGTACACAGACACAGGAAGCCACAAATGAACAAATGAACGTTGCATTGGTTACAAGAGATTATCTAGCTTCCTTCACCCATCCAGGACTGAGCTGCTGAGGATGTGGCTCATTGGTAGCGTGGTTAGCTAGCATGCCAAGGTTCTGAGTTCAATCCCCAATGCCACACTAAAATCAATAAAATTACATGAACAAGTAAGATCTAGAACTATAGCCATCAGCCAATAAAATGATTTTCCACCATTGTGTTACAGTTACTGGGGATAAGGCAGATCACTGTCCACAGTCCTCCGGCCATGCTGGTCAAGGTTGGACAGCACAAATGTAGTAAATGTGCTGATTCTCACAGGACCATGAGGATGTTATTCTGTAAAATCATGAATCAAGCACCAGGGACACAGGTCTGCAAGGTTTGACCTTGCAGGATTTCATTAAGGAATCCCTTTGAGTCTACCCAAAGGAGCCTCTGGCCATACTAAAGGCAGGGTCCTCAGTCCAACTCAATCAGTCTTCAGGCAATACTGCCCGGTCCTCTGCTGCCCTCAGTGAGTATGAACTGGAAGGCTCTTTTGCAGACCCACCAAGTGGCTGGCCAAAGGCCATCATTACCATCCACAGTGCAGGTCAGAAGGTCACGCTGACCCCAATGTCCGTACCTTGGAGGCATAGATGGCCTTTTTGTTGGGGCAGTCTCGAAGCAGAGACACCCTGAACTCAATGGGGATGCTGCCAAACGCGGGGATCTTGTAGGTGCTGGGGCCTCGCGTGTGCAGGCTGCCCTCGGGGGAGTAGTGCAGCTCTTCCAGGGTGAAGAGGCCCAGGCCTTGGACAAATCCCCCTTCCACCTGCAGAACCGAGACTGTGGTTACCGTCTGTCCCTTCCCTAGGCACATTGTGCCGCTAGTCACAATGGACGGACATAAAGCCACACCTGTGGTACCGTCTGGAAGGGAACTAATGCAGATCTCAGCTACTAGCCTGCTGCCTGCCCCGGCCCCCCAGGATAACCGAGCTGAGCTTTCACCAGGCAGAACAAAGGCTTTCATTCCAGAGGGTCAGTTGAAAACTTGGCAATAATTGTAAGGTTATCTAGAACCTGCCACCATGTGGCCACTGGGGAAATAAGGTAACCCAAGGCTGAGAAGCACGCTCACAGGAGGAGTTGCTTAGATGATAGATTGAGAATTACTTGCAGCCTGCTGGACTCCTCCTCTCCCCTGCCTGTCCTCTGGGAGAAGGGTCCCTGCTATCCGTGGCTTCCAGATCTCTTCTAGGACACCAGTCACTTTATGCTGGACCCTGTATGTGTTCTCCCATTTCTCTGCACAGAGAGTGACATGAGGTACCACCATAGCTGAACAAGCACTCTGGGAGAGGCTGCTGTCAATCACCGCTGCATCCGCAGTGCCCGCCCCCAGTGAAGGCTCTCTAAATGGTGTTTCAGTAAATTAGTGAAATGACTGACTAATGGCTAGATTCCACATTCTCACTAATTGTCCAATTTGGAGAAATGCAATGTATATTTTCTACCAGATGTTCATAACTTCAAGTCTTGATTCTTCCCTCTCTTCTCCTGATTCATGGATTCTGCCCAATAGTCTCATAATTTCTAATAGTGGTTTTCTTTGGGTAATCCATTTACCCTTCTTCATTAAGCCTGGATTTTTGCCCTTGGGGCCCTCCACTATCCCAAGCATGGTACCATTTACTTCCCAGAAGCTGAAAAGCATCTTGGATGGAAAAGCAATGAGCAGGAATCATTCTGATCTCGGATCTCATTACCTGAGTGTTGATCCCAAACTCAATCTCCCTTCCCTAATGTGTTCGTTCATAAATTTAGGGTGTGCACACACATTTCCAATGGTCCCTCATTCACCAACCTGTGTTTTTTTGAGGGAGAAGAGGGTGAACACCCTTGTCAAGTTAATCCATGGTTATTTGATTTCTGCCTCAAGAATTGGTGGGCTGTCTGTCATCAGTCTAAATCTCACTCTGGGAGAAAGAATTCCTAAGTATCATGTTCTGGCCCCCATAAAAAATACCATTAGACCTAGGGAGGAGGGTTACACTGGTAGACTAGACTCTTACTATTGTGTCTCCCCAGGAGTCTCACCTGTCCAATATCGATGGCAGGGTTCAAACTGGAGCCAACATCCATGACAATATCTGTCCGGAGGTTCTGGAGGGTGGTAACATAGGAGTTTGAGAACAAAGGAACATTCAGGGCAATCTAGATGCATCTTGGTTTCACATAGACTAAAGACCCAATCCAACCAGCACGTCCACAGAAACGTAAGGCCCCCACTACATCCTGAGCGCCATCGTCATTGCTGAAATTTGAGGTCAGAGAATCGAATAGCAATGGCCTCTTGGCAAACAGCAACATCTGTGCACATGTGTGGACGGTGGGAACTTGTTCTGGAGTGATAATGTACGGAAGGAGACATGAAATAAACAACATTCCATGGGCTGAGTCCAGTGTATCCTGTTAATGTAGGGTTTATAGGCTAATAATCACATGATGAAAAATAAAAAGGAGATTGTTTTTTGACAAGGAAAGTTTATCTCAAATTCAAACCTCAGTGTCCACAAATAATGTTTTTATTAGAACATAGTCATGTTCACCATATTCCCACCTGCAGCTACTTTCACACTACAGCGCCAGTGCTGAATGGTTGAGGCTGACCGTGAAATCCACAGAGTCTGAAACATGTACTCTGTGGTCCTTTATGGAGGGTTTACCTAACCCTAATATAACGCATGTGTTCCCAGCCAGAAAGCTGGTCTCTGTCAGTTCTCAGAATTACTGTTCCATTGTTTCTCTTGCTTCCCCATTAGGACTAAAATTTTACACTTTTTTTTGGGGGGGGAGGGTCAGTCATGGAGATTGAACTCTGGGCCTGAGCACTCCCTCAGTTCTTCAGCTCAAGGCTAGCACTCTACCACTTGAGCCACAGTGCCATGTCCAGTTTTCTGAGTGGTTTATTGGAGATAAGAGTCTCACAGACTTCCCTGTCTGGGCTGGCTTTGAACATCGAGCCTCAGATCTCAACCTCCTGAGTAGCTAGGATAACAGGTGTGAGCCACCGGCACCCAGCTACAAACTACTTACCTTATGATCCCCCGTTAAGCAGTCAATTTCTACTTCAGAGCAAGCCACTCCATATGAGAAGTAGTGGAAGGGCTTCCCAGTGTGTGTCTCAAAATTGTAGCCAACATCGGGTGTCCTGGGAGAAAAAAGAAGATGCTGGTGTTTGTTAAGATAAACCCACACCCTTCCCAAACACACACACACACACAGCTGGTACTCCAAAATCCTTAAACCTTAATGGTTTAATTTTTTTTTAATTCAGCTAAGTCCTTGGGGGCTACTGGAGTTTGATATTAGCTGTTCACTCCTCCACTTGAGTCACAGCCCTTGTTGAATCTCAAATGAGACTCAGGTGTTCCTAAGCATTTTGTATGTGTACCTATGTTTCAAGGCTTGTGTTGTGATCATTAAGAACAGTCTAGTGGCATTTCCTATCAGTGTGCCAACCCCTGTAAGGTTAGAAACAAAGATGAGGGATATATCTGGCCCACAATAAAACACAGCAATCTCTAAAAAGTAGTCAACTGAACTAGAATGCAAGTTGTTATCACTACAGCCCTGCCTGGGCTGTTCACACAAGTTCACCTGCTCGCTTTTCTCCAGGTGAAAGGGATCAGGGCAGGATGCTGCGCCAGGCTGGTACATCTAAGCAGCTACTCCCCAACTCCTGACTCCGTTAAAACTTCCACAAGTGACATGATATGTTATAAACAGAAGCAGAAGTTCCTTTACGTATTTGGGTTTTATTTTTCCATTTTTCAGAGCTGTACCCAGTTCCCAGTTTGCAGGAATCATGTATGTGTGGGACAGTATGGCTTTTATGTTTTCAGCTACTCAGAGCTTATGGCACACTGTACCTCTGTTTCCTATATTATACAGAAATAATGTGAACTGACAGGCTCAGAATCCACACCAAAATAAAACCAACATGAGGCTGAGGGACAGGGCCTCTCCCAAGACTCTCCTCCACCTCCCACTTCACTGTTTGTCTATTACAACTTGATAACATCTTAGCTGAACTCTAAACTATAAGGGAAATGTAAGGGGAAATCTACATAAGTTCATATTTGTACAAGTTAAATGTGATATAACCTAGAGAACATGGGAAAATATTTCACATATATATTTATGTAACAATTATATATTCAGATGTTCTAATGGTCACACATTCATACAAGCTTTTTTTTTTTTTTTTTTTGTCGGTCATGGGGCCTGAACCCTGGGCCTGGGCACTGTCCAGCTCAAGGCTAGCGCTCTACTACCTGAGCCACAGCGCCACTTCCGGCTTTTTCTGCTCATGTGATGCTGAGGAATTGAACCCAGGGCCTCATGCATGCAAGGCAAGCACTCTACCACTGAGCCACCTTCCCAGCCTCATACAAGCTATTTTTAAACAAATGTTGAACTAATTTCATATCTACTGATCGGTGAAAGAAAAATTCCTCATTAAATTTCTCAATAGACCCAGAGTGAATGATTGTAGCTTTTACAGCTCCAAAGTCAGATAATCAGGGTCTCTATCTATTAAACTGCTACTCAATTTCAAAGCTATAGAAGCTATGTGTTCCCTGTACATTTCACTGTATTAATAAAGTTCCACTGTACTCTGTATGCTGGAATGAGACTAAAACTCTATCTGCTTCTTGTTCTCTAAAGAAAAGAAGAAAATAAAAGGATATAAAAGAGAAAAGCTGCCCACACTGGTGGCTCACGCCTGTAATCCTAGCTACTAAGGAGGCTGAGACCTGAGGATCACAGTTGAAAGCCAGCCCTGGTAGGAATGTCCCTGAGACCCTTATCTCCAATAAACCACCAGAAAACCAAAAGTGGCACTGTGGCTCAAGTGGTAGCGTGCTCGCCTTGAGTTGAAGAGCTGAGGAACAGGGCCCAGGCCCAGAGTTGAAGCCCCACAACCGACAGAGAGAGAGGGTGGGGGGAAACCAGGCACTGGTGGTTCAGCTGTAATCCTAGTTACTCAGAAGGCTGACATCTGAGGATGTCAGTTTGAAGCCAGCCAAAACGAGAAAGTCTGCCAGAGTCTTATCTCTAGTTAACCACCAGGAAACCAGAAGTGGAGCTGTGGCTCAAAGTGGTAGAGCAGCAACCTTGAGCACAAAAGCTCAGGGTTAGTACACAGGCCCTGAGTTCAAGCCCCACAACTGACAAAATAAAAAGAGAGGTAGAGAAGGGGAAGGGAGAGAGAAAATGAGGGAAGAAGAGAGGAAAGAAGGGAAGGAGAGAGAGGGAAGGAAGGAAGGAAACCTGATGTCTAGTACAAAGGAGCACATGGGTTACAATGATGCCCAACTCAGAGCAACAGAACCCTGGATCTTGAAAGAAATGGGGAGGTGGGATTTCCCTGATTGCCTTCCCTTAGTGAAATCGTCTACTACACAGGCAGAACGAGAACTTGGATCTTGGGTTACAGCAGCCCCTGCTTTTGCTTCCTTGGCACGTGGTTTGGTACGCTCACACGACACAGCATCTTTAGACTGGAATCTCCTCTACAGGTGAAACAGCATTTGGGTAGAGCTGGGGTTTTTTGATTTTTTGCTTTTCTTTTTGTCTTGCCCACAGGCTAACAGCATGTGGAACTGAAGGTGACAGTGGAGCTCAGGGTGACAATGCATGGATGTGGGCAGACTTACTTATAAAACCCAGTAGCAGACAGGCTCACTCTGTCCATGTAGGCAGCTGAGATCTGAGGAGAGGAAATAACCATTAGGAGGGGGCAAGGATGGTTTCTAGAAAGTCTGGCCCACTCCTAAGCTTTCCTGAGCTCTGCACCTAGAAGCCAATCATCAGCTCATCTGCCTAGAGACCTCATCTCCCTAGAGACCTCATCTCCGTAACTCTTACCTTGTATCCTCGCTGCTGTGACCAGCACCAAGTCTGCATGATCCAGAGCCCGGACTACAGCAGTAGCCTCTAACTGGCCTGCTGCCTCCAGCCATCTCCCAGCCCATCAGAACTGTTATCATACCACACCACACCACACTAGCCTAGAGCTTTAGATGACTCCCTGTTGCCTGTGGAGCAAAGGTCTGATGTTTAGGGACATGGTTTTCTCTCTGGCCTTTTTTTTTTTTGGATGGTCATGGGGTTTGAACTTTGGGCCTGGGCACTGTCCCTCAGCTCTTCAGCTCAAGGCTAGTGCTTGAGCCACAGCACCACCTCCAGTTTTCTGGTGGTTAATTGGAGATAAGAGTCTCATAGACTTTCCTCTTCAGGCTGGCTTTGGAACCTCGATCCTCAGATCTCAGCATCCTGAGTAGCTAGGATTACAGGCATGAGCCACCAGCACCCAGCTGCTCTCTGGTCTTTTGACAACCCATCCGCACTCAACTATGATCTCTCTCCTAACCCTTCAGTGCCCCTACAGTTATATGGCTCCTCTGCTATTTCCCCCTTCAACAATTAACACAGGTCTGCCACTTTTTATCACCTCTCTTTGGTGATTTTACCCTACTTAGGACACTATAGAAGCAAGTCTCTGTAAGGGATCATTTGCTTTAATATATTAACCTTGTATGTGGAGTTTCCTATTAATAAAGCTATCTATACTTTCTTTACCTATATAATAGATTCTTCAGTATTCTCAGCACTAGTACAACACTAACATTTAAGTTGTGTTTTATATAATGTTTATTATCAAGCTCTTTACCAGGTACCAGACGACAATTAGAATTTCACATATTATCTTTTTTTTGCCAGTCTTGGGGCTTGAACTCAGGACCTGAGTACTGTCCCTGAGCTTCTTTTGCTCAAGGCTAGCGTTCTACCACTTGAGCTACAGTGCCACTTGCGGCTTTTTCTGTTTATGTGGTACTGAGGAATTGAACCCAGGGTTTCATGAGTGCTAGGCAAGCACTTTACCACCTAGCCACATTTCCATCCCTGTGTATTATCTTCATATTCACCAGAACCCTGTATGATTTAAATTATTATTATCTTCGTTCTTGAGCTGGAGAAAACTAAGGCTCAGAGAAAAAGATTTGGCCTAGATCTGTACTAGGCTACATGTAATAGTGTACGAGGTGTGTGTGTGTATATGTGTGTGTGTGTTGGTGATTATGGCTTATATATTGGGGTTAACTGCTCACAAATGACACTAAACTACGTGGCCATAGTGAGGACAAAGTTCAAATCACCAAGTCAGAGAAAGAAACTTGTCAAGGCTGGTGTGAAAACAGTAAAATTATCAGACAAATCTATGCTAAAAAGCAACCTACCAGAATCAAGCTATATCCCTATCAGTGATCCCTAGGAAGGTGGGAAGGGAAGCTGAGGTCAAGTGCCACATGGAAAGATTAATAGCTGTAATAGAGTAGCTTACTTTCTTTGAATCTGTGGAGGGGGATTTGTACTATCAGCTGGCTCATATAGAGACCTGTCACGGTTATATGCAGTTCTTCCATTCCAACAACAGAGGGCGCTACAACAGAACCACCATTGAGATTTCTGCATGTTGGTGGAGTTGGAGGCTCCCACTGAAGATAGGCCTCCTTGCAGCTTCCTTCTGAGGGTTTCAAATGTGCCGGCATCTGGTCTAGCACTGAGAAAGCTGGGCTCCTTTTTATTAGGAGTTTTGTTCTGTCATTACTAAAATCACAGGAGTGATCAAAAGCTCCTGAGGGATGTTTTTCTCCTGACTCTCTCATGGATGGCATCTTAATGGCCCTGGACTCAAGAGCTGTGTGAGAGGAGAATCTGCCAGAGACAGCCATCAGGAAGATGAAGGTCTGAAACAGACACTGCTCATGGAGGCTGCTAGACACATCTAGTGTAGGACCTGGTCCAGGTGAGTCGATATGACAAGGATGCCTTTGCTTCAGGAAGGCCAAAAAACAACTCCCACAATACTATTGAGATTTACAGATCAAAAACTTCCCTGACGTGACTCCCCTTAACTCTGAAAACCACAGAGAAGGGGGCCCCGCAGAGTTAACATGATGAAGAGTTGAGGTTGAGTGTGTATGAAATCACACAGACCACCTCAGCTTCTTTGGGCTTGTGTGACTAGGTCATCATCCCCTATAGTTGGGTGGGTGGGAACAAAGGCCCGGCTATTGTTAATGTCTCTCTCATTTTCTTTTCTTTAAATTTTATTTTATTGTAAAGATGCTGTAGAGAGGGGTTACAGTTACATGAGTAAGGCAATGAGCACATTTCTTGTCCAGCATTGTAACCCCTTCCCTTAGTGTTCTCCCACTATTCCTTCCATCCCCCACCAGACTTACCCATTCTTCCCAGGAGCCATTGGGATTCTTTTTCTTGAAGGGTTCCAGCCTTTCCAAGATCGTCTGACAAGCTGCCTAAAGAACCCCACCACCACACACCAGACATGTCAGTCCTCTGCTTCCACAGCCCAGGTGATACCCAGGCCATGTATAAATCCCCGAGAGGCTGAACAAGGCCACGGCTAGCCAACACTGTGCCCAGGGTGCCATTCAGGAATGACTGAGGTCCAGAGGGAAGCCTAGGGACCCTCCTAAGGGCCTACCCCTGGTCCTCTGGAGAGCCTTCCTTACCCAGTTCCTAAGATGTCAGAGAGACTTGTGAGAGACTCTAGGGCCGTCTTTCATCAAGCTCTTTGCTTGAGAGACAATAAAGAGCTCTGACTGGCTGACCTCAGAATCACTCTGTAGTTTCAGGCCATTATCATGTAACCACTTCCAATACCAGGAAGTACACTTTCCCAGAAGCCCCTAATTTCCCTTCAACTCCCCACACCCTCCACCCTGGCCCCTGCCTTTCAGTCTTTGATGGTGATTACAGTTAGAATTCTCTTTTAGTCTGGTGTTTGAAGGAACAGAATCCTCCTGGAGAACAGAGACAAAGCCCTGCACAAGGGGGTTTTGAAGGCTCCCATGTCCTGCTCTGGTCCTGAGCTGCGCCAGCTCCAACAGGCTCCTTACATAAACAGCCTGACCATTGATGTCAGCACTGGCTGAGGCAGCAGTGGGGGAGGTGTTGGGCACGGTATTAGTGCTCGTCTCGCTGATGTAAATCTTGGAGATGGGGATTTTCAGAGCTCGGCTGGCCACCTGTGAAAAGGGACAGCATCAAAGACTAGGGAAGAGGTTATAATGGAGCTTGGCTGTCTTCTTCCCAAGGTAAGATTTAGGTTTCCTGTTAAAAGCAAGAAAATCATTTTGTAAGCTCTAATCCTATCGGTTCTGGGATACGCTCACATCTGGCTACATTTGAAGAAACATTTTATCACTTGGTTTGGTTAGATAAAACATTCGTCAGCCCATGGTGACTGCAAGTGCCTTTTAAGAAGCAATTGCTGGATTGTGGTAGAGTCCAATCTGGTCACTTCTCAGGAGCCAAGCAGAAGTGCTGACTCGAACCCAGCCCCTTTATCCCAGCTCCCTCGTCAGGAGTTTCACGGTGTGGGGAAAATGGCTGCCTTACCATGCATCCACCTTATACCCAGAATCCTAGGGCTTGAAAATACTGGTAAGCGACTCAGAGATCTTGCTGACCAATCTCCTTGCACAGAAGAGGACACTGAGGGGTGAAGAGCTGTCGGACTCCATGTATAAAGGAAGTCACGGGCTTGCTGGTTCTCTTCTGACACCTACCCCTGCTCCATTTCTCACAGCATCTTCCCTCCCAATAGACACCACTGTGCTGGAGAGCCATCCCCAGTTTCTAGGCAGCTCACCTGGACCATCTTGGTGTGAAGGCCTTGGCCCATTTCAGTACCCCCATGGGTCAGTAGCACAGAGCCATCTGTGTACACATGAATCAGGGCTCCTCCCTAAGAAAAGAGAAAAAGATCAAAAACAAAAGTAAATCTGGGGCTGGGAATGTGGCTTAGTGGTAGAGTGCTTGCCTAGCATGCATGAAGCCCTGGGTTCAATTCCTCAGTACCACATACATAGAAAAAGCCAGAAATGGAGCTGTGGCTCAAATGGTAGAGTGCTAGCCTTGAGTAAAAGCTCAGGAACAGTGCCCAGGCCCCGAATTCAACCCCCAGGACTGGAAAAAAAATTGGTAAATCCTAACTTAGCTTACAGCTTGGGACCAAAAGTATAGAGCCTAAGGGAAAAAAGAAAACTATCAGTAACATTTTAGATGAACATCCCAAATAAAAATGGTATCATATAAATCTCATTTCATAGCTTTGCAATAGTTTGCAAAGTGCTTTCTTTTATATCTTTCTCTCTCAAGGTCAACCTCAGAGAGAATTCTGAGGTGGTCCTTGTACTATCCATGAAGAAACAAGAAAGCAGAGTAGCTATATATACTCCTACAATCAGAAAGGGTAAAACCCAGAATGTAAGCTCAGGTCTCTTGTGTGTCACTGTCTGGTGAATCTTGGCTTAAGAACAATATACAAGTTAACCATTTCATCTCAACAGTAAAGAGCTCCTGGTCAGCTCTGTAACCAGTGATAAGGGATGTCTCTTGCAATACTAAACACGGGGAGCAGGAAGACAAGAGATGGAGCCCCAGACCGGTAGATCTAGACAAAATTCTATAAAGCAATTACCTGATTCAGAAAAGGAAGAGTGAAGCTGATTCCAAACTTGGTGGGGATTATACACAGTCCTCTCTTTTTCCAGGAGTTCTCCCTGTGGGAAAAAGAAATGTTCTTGTAATGTTTTCCCGATGTGTTTTTGTCTGATTGGATATGTTTTCAGTCAACATCTCAGTGTGAGAACATGAGCCATCCCCATATAGCTAATTGCCATAACTGAGCGGTATTCAATAGTGGAGACAAAAGTTAAGAGGTAGGAATTTGGATTCTGGGATTTGCAATGCGGGTGGTAGAGAGATCACCTGGGAATCTTGTCTTCAAAAAAACCATCACTCTTCCTCCCTGAGCAGAATTAACATGGGGTCAGTGTGCCCCAGTGATCTTGGCCTGACCTTGCTGTAGACAAGGAGGTAATTGTGCCTTCTCTATGCTTGCCACTTGCTTATCTGCATAATTCCGTGAAGAACACAGAGTTGGGATAATTACCCCTATTTTTCAGATGATGAAACTGAAGTGTACTCCAGAGAGATGGAATGACTGCCAACATCAAATTCACAGATGAGTGTCAGAGGCAGGCATCTTACTCCAGTGTCCTTAGTCCTGGACCAATGCCCTCAACAACGCAATGTCCTCAGAAGGCACACAAATGTGTAAAAATAAACCACAAGTGACGCCCACTGGTGCTGAGTGCAGGCTCGAGCCCCTGCCTCCTTATAAGAGCTAAAGAAAGGGAACTCTCAGTGAGCTATCCAAGTTAACAGCCTCCTAAGTTACCCATCCCATTGTAAGCTGCAGAGCTGGGGTCCCGCAGACACTGTCAGAATAGAAAACACATGAGAGCACCGGAATGCGAGCGCCTTCAAGCCTGTCGCTTACTTGTTGAACTTGTCCACCTCACTCCTCCGAGCGTGGTACTGAGAGCTCGTCAGGCATTCATCCCAGCACCTGGGCAAGGTAAATCCCTCAAGCTTCTGGTTGTAGTGCGTCAGGTCCCCTTCTTTGTACATATTTTTTCTCCGCACCTTCCCAAGGAGAGAGGCATTCGGGCCATGTTAGTGGCAAGGGATGGTGACGTGTGTGTGGTGGATGGGGGGGGCGGTGGGAGGGAGTAAGGAAGGTTCACCCAAGACAAGTCTGCAGCAGCCTCAAGGCTGCTCATCCTCTGCAACCATGGAGGACGCCCAAGGTACACATTCATTCTCCCCCCTCACATACACATAGGCTAACGTACGCTGACTTATGCCAACTAATTCCCCAGCTTACTTCCTCTGCGGGCAGCCCACAGGTCACCGCGACTTCGCTCATCCAGTGTTCAGCAATGAGCATCCCTTGAGGGCCCCCAAAGCCCCTGAAAGCCGTGTTCGAGGGCAGGTTGGTCTTGCACATCCGTCCCGTGCCGCGGATGTTGGGGATGTGGTAGCTGTTGTCCATGTGGAACAGAGCTCGTTCCATTATCTGAAGCAACAGAAACCGGAATGGAGAGAGCAGTGCATCGATCTCATCGGCTTCCTAAACTAGAAGCTCCAAGAGCTGAACACCCAACCCCACTGCTAACTGCTCTTCATCGGGCCCAAATCAGACCTGCCCCGAAGCACGCTAACAGCCTCTCTGCCATTCCTCATGTGCCTCTGAAGATGTTAATCTAGCTCCTCTGGGTGGAGCGCTTCCCAAATGGCTAGTTAAAACTGGCCCTTGACTCTTCAAAAAAAAAGTCCGTTTATATCATTCCATTGTCAATTCATTTTTATTTCCACCCATGCTGTACTCAATAGTTTAGAGTCAAATACCTCTGTAGGTCATGTTAGGAAAACAAACAGCCCTCATTCTCATCACTCTCCTTTATCAGCCACATCATGGTTTGTTTGTTTTTTGTTTTTTTGTCTGTCATGGGGCTTGAACTCTGGGCCTGGGCGCTGTACCTGAGCTCTTCAGCTCAAGGCTAGCTCTCTACCACTTGAGCTACAGCACCACTTCCAGTTTTCTGGTGGTTAATTGGAAATAAGAATTTCACAGACTTTCCTGCCCGGACTGGCTTTGAACCAGGATCCTCAGATCTCAGCCTCCTGAGTTGCTAGGATTACAGGTATGACCATTGGCTCCTGGCTCATTAAAATTTTTGATATTGCTGTATCTTGACTTTTTCAGTTTTAAGATTTCATATTGTCTTCCCTCTATGGGAAAGGGGAATTCAATTCCTGCCTCTCCCCCTTTCGTACATACATACCAGCTACCTGCTCATAATATCATTGTATTTACATCTAATCAATAGTCAGCTTAATATTCAAGCCAACACTTGCATTTTTCCATTCAGATTAGTCCTCCCACCTTCTGCAGTTTAGGTAGTAGGGTTGAAGTCATGTCCTCATGCTTGCTAGGCAATTGCTTTTCCACTTAAGCTATGCCCACAGTCCCTTTCTCTAGTTCCCCCTCTCTCTCTTGACTCACATATTCACCTTATAGGTAAACATTAACTTTAGTCTTTCATTTGTACCACTTTTATGCACTTATTACTAGGCCCACTTAAACTTTTCCCTGATTCTAAAAATCTGCTACCTGTTTTAGTTCATGAATTGTTAAATTGACTACACTTAGCCTGCAGATTTCTCTATAGTTGGGTCTTTAGGTAGCAAGTTGCAATCTAACTTACTGGAAGTCAGTCTCATAGAGGTTTGGGAACAAATAGTTGAGTCTCAGCCAATCACAGTAGCCAAGTTTCAGTCACTCACAGATGGCCAGCGGACAGTGCCATCTTGAAATGAGGCAAGTGCCAAGCTTTAACCAGTCAAACTATTTCTACACCTCACTTCTGTCTTCTGCCTACAAATGCCACCCACCCACATAGTGAACTGAGCTCCCTGAGCCTTGCTGATTCTGAGGGCTGCCTGATTCCTTTGTTCTACTAAACTGAATTGGTCTAAAGTTTTTATTATATATATACATATACATATATACATATATGTATTAATACTTCATGCATCCTTACACACACATACACAGAATTTTTTAGCTAGTGTATGCTACTTAAATTTTGCTAGGTAAAATATCTTAAACAAGAAAGATGACTTTTGTAATCAGAGAATATAATCATCCCTGTGATTAGAGATTAGCCCAGGGTGAGACCCTCGAGGTAAAGTCCAGTCAGGAGGCTCTTCCACCTCCACAGACACACATACACAGACACATCGTTGCAGGGATGGGTCCTACTTACAGCCTGAGAAAGATCCTGGGTGTTCCCTGCATTGCTAAAGTGATCCACTTCCAATGCCACAATCTTCCCATTCTTCATAAAGCCAACCTGATGTGTGAGAAAGAGAGAGAGAGAGAGAGAGAGAGAGAGAGAGAGAGAGAGATTGCTCAACAATGCCCTCACTCTTTCTGAGATCCTCCCTTCCCACTTACGCTGCCTGCAGGAAACAGAAAGGTCAGGATATCACATCCTGAAACAAAGGTGTCCTTGAGAGATCACCAGGTTGTAACAGGTGGACAGGCCCCTCAAAGCATTGGACCACAGATAATAAAAGTATGAAAGTTCTACTCTGAAACAGACTGTATATGCCCATCCATCCTTGACCTTATTTAAGTGAAAAAAAAAACCTTTAGAGACTAGTTTATTTAGTGTAGATACAGAGAACCTAAAAGATTAAACTACTTTCCTCAGACTTACAAGACTTTAGGAATCAGAGAAATGAAAATCCCTTCTGGAAGTGCAGTCATGACACCAAGTCAGAATAGGTGGAAGGGGAATTGTCAAGGCCAGTGGGTGAGGAGAGATGACTCCCAGGTATATAGAACCAGGCTGAGCCCTCTATTAATCCATAGAGAGAAAGCATGTGCTGGCCAGAACAGGAAATGGTCATCCACAGAAATCCAGAGAGAAGTTTGGATAGCTCCTGACCATTCTTTGACGGACTGCATGCTCAACCTAACAACCAGTGCCTACATAGGACCTTGGGAAATGTTTCTCACTTAAGCTGCTAAGGGGTCATTGTGACTCCTGTGAACATGCTGATATCAGGTGCCCTGGATGATGGGATTGCCACTGCTGACAAACTTCTCTCACCCTGACTGGTCACAGACCAGATCAGCCTATAGCAGAGCCACAGAATGAGCACCACCTTGTGACAGCTCTGGAAGCTGGCCTGCTAGCCATCTCCAATATACCTTTCTATGTCGCCCATGGCCTATTTGAGTTTCTCGCCATGCTATTTCTTTGTGACCTTTTGCAGAAAGTTATGCAGTAAGAGTGACACCAAGGTGCCCTGGACCCTTGTCCCTAGGGTCCTTACAAGAGTACATTGCCCACCCTGACACGCTTCCCATCTACAACCTTGTATCTGGCCAGGAAGGGATGTCTGCCTCCAGTTATTAGCATGTCCTCATCACGGTCCAGCACGCAGCGCACAGGGCGGCCCGTCCTAAGAGAAGAATCATGAAGGTCAGAAACCTATGAACCCTCAATAAACTTAAGCTCTGTGAGGCTCAGTGCTGTGAATGGCACTGGAACCTTCATGTTCCACCAGGTAGATTGATGCTGAGCTGCTTGGCTGTGCAGACACTGCGGGACAAAACAAAGAGCATCAGGCTGGCAGGGCTGTCCTTGCCCTTGGGGGT
Organism: Dipodomys ordii; assembly: GCF_000151885.1. NCBI lineage: Eukaryota > Metazoa > Chordata > Mammalia > Rodentia > Heteromyidae > Dipodomys > Dipodomys ordii. The sequence goes on along the minus strand of NW_012267236.1, from coordinate 4,466,725 downwards.
CCTCATGGACCGGTAGGGGAGTCATGATGCAGGCCCATAGGTCAGAATACGAAGGAATGCAAATAGAATACAAAAGAAGTCTTGGAACTCACTTGTATGCGGCCAAGGCGGAAACTGTGGATACCACAGTACTCCGGGTCTCCTTTCCTCCAAAGCCTCCTCCCATTCTCTTCACTCGGACTACAATCCGGTTTTCTGGAACCCCCAACATTTTTGCAACAAAGCTCTATGAGAAGAAAAAAAAAGGCATTGATGTATCTTCTGGCCTTTTCCCAGGGCTGACCCTTGCCTGCCCAGCATGCAGGAGCCTCATTACTGCTGTGAATTTTAGAATTCCTGGGGTGGAAATGTCCTCCCCTTCCAGGGCTGAGAGGTCCTGGAGTCCAGCATCTGTTCTTCACTACAGGCTGAACTCATGCTATCTAACACTAGTTTGTAACCAGAGAGGCAAGATCACCACACACTTGCAGAGCCAAGCTCAATCTGTTGGGAGGCTAGGATTGGAGGGTAGGACTGGCTGCCTCAAATCCTGGCAACCACTGTCACATAACAGGCGGTCAAGAATATTCAGGCTTGGGGCTGGGAAGGTGGCTCAGTGGTAGAGCGCTTGCCTTGCATGCATGAGGCCCTGGGTTCGATTCCTCAGTACCACATAAGCAAAAAGAAAAAGAAGCCAGAAGTGGCACTGTGGCTCAAGTGGTAGAGCGCTAGCCTTGAGCTGAAGAGCTGAGGGTCAGTGCCCAGGCCCAGAGTTCAGGCCCCACGACCGGACCAAATAAAAAAGAATATTCAGGCTATTCCTTGACCAAGGCCAATATGGCATACTATATAAGTCTATACTATCAAAACTCATTGATATAAAAGCCTTCCAGACTCCATTTAACAGGTGAGGAAACTGGGGCAGTAAAAGATTATATAACAAGTTCAATGATTTCATCTCCCTGGTGGCAGTCTGGCACCATGTCTACTATACTTAAGTGCCTTCCACGACCAGCCCAGAGTTCCATCTTCTCATTTACTTTCTGCTCTCCTGGTCTGCTAGGGGCCTTCTAGTCATAGCCCCAGTACTATGAGTTAACCCAAAGTCACCTACCTGGGTTTTCATGGTGTTCTGTGTGCTCACAAAAAGCTCCATCTCCCCTGCCTCGCCTTTTGGGACAGCGATGGTACAGTGCGTCTCCATGTAGAAGTGCTCTTGGCCACCAATGTACAGCTCTCCTGGAGAATAAATGGGAGCTCTACTGTGAGCCAGTGAGCTAGCTGCTCACAGGTGCCTCTAGGTTCCCTGACCGTGGTGCAAAAGGGCCCAAGTTAAAACTTGGAAGTCATATATCATCTCCAGTCTTTCCCTCAACAAAGACATGGCATGGGACTGAAACATCACATCCCAAGTCTTCTCACTGCAGCCAATGGAAATTATGGCTTCTTAGAATTTTAGAAAAGGAAAGGAAGAAATCAACCAATGTGATTTGACAGCTGAAAATAAGATCTTCATCCCCAACTGAAGCTCTCAGACTCAGTGGAGTTAGTTGGCTCGCTAGTGACTTTAACAATGCCAAAGAAACAGTGTCAAAAAGGAGCTAATCAGCAGCCTTGTCCTGGACTGAGAGCAGTGGACCTATTTTCTCAGTCAGTGACAGAACAGAGGGGAGCAGGGAGGACAGACAGGAAAGAAAGCCAGTAGAGGATGGTCAAGAAGCAACTTCAGCCACAGGGAGAGACAAGGAGTCTCTGTGGTTAAAGGCCTGGAAAACCCCCAATAGACCACAATTTAGCCATTTTCTTCCCTTCTTTCCCAAATCAGAAACACCACACATAATCTTTCTAGGATTGTGTAGGTACATTCAGCCCAAGGACAGAAGAGTGGAAGTTAAAGTGCCAGTGGCTCCAACCCAGCCAGCTGTCCACTGTTTGGGTACAAATGTCAGAAGATCACTCCATTGGCAAGTGTTCGGCACTTACTCCTCTGCCCCCAAAGCTCCACCGGTATCTTTTGAATGTAATTGACCAACAGGGATCACCCCCATCCCGCCCACCACGTGGCACAAGAGCTACCTGAAACAACATTATCTGCTTCCGAAAATCCTTTCTTGAGGTCTCCTTTCTCGATCTTCAGCTCAGGTTTATAAAAGGAGTTGTTCTTTATAGCATCCTGAGGATCAAAAGGAAACCAGTGATGTGGTTTTCAGAGACAGGAAGACAGTGATGGGAAAAGTGATTGGCGGTTCAGTTGCTCCCTTGCTTCTCATGACTTGAAGCAAGCTCTCTGTTATAATCCAGAAAAATCATACGTCCCATTTCTTCAACGTTGGATGAACCACTGGGAAATGCTTAGAAAAACACAACAACAAAAAAGGACCCCAGAAAGAACCAACTGAAGCCAAAATTTAGGAGGGAAAAGCTCAATTTAGCTGTTTATGAACCTAACTCACAAGGCTGGAAGAAATTCTAAAATCTACTTACAGATGCTCCTTATTTGTGCTGAGATTACATCCTGATAAATCTGTCATATGTTGCAAATACCATAAGTTAAAATGTACCCAACCTACTGAACATGACGGCTTAGCCTAATTTATTGCAAACATACACAGAACTCTTCTGTAAATCCACAGTTAGGCAAAAATCATCAAATACAAATTCTCCTTTAAAGTGTGGAATGCCTTGTGTAACTTAATGAACAACAAACTGAAAGTGAACAACAAAAACAAAATAGTTATTGGGTAGGCTTTTGCACCATTGAAAACTTGAAAAAACAATCAGTAGAATCAGAGTAAATTGGGGCCATCTGTAGTCAAATCCCACTTGCCGCTCACATCTGCTGTGGAGGATGCTAATAAACGTGCCTTCACTACTCACTCCTTTATGCCAGAGCCTGCTCCTACTTACCTCGATGGTGATAATGGCTGGCAGGTCTTCATAGGTGATTTTCACCCCTTGTGCAGCTCTCTGTGCGTGTTCTGGGGTGTCAGTGACCACAGCGCCAATGACATGTCCAACACAAGTAACCTAGGAGCAGAGACAGGCTGTTAAAGACTGCAGCAAAGCTCTTCATGAAGCAACTACTTATGGATGGTTCACAAGCGCAAAGGAAGTGCTTGCCCCTACAATCAATCAGAGCACCTATCTTTAACCTACTGACTGAGCTTATAGGGCTCTTAATAAATACTTACAAAAAGGTAGGGAGGTGGTAAGATAGCTTGTCTCAGTGATTTCATCTCAAATGATCAGGTCTGGCATTTTAATTGTGGTAGTTAAGATGAAATGTAGATGAAATGGGTTACCATAAGCAAAACAGGAGATGTGGACCAGAAAGTGTGTTTGCCAACTCTGTTCTATTCTAACACCACTTGTCTTTGTATGAAGTGCTGGAGACTGGGAAGGCAAGGCTCTAATGGCCTGATTACAGATCCTTTAGACCTTGACTCAGTTTTAGCATCTTTCTACCACACCATTCTCTTTTACGTGCTCTTTCCCAGAGTTATACCTAAAGTTCCTTTAAGGCCACAATCATGTCTCATCTCATACTTTCATTTATGGTTACCATATATATATATATATATATATATGATCACAATGATCTCTCTCTCTATATATATATATACCTATACATACATATACATGTATATGTATATACATATATAGTGATCATTATTTCTTTTCATAATTCATAGTTATAAAAAACCTAATGGATACCCTCCATTAATGATTTTAATCCTATATCCCCAACATGTAAGCAAAAATGAATCACTTTGGTACACAAGGTTTCAAATGATATCAACCAATGCTTAGTGTGTAAGTCTGATAAATACCTCTTAAGACACAAGTAAATTATTAACTTAAATTGGCTAATTCAGTATTGACTTCCTTGAGTCTAGCTGCCTCTCACTAACCAAAATGCTAGCAACACTCCTGGGGACTCTTGAAGTTCAAAAACTAGTTGATTTTTCTAGCAGATGCATTCTTTATACAGTCATTGTGTTTCTTATTTGTAGATTTCCCTCATCTTTACAATGATAAGATGCACTTACCCCATAGCAGCACCCACTCACATCTAATTTGCAACTATTGATCTATATAAGAATTGTACAATTCCCTTTGGGAACTATCTTACCAGCAAAATATAAGGATTTTATTAGCAACTGTCTTAAAGGCTGGAAGCAGGAGAATTTCATGTAATTGAAATCAATAGATGGACTTTCATACAAGTAGGTTATGGGTACACATTCATAGCAGTATTTGATCTCTTTTCTAGTTTGTTTAATACATTCTTATTTTCTTTCAATAAAGGAGCTTAATGTTATACTCTGGATATTCAATTGTTAACTCAAATACAATCACTAGCCTTGTTTTCCTGTCATTTTTGCATTGAATTGTCCTACTTTACACTAACAGCAACTGTCAAATAAACAAGTAACATTTTGTCCCTTTATGGATCATCCTGAATATTGGCCAATTGGATGAAGTCCACAGCATTTGCAAATGTATAATCTTTCAAGATTAGGGATTTGGAACAACGAGCACTAATTAAGAACTTCAGTATTTATTCCATTTACTTTGTATAACAAATCCATTTACCTTATCTTCTGCAAAGATAGTCTCATCATTACAAATCCCAGTTACATTGCTTCCAGGAATATCAGCAGCTGAGAGGAAGCACACAAACCCAGGCACCTTCTTAGCTTCTGAGGTGTCTATGGACCTGCAAGAATGAGCCTTGTGAGAGGCCAGGTAGGCAAATCTGAAGCAGAAGATCCAGATGGATCAGGTGGACCTGATGTTCTGGATGAGCTGTTCTTTTTAAACTGAGCTTTCCTCCACCCTTACCTTCTCTATCTTCTTTTCCTATTAGGTCTTAATTCAATTCTGTTCTATTCTGCCTATGTTGACTAAATGCCTACCAGGTATCTTTTTTAAACTGAGCTTTTTTTGTAGTTTTAGTTGTTTTTTTATTGTGAAAATACTGTACAGAGGGGTTATACAGGTGGACCCATTGCTTGGTGGGGGGAGGATGGGATGGGAAGGGGAAACAAAGGAAGAGGCTACAATGCTTGATAAGAAATGTACTCATTAAACTGAGCTTTTAAAACTGAGCTTTCCTCCACCCTTATCCTTTTCTATCTTCTTTTCCTATTAAGTCTTAATTCAATTCTGTTCTGTTCTGCCTATGTTGACTAAATGCCTACCAGGTATCAGCCATTGCATCACATTATAGGGCTATGAAAATGAATAAACTAGCACAGCCTCCACAGACTTTATGCAATATGCTATCTGGTCTACACATACAAAGAAGCCTCATCCTAGTGAGTACCATTTTCTTTGGAGAGCTCTGGCTAAGCTCCACCTCACAGGTGATTTCTCATGCAGAATCAGCACATTAGGCCTTTGCTATGTTGCTGATCCAATGACACTGAACATTGGCACACAGCTGGCTTTCTTTCCCTACATTAACAGTGTTATCCCAGTGTGGCTGGGCATCCTACACAAAATTGGGCAATACAGGCTTCAAAAGGTGAGTGCTTGGAGAGGTTATCAATCATAACAGCCTAAATTGTGAACTGAGTCCCTATGGGGGGCCCAGAACTCAGGGAAAGATCCAGAAATTGTCCCCCAAGAAACCATCGTTTATTTAATCCTCACAAGAAATCCTGAAAGTAACTCCAATTGTCTCCATTTTACATGTGGGGAACTCTAGCTCAAAGGAAGGAAGCTTGTCCAAAGACACTCAGCCAGAAAGCAACACAGCTGGAATTAGAGCTAAGGTTAAGTTGTGAAGATGCCAGAAACAGATCAGCTTCTGCCCAACCACACACCCTTACATGTTTGAGCATGTAAGTGGAAATCACAAGTGTCCACCATACCCTTCTACACCCACCCACATGTGGCTTGAGTAGAGGTCACTGGTGTGTAGCTATAGTACTGTCAACATGGACTCAAAGCAAGGACAAAGGAAGAGGCTATGCCTTACAGCTGGCAAACAATTCAACAGAACACCTTTTCAACAGTAACACCTTTTTTCACGATCCTGGAAAAATGTTAAATAGCTGATTGATTTTATCTATGTCTTTCTTGCCATTCCCAGAGTCTGAAGTCAGACCTTAAGTGTAAGTGAAGACAGAAAAATCAGTAAGAAGTATCGGGGCCAAAGGGAGGGTTTTTCCTGATCACTCCACTGCACTGCGGCTCTGTGTCTAATGCCCACCAGCTTTGAGGCTCACAGTGTCTAGCTTGAACATCCAGAAGCCAGTGTGACTTGGCTTCAAACTTGGACTCCACCACTTCTCAGCCTGGGGCAAGTGACAGAGACATAATAATAGGAGCTGCCTCTAGGGTTGCTGTAAGGAATAAATGAGCTACTGAAAGAGGGCCCTGGACACTGGCCTAGAACTCCATGTTGTCCCTCTCTGCCTCTTTAACCTTTATATTTCCCTAAGTCTCTCCATTACCATAGTCACTTTGGGACTCCAGGAAGAACCTGATTCACAGATAAGCATCTTGTGGCAAAAGGTGAAACTGCCCCTCTGACAGACAATGCCTTCTTTTTCCTGTGACCAGATGCCACCTGCTACCAGACATTCCAGTCTGATGACATCTAAGCACCCTGGGATCTTTGACCAGAACTTCCTAATGTAACAACAGTCACTTTGCAGCCATCTTGGAATCCAAGAAGCTGACCACTATCTGTCAATAACCTCACCTGGCCCATCCTCAGACAATGAGCTGCCTGACCACCCCCAGTGCAGTCTGCCACCTATGACCACATGACTTCTGTGACTGGAGCTGTTTAACTCTGTGTGGCTCTCCTTCCCTTCCCATACTTCAGCCTAAAATTTATGTCAGTAACCCAAAGGCCATCTCGGGATCGCCAAACCCTTTTGTTTTACTGATGTGGCTATGTTCAATTTAATCTCCTCCCTTTGCTGTTAACCAGTGCTTTATCTCTTTCATTGGTATGTAGGGACAGGTGGCTGAGCCTAGTCCTAAGTTTCTGATTGAGATTTAGACCAGCTGAAACTTTCTGCCCCAAACCTGAATTCGATACTATGTGTAAAATACTTGAAACTAGGTCGTGAGAAATACTAAACGCCACACCTCCCTGGGCACTGGGGCAGACCAGCTGAGGGTGCCATGGAGTCTTAACTTCCTGCTTCTCTCCCATGGTGGCTTGGGATGGTTTCCTGTCTTGCTCTCTAGGCTGGTAGGAAGTCCTGGAGGAGCCTGGTTACCCTTGTATCTCTAGCACCTGGCAGGGTGTGAGATCCTGCCGGACCACCATCGGTCCCCGCATGGGCGGCACTCACGTAATCTTAGCATGGGCCCGGGTGCTGGTGACCAGCCGGACAAACAGCTCATTGCCATAGCGAGGAATGTCATCACAGTATATGGCCTCCCCAGTGGCCTGCATGTTGGCAGCCAGGTGGGGCAGGGGCCGGCCCACCATGTCCTCCACGGGCTGGTCCTTGGGCACCTCCTGAAACAACACGGTACCTTACCAGTTAGGCTACAACCGTTAAGGCAGACGTTTGAAGAATTTTAATAAAAAGGCAAGAATGTTCATACGCGACCTTTTAAAAAATGAGCATATAAAACATTCTGCCTTTGTGTGTTTAATGATTCTACTTCTGCATAAAAAGTATGCCCTAAGTATCCAATAGACAATCTACCCATAGGAAAAGTGGAAGTAAACAAAAACAGAATGATTTTCACGTAGATCTGAGATTTGAACTGATTTTAATTTTATTCTTTAAGCTTTTCTGTGGTTTCCAAAGTGTTTTACGATATATTAATTTTATAATGAAGTTACTTTTCATTTGTTTTTCAAAGTAGTAGGATGTCTAGTATTTTTAAATACATTTTATTGTAAAAATACTGTACAGAGGGGTTACAGTTACATGAGTAAGGTAATGAGTACATTTCCTATCAAGCATTGTTACCTCCTCCTTTGTTTTTCCCCTACCCCCCCTTTCCCTCCCACCTTCACAACTACATGCCCCTTCTCCCTCCCTATTGAGCATTTACTATGTTCTAGGAACTATAGAACCACTTTATTTCTGCCTGTGGGTGGTAGTAGAGATTGCACTCAGAGCTTCAGACAAGACCCAACCACTTAAGCCCCATCCTCAGGTATGAAATTTGTCCAAGGTCACACTGCTACAAAAATGGCCAGATTTGGATTCAAATTCAGGATGTCATGTCCCAGAGTTCATGCCATTACATTCCAACACAGAGCCAACCAACTGTAGCTTTTGGGCTAAATCTGGACTATTGCTTGTTTTTTGTTTATTATTTTTGTTGTTTGGGTGCTGGTCCTGGGGCTTGAACTCAGGGCCTGAGCACTGTCTCTGAGCTTTTTGTTGAAGGCTAGTGCTCTTCCACTTGAGTCACAGATCCACTTTTGGGGACCTAGGGGGGGATACTTAATTGGAGATAAGCATCTCATGAAGTTTCCTATCCAGGCTGGCTTCAACCCTCAATTCTCAGATCTCACTCTCCTGAGTAGTAGGATTATAGGTATAAGCCATTGGCACTGACCACTGTTTGGCCACTCCATTCATATATTCATATATTGCCTTCACTTCTTTTTAGCTACAATGACAGAATTGAAGGGTTGTAATGGAGACTGGCACACAAAACCTAGAATGATGACAGAAAAAAGTTGCTAAGGATGAGAAGGATGTGTGTGTGCACACATGTGTGCATATGTGCATGTGTTTGTGTGTCTGTGCATTTGTACATTAGTCCTACAGAGGGACAAGGAAAGATTAAATGGAAATAATTTTTCTTTCATTTTTTTCTTTATACAGATAAGAATATAATTCTAACAGATATTTAGGCTAAGATATTAGATATTTAGGAGAAACAGCTGCACTGACATCAACACAATCCTCGTATCCATCACTAGATATTTATGCACAGAATAAGGAGCTTCATGCATCAATATACAAGTTAGTTACCCCCCAGCAATCAGCCACTAATGATCTGTTGTATCTATAAAGGCTTGAATTGAGTAGCAGCCCACGCTGTGTGTACTCACTTGGAAGAGCTGGGTGTTGGCTGGAGGGTCTTTCTGAAAGAGCAGCGTGGCACTGGCGAAGGTGGGGTCCAGTGTGCCACACTTCTGTGGAAGGGAGACAACAGAGACAGTCATGAGCATTCTGCACCATGGGCCTCTCCTGTGGAATTCCCAAATAAGAAAAGTGACAAGTTACGTGTTCCCTTTGTCCCCTCACTTTATTGCCTTTCGAACATTGGCTGAATCTCTCAATATCTCAACATGGGCTCTGAGAACTTTGTATGTAATCATTGCATATCTCATCTCCATCTCCAGATCCTGAATGATTTGCACTTTCTCCCCCAGCTGAAATGCCCCCTCTTCTCTGCATGTATACACGCTGCTCGCTCTCTTTCCCTCTCCCCTACTCCCCCCCCCCACCATGGACATTTCCTTCTACTAGCCTTCCTGAAAAAGTTCTTCTTGCCCTTCTCAGTTCTCTAAGAAGTATTATTTGACATGAAAGATGTCCGCAAGAAAAATATCAGCCAAAGTAAGAGGAACATAAATTTCTAGGTAGCACCATCCCAAATCTGTTTAGGAAAATGACAGATCCAGACCAAAAGCTAGAAAAATGACAGACATATTGATCAATGGATGGAAGGACAGAGAGACAGGGCAGACAATCCCCCTGAGGGAACGCTGGACAGAAGAATGTAGGGGAAAAGCAGAGGGATAAACAGAAACATTAGCAGTGGGATCTAAGAGTAGGGATAACTTCAGACTTTTTTCTTTGGGGATACAGTTCTGCATCTTGTACATTTTCCACAATGCGAGTGCACCTCACCCACCCGCACTCACATGTGCGGGATGCCCCTTGCCCAGCTTCTGAAGCACTGTCAGGTAGAACTTGAAGAAGAAGCTGAGGGTCAGGGTGCGCCGGAACTCCACCATGCCACCAGGTGCGTCGGGAGCCAAGTGCAGCTCCTCCGCCAGGCCTGCGCACACATCCTGCAACAGCTCCTCATTCCAGAACCTGCCAGACGAGGGAGAGCCAGCTGTGCGCACGCTGGCTCCCAGCCAGCCAGCACGTGCACCGCAAAGCCTCAAGGCCTCTGGCTCAAGCAAACATCCTTTCCAAAATGGCATCTCAAAGCCACATTACTTCATGCAAGTTGCTTAACTTCCTTGAGCCTCAGTTTCCTTATCTTTACAAGCACAAGCAATTTTTTTTTAATCACAAAAATAGTCACAGTTAAACCCATGGAGTCCTTATCACGTGTGAGGCAACGTCCTAAGGGCTCTATGTGACTCGTGACTTCTCAATAATTGAAAACATACCCATTCTGTCACTGAGAAAACTGAGGCACTGGGAGATTAAGTACCTCGTAGTACTAAAGCCAGGGAGCCAAATTTCAAGTAAGCTTTATCCATCTTATGTGGGTTTTGTAGGGTTTCACAGAATAATGCCTGTGACACACTTGGCACAACCACCATCATATGATCACTATGGTAATAGTAGTAGCAAGTAGTAATAATAGTGCCAGTATAATACTGGTAGTAGGAGTAGGAGTAGCCATGGTACTAGCCAATACTACTATTAAGAGTAGGGGTAGCAATAGGCCTGATGGCAGAAGAAGCAGAAATGATAGTAATAACAAAAGAAGCAATAGTATTAGTGGAACCAAGGGTAGTAACACTAATAATAATAGTGGAATCAGTAGAACTGCAAAAATATTAGAAGTTGTATTAGTAGCAGCAAAAGTGGCTACAGAATAGTAGCAGTAACCACAGTAATGCCAGAAAGTAGTGACAGTAATAACATGGGATAATACTACCAGTAGTCATAGCAACTGCTACCAGTGGTCATAGCAACAGCTGCATTCATAGCAATGCATATGGTGGTAGCAACAATAATGCTATTAATATAAACCTAGAAGAAGTAATAGAAGCATCAACAATAGTAGTAGTTATCATAGATGAGAGAGAAGGAGCCATAGTAATAGCAGTAATATGATATCAAACTGCAATAATAGCAGTCATGCTAGTGTGTTAGGAGGAATAACAGCAGTGATAGTAATAACACAAGTAATAATAGTGGAAGAAGAATAGTGCTAGTAGCATGGATATCAGAAGGAGGTTACTAACTCTAGAATCAATAATAGTAATGGCTGTGGCAGAAGGTTGTTGGGGTAGTAGAAACAGCATGGTCACTATAGTCGTAATGGTAGCAATACTAGAAGTACACCAGTAGTAAGCAGGATAGCATGGAAGTAATAGTAGCAAAAGAACAAATACCAGAAGCAGCAGCAGGAGAAAAGCAACAGTGGTTGTAGGTACAATGGCAGAGCATTGAACCAGCAGCAGCATTAGCAGTGATGACACTTGCACTGTAGCAGCAACATCACGGCATGTGACACTTGACAACAGAGACTCACTCTGCGAGGCGTGTCATTGGATGACCTAGCCAGATGCCACAGCTACTCCCTGCGTCATGTGGTGTGTGGTGTATGTGGCTTACTGCTCGTAGGCTACAAACCTGGGCAGCAGGTCACTGGATTGAATACCAGTGATAAATAGCTGTGCGTCTAGACATGTGTAAGTTAGAAAGGACACAACAGAAACACCAGGAGGGTGTGGGACGCCATCGCCTTCCATGAGGTCATCTGGCTGTGGTCACTGCACCAGCAGCAACGGCCTCACCTCACGTCCCTCCCCTCCTACTAACACCTTTCACAACAGTGAAGCAGCAGTGGGCAGGCTCAGCGCAGCAGCAGCAGCAGTACTAACAGCACAGTAATATTCTAGTCACATTCGAGTAGCCACTCTGGTGGTGATCATGGCGGTTTCATTTGGTGTCATCTCTTACTTGGACACCTGCTTTGGCGTGGTCTTGAGGGCTGAGATGGTTCTGTTGGACATTCCGCCATAGCAGAGGGACAGCTCCTGCACCTCTGTGGTCCCTGGCTTGAGCAGGACTCTCATGCCGCTGGTCACCTTGGCAATGTCATCTTCCCTCCGGGAGGCCTGCTTGAAGGCGGAGAAAAACTCACCCTGAAAAAGAACAGGGAGATGCTGCTCCTCACCTTGTCTCGCAAGTGCTGGCAATGGTCAGCCTGAAATAGCGGGACTGTGAGGGGAGAGGGGAGGGGAGGAGAAGGGAAAGGAAAGAGATGGAAAGGTAAAGTGAGGTGAGTAACAGTGAAGATGAGGTGAAGGAATATAAGGAGGACAGTGGAGGAGAGGCGAGAGAAGGGGAAGAAATTGGAAGGAAGGGGAGAGGAGGGAAGGAAGAGAAGGAAGCAAGTTGAAGTGAGATGAGCGAAAATGAAGATGAGATTGGGTAAAGAGATATAAGGAGGGGAAGAGAGAGGAGGGAAGAGGAAGGGAAGGAAGATAGGGGCGGAAAGGTAGAGTGAGATGAGCTGAAGTGAAGATGGAATACAGTGAAGGAATATGAGAAGGGGGGAGGTAAGGGGAAGGGAGGAATGGAGATGGAGGAGAGGAAAAGCCAGCAGGGATTGGAGGGGAAAGGAGATGAGGAAAGGAAAGAGGAGGAGAGGAAGGTGATACAAACATAGTGATCAGCTAGGTGCTGGTTTGGAATCGATGACAAGACATAACTGATTACACATTTGCGAAGTCCCAGGTTGCATCATTAGAAGGGAAAGGGTTAGGATTTCGTTCCTGGGGAAGCAGAATGGGGGACAACTGGTCCCCACAGATCAGGCAGCTGGAATAAGGAAGGATACCCCCAGGAAGACTCCCACAGACCTTCCCTGGCCCCCAGTATCAGAGCCAGCTCAGCCTTTCCAGTGCTCACTGGAAACTCACTTGGCCGGGTGGCCTGTCTAGCAGTGACAGAGAGATGGTACACACCATGAAGCCTCCTCCATTGAGCCTCCCCAGGGGGCCTGAACTTTCCTTCCCCCTAGACTTGTGGTGACTTTGAGAAATCCTGCCTCCTGAGCATCAGTCCCACTGTGAGATCACTGTGGCTGTGCTTGCACTTTGGGTCTGTGCTTCTTCTGGGCCTGGCCTGAGCCTGAGTCTCTGGGGAGAGGACAGCAGGAGTCACATGCTAAGGTCAACCACTGACTGGCCCTTCTATGTCAAGTTGTTCCTGAGTTTTGTACTCACCCTCGTCCTGGACATTGTGATTATTACCACAGTCTCTCGCTCTGACACAGAGAGACATGGAGTCCCCTCCTGCTGGCTAAGGTAGTTAAGAAACCTGGTGATATCATAGCTCTGGGACACTGAACTTGAATTTGGCTCTTTCCTAGGACCAAACCATTCATCATGACATTTTCACTGGTGTTATCCGGGTGATAACATCCTTTCTTGAGAAAGCTTTGTAATTTGGGGTTCTCAAATCTCATTTCTTTTATGACATTATGACTTTGTTCATGTCCGTCCCTGGAAAAATTAAAACTGAGTGTACTAAACTTGTTTCCTCCCACCTTTCCCTATTTGTAATTTTAAAAAATCAGTGATCTGTGAAATTCAAAACCCTGGGAATCACTGCTTAAAACAATCTGCAAAGTTAAGTCCCAAAACCATTAAGACGCCACCTCAGGGACTTAATTGCTGTGATTGAATTAACATCCCATGGAGGAAGGTCAGAATCACCAAGGGCATATGCACCTCACGCTCACAAAAGCAAAGCGTGAGTGGAGTCAGCCCGTCACCTTCTCGGAGGAAGCAGCTTGTTGCCAGCCCTCCCACAGCACTTTTCTAAAAGGCTCATTGTGGACTTGTCCCGAGTTGGTGGCTGCTGAGGACCCAGAAAACCACATCAGGTTAAGCTAGTCCAGGCCCTGAGGAATAAACGCAAGATGGCCAGAGGTGCCCAGATTTCCCCAAACAGACCAGACCAGCTGCTCATGAAGCAGCAATCTCACAGTGCCAGCCCAGAGCAAGGTGAGTGAACCAACGTCCCGGCAGAGTCAGAGCCAGCATATGAGTCAACTCAAAGGCAGTGAAGCAGGGCCTACACTCTTCAACGAGGAGATAACAGTATTCTTGACCCTAAACCAGCTGGATGTGTTCTTGGGAATGTGCCCTATTACCTAGTGGCAGGTGTTCTCCCTGGCTTCCAGACATGTGCCAGTAACCTGGTGAAGCTCCAGACCTCCAGTTCTGAGAATAATCTTTTCAGAGGGCATAAGGTACCCATTTTGCAGAGGAGTACACTGGGGCTCAAAGTGCTAAGTAATTCTCCGAGGCATCTATGTCTGGCTGACTGGCTAGATAAAGTTAGTTCATCCAAGTCCAGAGAGAAAGAACCAGCGTTAAAGTTGGGAGTTGCACAAGTTGGGCCTAAGATAGACTCTTAGCTCTTGGTCTGGAGCCCAGCCATGGGAAAAGAATTCAGGCAAAGCCTGGACCAGCTTCTGCTGCCTCACCTCCCTGCTGGAGGGGATCTCTATGGACAGCAGTATCTCTTCTGGACTGAGCAGGGTCCTTCTGTAGCCGGGGAAGAAAGTGTGGTCCATTCGAACAGTTCTCTTTGTGCCTGTAGGTAGACAGGATAAAGAAGGCTACATGAGGGAGGGGCCACGTCAGAAGGAGAAACTAAGACCCTACTAATAAAACAACAAGTGCAAATGATTGGGGGTATGGCTTAAGTGGTAGCGCACTAGCTTGTCATGAGTTTGAACCCTGATACCACTAAGGAGAAGAGAGGGGAGGGGGAGGGGAGAGGAAAGGAGGAGGAGGGATGGTGATTAAAAGAAACAGTAAATCAGCTGGGTGCTGGTTTGGAATCAAAGACAAGACATTACAGACTAATGCACTTGGGAAATAATTGAGGGGAGGGGAGAAGGGAGAGGGGACAGGGGACATGGGAGAGGGGGGAGGGGAGGGGAGCTCAACTATCCCACACCTCCAACCAAGCAGCTTCCATTAATCCAAGCCTTGGGACATCTGAGTCACTGAATTCGCCACTCTTTCTCTGGAAAAATGACCTGTGAGACTTTTCTCCCCCAACCCATCTTTCCAGTCATCTTTCCCATCTTCTTCAGGCAGCTCACCTCTGGACATAAGGGTCAGCTTGGCTCCACTAGCCATGAACACAGGGTTGAGATCAGAGATGGGGCTGGCGGTAATGATATTCCCTCCAATGGACTAGAACAAGCAGAGGGAGTTAGAGCCTTGCCCAGGACTCAGGCAGCTGCTCCTGCACACAGGCAGGGGGCACCCGCTGCTACAGGGGGTGCCTGAGGACCTGCATCCACTGCCAGAGAGCCACAAGAGCAACACGGTGAGCATGTGGGCCTCTGGGGAAATGTGCAAAGTTGAAATCAGGACCCTCAGGCTGGAGTCCCAGCTCTGAAATGTACAAGCCAGTACATTTACTGAAATGTACAGGTCAGTAAACTGAGACAGTCTCTTTCTGTGGTTTTTTTTTTTTTGGGTCCAGTCGTGGGGCCTGAACTCTGGGCCTGGGCGCTGTCCCTCAGCTCTTCAGCTCAAGGCTAGCGCTCTACCACTTGAGCCACAGCGCCACTTCCGGCTTTTTTCTTTTTTTTTATGTGGTGCTGAGGAATCGAACCCAGGGCCTCATGCATGCAAGGCAAGCACTCTACCACTGAGCCACCTTCCCAGCCCGACAGTCTCTTTCAAAGTGACCTCACCTAACCTTTTCTGAAAGGACTGAGGTGATTTATCACATTTTTTACTGTGTGCAGTAAAATGAAGTGGAAGATAACGATCAAGGAAAAAGAGCAGGAAGACTGAAGGATGAATCATTTGTTCAGTTTGGATCTGAACTTCCTGGCAACTTGGAAAAAAAACATGAAAACTAGAAGAAGAATCAGATAGAGAGTTCTCTTTACCAGAAATGAGGAAGAAAAGTGATGTGTAAAGCCAACACAGTCCTTCGTGGAAGTGGATTGAGCAGAACTGGGCGAAGGAGTCAAGAGTACTTAGCTTGTGTTTCCTTGTCTATAACCAGGCACAGCAGGCAAGTGGGAGCGGGAGGAGAGCAAGGGCAGCCGCTTGGTTTTACCCTGCTCTGTTTCAATCTTTGAAACAGTTTAAAAAATAGAACAGAAGGGGTAGTTCACCTCCCCAAATCATAAATGTTGTGGACCCCGAATGGACTAGTGTATGTGAACTCAATTATTTGCAAACTAGGAATTTCTGCGCTACTCGAAGGCCCAAGGAACAGCTGACAGGTGAAACTCCTCCCTCCTCTCCAGGGTAGGGGGTGGGGAGACTCTGCTCCTGGGTTCCTCACCCCCATGCCACCCGGCAAAGTCTGAAAGGATCCTGCCCAATTCAGTTGTGAATTCTCTATGATGCAGTTCTCATTTACCTGCTGATGGCCTCAGTCAAAGGTAGACTGTGCTTCTTAGGGTGTCCTGTAGACCACCACCACACACACTTCATCAGAAGTGCCCAAACTTTCTTCTTCTTAAAAACTTGATCTCTGGGGTATACCACTCCAGAACCTACCAAGTCAGAATCTCTGTGCATGGGGCTCAGGCGCTGCATTTTAACAAGCACCTCGGAAAAGTCTAAGCACTAAAATGTGGGGCCTACTGGACAAAAGCAAGTGGGAGCCTCTAGCTCAAAGCCCCTGCCCGCTCAAGGAAAGCCCATGCCTGGCCTGCGGGCCTCGCCTGCCGCTGACCAGGAACTCACCGCCACGGACTTGACCTGCTTGCCAGCAAACCAGCGCAGCTGCTCCAGGACTCCTCTGAACACCTCAGTTTTATAGACCGGAAGCTGAGCAACTACATCAACCAGGACCTTTTCCATAGAGCTCAGAGAGCAAGCGGCTCCAAAGGTAATACCTGGAAACACATTCGTGGAGTAATAGCCACCCCTCATCCCCAGCCCCTGTGAGACCCGAGCAAGGCCGGGCTGTATTACAGCCTTACAGGAAATTAGGATCCAAACTAATGCCCCCTAGTTGATAAACAAGGCCTGAAGCCTCCATCTCTGGACTCTAGAATCAACATGTGAGCCTTTAAACTAGTGATTCTCCACTCAGAAGTCTGGATCTCTGGTGGCAAAGTCTTCACATTTGTTAAAAAATAAAAAACACCCAAGCACGCTACACACCCATCTCCCTGCACCTCTCAGCTCAGCCCCAGCGAGCAATTCTAATACATTGTCAAGCAGGAGAACAACTATTGAGTACAGCCTTTCGCCTGCTAGCACCCAACCATGCCAGCCTAATAGAGGGAAGATAATGCGGACCATCCTTACTTGGCTCCCCTTCTCCCCATGTCAGGCTGGTTCTAGGGGAAGTAGGAGGCAGCCAGAGCCATAGACAAAGCTACCTGGCACTCCTACACACACACACACACACACACACACACAGGGACCTGGCCCAGCATCATGGCCCACTGTGGCCTCAGTAGAACCCCTTACCCTCTGGGCCATGCTCCACTGAATTCAGCTCAGGGATCCAGGCTGGGCAGACAATCAGAGGAAACAGTGCATTCTTAAACTTCATCTCAATGCCTTAGAGAAACGAGAAGCCTGGAGTTATAGATCTGAGTGTTCCCCACAATTCATGCAGGATCCGTGACATCCTCACAATCACAGGCAGGCCTTACCGATCTCTGTGTTCCCCACCACCAGTTTGGCATCAGGATGCTGAGCTTTGAGGTCCAGCAGCTCTTGCAGGGTTGAAGCTTGGATCCAGGTGACACGCTCCCCCTCAAAACGCAGCTGCTTCCGAGGAGTGTCTTTTAGCCTCTGGGAAGCATAGTTTACTTATGGCACCGTCTCCTTCTTGCTACCACCATTAATTCCCTTGAGGTCTGCAATGGGCTAGGCGCCTCTACTGACTCATTGAATACTGAGTCAGAAGGAAGATCCTTACACACTGGAGCAGAGTGAGGACTACATGTACTAAGGAATTCAGTTGAGTACCTCATCCCACTTAGTCTTGAGAATGCCTTAGGGGAGGAGGCATTCAGAGCCTCAATTTTACAGGTGAAAAAGCAACTTGAAGATGAAGGAGATTATGGAAACCGCTGAAGGTCATGCACCTTGAGAAGACCCAAACTGACCTGGCTGAAAGCCCAGATTCCTTGCAGGGCCCTTTAGGGGCTACACTGGACAGGTGTGGGAAGGGCCAGCGGTCTAGGGGATAAGTACAATGGCAAAGGAGAGCTGACTCTGGTGTACCTGAGGGGATACTGGCTGGAGAAAGAAATCCCTCAAATGAAACTAATAGTGTTTTCAAGGTTTTCCCATCCAGAGAAAGATTTGCTTGGGGCCAGCTGCAATCTGTTCTCTCTGGCCTATTGAACATCTAAGGCAATCTTCATGGGTCTACATCCTTATGAAATGTGCAGCTGACAAACTCTGGGAGTGGCTTGCTTCTTTCCCTTGTCATAAATATTGGAATGAAGGTAAGAAAGCTGTTGTGACAAGAAGTCCTTAAGGCAGAGTTGCAAGCCAGGGACCATGTCCTCTAACTATAGCTTTGTTTGCTTACTTGTTTGTTTGTTTTAAATAAATAGGCTGAATATAAGGAAGAAAATAGGTGGCTTGGTGGACACACATTAGATAAAGCCAAGAGGTCAACATAAGGTTAGAGAGTATGTGCTATTGAAATGTAGTGCTGTAGGAAGACTTAGTCCCTTTCCTTGTAGGGCTTAGAGTCTAGGAATATAGGAATACAGACATGAAATTAGAAACTGTAGTGTGGGACAGTAGGAAGAGGTGTGGGAGGTTACAGAGGCATAAACTAAAAGGAAGATGTAATTAGGCTAAATCCTAAAAGATAAGAAGGTGGGTATGAAAAATCAAGCAGGTCTTACAGGCCCATGGCACAATGACCCGGTTAGACTTCTCCAAGCATCACCTACCAGCAGCTCTGGGGGGAAGATGGGTTCCTGGGTGGGATCCAGGGGTGTGAAGTCCTCCGGTTTGAACAACGATGGTGTGAGAGTATCCTGTAGGGAAAGAGAATAGGGAAGTTGTGCAGTCTCCGCTCTTCTCAGGTGGACTGATCCAGCCCTTTACTAGGTAAACTCTAACCCTGGAAGGCTGGTGGAGGGCAGGCAGCTCCTGGGAGGCAGGAAGAGGAAGGTCCTACCAAGGGATTCATGGCCAATGAGTACCTTTAGCATGCTCATCATCTGACCAGCACCACCTCTCATCATGATTCTATCCTCTTGCCACCCTTGCCCGGGACATGGGGAGAGTGTAGTGATTCCTCTGCATCTGAGATCCCCCAAGCCTCCCAGGGAAGCAAGACTCTCTTACCATGTGGTCTTTCTTCTGGTTCATGCAGCAATTTGGATTGTTTCCACTTCCTCCACAGCAGCCACCATCCTAGAAGTAGGAAGAACAGATTCGCAAGAGGATACTTTATAGTCTTCACAGATTCTAAGAAGTCCTGATTATGAATAACGAGGGAACCCCAGCTCTGACACCTACCCCAACATCCACAGGTGGAAATGACACCTCTGCCCCAACCCGCAGGCCTCTATGCAGAGTGGGGGCCTCCGCTGTGTTTTCTATTGCTCAGCTAAGGCAGATTAAAGAGCTCGGCGATAAACACATAGGGACAAGTGGGAAATTTATTTTCAAGAAACTCTCCATGAAAGTTAGCTCCTGCTTCGTTAAATTCTATTTTTATGCTCATTTTCCTTCTCTGGTGCTGCTTCCTTAGGCAGCCCCTAGAAGAGACATTCTCCTTGGTTCCCTCATGATACAGATGTGCTAGTGCTAACTCAGCCAGGCTCTGTGGGATTCGACTTCCAGCCTGATGTGTCTGTGGGGTGCTGCTAAGGATATCCAAGGCCAGTGCTGGTCCCAGGGATATGCCCAGACATTTTGGCCAATAGTCTCAAACTACTTAGTGCAGACTTCTTTCCAGAAAGCGAAACCATCTCCACTCCTTACTGTGAGCCTGTTCTGGAGGAAAGTTAGATTCCCCCATCACCTATGGGAAAGGCCCTGGCTAAGGGACCGCTTTGGGATGCCATTGCCCGAGCTCAATTAGAGCACAAAGTGACTGCCTCCCACTATGGAGGCCTCGTGCGTGAGGAAGGGGTACGCGCACCTGGCACATAGGCCCCAGAAAGGCAGGGGTTGCAGCAGACATTCTAAAATGTCAGACACAGGAGTGGTGGAAATTCGCAGGGACTTTTCTGGGGTAGCCAATTCCTGAAGGAACAGTCTGTGAGCTGTCTGTCCCCCCCCCCCAGGAGACAATTTCCAGCCTGGCAATCTCCAAGGATGCATCACACAATCCCCTATATTCCCATCCCTGTCCCCATCCTCTCCACACCCCAACCCTGACACCTCCTCAGTCCTGGGCCTTGAACTCTTGGGCCTGGGTGCTTTCCTTAAGTCCCCTTTTGCTCAAGGCTAGCACTCTACCACTTGATCCACAGCACCACTTCCAGCTTTTTCTGAGATTAATTGGAAATAAGAGTCTCACAGCCTTTCCTACCTGGGCTGGCTTCAAACCATGATCCTCAGATCTCAGCCTCCTGAGTAGCTAGGATTGCAGGCGTGAGCAACCAGTGCCCAGCTTCCCCTAGCTTTTCTCAAGATAGTTCTCAGAGTTTTTGAAGGCTAAAAGATATGGCCTTTGAGAACTTATAAGCATGGCCAAGCATAAAAGAAACATTTTCCCTGACCTCACCCTCCTTCCCTTTGGCTCTGTGTGCTGAGCCCTCCTGCATTACAGGCTGGCCACTGGATGTCAGACCTATTCTGTCTGTTCCAGAACTCCTCTCCTGCTCCTGGCTCTTTCACTGAATAATCCCCCTCCCTTCCAAATTCAGAATGGAAGAACGGTCCCTTAATATCTCTTTTCATTCTCTCAAGCCTATAGAAAGATGGACTTGCATAACAGGATAAGGACATATTTTATACAGGTACATTTTGCTAATATGTCGGCACACTACCACCCAGATCCTGTCCTTATTGCCTTGTCAGTGTGTTTATGATCTAAATTATTATGATATACAATAACATGACACCACCCCCAAGTTCTGTTAGACTGGATAAGGATGATATTTCCTGTCCCAATCCTCCTGATATTCCCACTTTATGAAGTCAGTGAAGATTTCTAGACTTGTACCTTTTTTTTTAATAAACCAAGGTTTTTTTCAGAGTGATTTTAGGCTCAAAGCCAAATTGTAAGGTACAAAGAATGGCGCTGTAAACCCCCGCCCCTCCCCCACCTATACACACATACCAATAAGCTCTCTCAATATCAACATCTGCAGGAGAATGGTCTATTTGTTATGATAGATGAACCTATATCATCATTAATACATCATTAGCCCTCAAAGTCAGAGTTTACATCAGAGCTCTATGCACTGTGAGGTTTGACAAATGTACATGCATCTTATCATACAATATGTCCACATTTATGATTAGTTCCATCCACTTAGCAAATTACATTTAACTTTTCTTCCATGTCATGGCTTGATAGCTTCTTCCTTCCTTTATTCCTTCTCTCCTCCTTCTGATACTCCTTTTTCTCTTCCTCCTCCTTTCTCTCCTCTTCCTTTCCTCCTCCCTCTTCTTCTTCTCCTTCTCTCCCTCTTTCCCTTTTCTCTCCCTTCCTGTTTGGCTCTACAAGGGCTTAAACTCAGAGTCTCAAGCTTATACCAATATCATACTCTTCACTTAAGCCACACCTCCAGCCCATTTTTATTTAGTTGGTTTTGTTTTCCAAGCAATTTATATACTTTTGCCTGGATCTACCCTTGGACCAAGTCCTTCCTAACTTTGTCTCCTGAGTAGCTAGATTAAAGGCATTACCTAGTTAGACAGTCCTTACTTAGTTTTGAGATAGGATCTCACTAACTTTTGTCAGAGATTGCCGCTGTTTATTCCTAACTCTTCCTGTGTAGCTGGGTAACAGACACACACCACTACATCTATATTCTTGATCATTTATTACTTTTCAGAGCAGAATAATATTCTGTTTTCTTAATTTCCACCGCTTCTTTGTCCATTCAGTTCACCTACATAATTCAAAGGACATCTCAATTGCTTCTAAGTTTTGACAATAAAACTGCCACAAACATTTCTGTTCAGGTTTTTATGGAGATGTCAGTTCTCAGCAGCTTTGGTAAACATCACAGAGGAAAACTAATAAATCATATAGTAAGAGTGTGTTTCATTTTGTAAGAAACTGCCCAGCTATTTTCCAAAGTGCCTATACATTCTTCTTTGCTACCAGAAATGAGAGTTCCTGTTTCTCCATACCCTCCCCAACACTGGTGGGGTTAGTGTTTTGGAACTGGCAATTCTAATAGGCATGTGGTGGTATTTAGTTACTTGCAACTCCCTGGTGGCATATGAGGTTCAAGTCTCAATGCTAACTCTTCATCCATTTGTCTTTATGGCCGAAGGGTCTGTTCATGTCGTTTTCCCATTTGTAATTGGGTCATTCATCTTCTTGTTGTTGAGTTTTACAATTTCTTTGTATATGTTGAGAACGTCCTTATGTGGAGATATGTCCTTTGCAAATGCTTTCCCCCAGTCTACAACTTGTCTTTTTCATTCTGTTGATATTTGCTTTTGCAAAGAAGATTTCATTTATAATGAAGCCCAGCTTATCAAAACTTTTCTTTCGTGGATCATGCCTATGGTGCTATATCTAAACATTCTTTGCCACACCCAATGTCATCTAGATTTGCTCTTTGCCATCTATAAGTAGTTTAATGATTTGGTGTTTTTCATTTACGTTTATAGTCTGAGAGAATTTCCAGCCCATGTCTAGATTCATCATTTTGCATGTGAATGCCTAGATGTTCCAGCACCATTTTATAAAAAGGTTATCTTTGCCCCAATGCACTGTCTTTGCTCCTTTGTCACAGGTAAGGGAACTGTATTAATGAGAGCCTATTTATGATGATGCTCTATTCTGTTTCATTGATCTATTTTTTTTCTTTCACCAATGCCATGATGTCTTGATAATGGTAGTTTTGCAATAAGCCTTTGAGTCTGGATAGTGTCAGTTCTCCAAGTTTGTGGTCCTTCAGTATTGTGTTGGTTATTCTGGGGTTTTTTCCTCTCTCCATATCAACTTGATAATCAAGTTGTCAATATCTAAAAAATAATGTCCTGGGATTTTTTATTAGAATTGTATGAAACAAAAGTCATGTGTGGGTTTATTTATTTAGGTAGTTCAGATTGGCCTTCAATTCATAATTTACCACCTCTGCCTCCCGTACTGTTGGATGACAAGTGTACTGTCACTAACTTTCAATTTATAGGTGACTTTATATTCAGTCAGTTTCATTTAGACATCATCACTGAGTCTTATGTTTTGATCCACTCTGGTAATATCTACCTTTAATTTTTACTCCAGAGTTGGGGATTGAACTCAGGGACTCAGACAGCAATAGCTTATACCTCCCAGTCTTATCCATATTGAGTATCCAGTAGTTTATCAATTACTGTTCAAGCGTTCTTGCTCTAGTACTAGTTCATGCAGACATTTCTGCTCATGTTTCTGCTGAAGTCAGTTATGACTCTATTCTTGTCTGTCTCTTGTTTGAGGAGCAGAAGTCATTCCTATCTCTTCTCTGATGATTCGAAGAGTTGCTAGTTTTCAGTTTGGTTAGCTTTTTACTTGTTAGGATGGAATGAAAACTTCTAAATTTCTTATACACCAAGAACTTTCTTTGTGCCTATTTGTATGATTCTTTCCAGTGTGTGCTATCCACAGGAAAACTAAAAACTCCAAGTATGTTGAAACCATGGGGAAAGCCAGAGTCAATAGGCTCTGCATAAAGATGGCATAGGCTTCAGTGCTCCCATCCCCCCATTCTGTGTCCTGCACACACAACTCTTAGCCAAAAGTGAATTGAGGCACGTTCTGTCTGCTGAACTATAGAATCAGGAACCACCATTTCAATGTGGATCTAACTCAGACCTCAGAAAGGAGTACCATTATTTATTACACTCAAATGCCCTTGTCTTGTGAAGCAATCTGAGGCCTGGTTGGATGGAATGTCTCTGAGTAAGGCTCTTATGATACAGACAAGATCCACAACGCCTGATTCTCAGGGAAATCTGAGCGATTCATAAACATCATGTGATTCATTAGGGAAG
This sequence comes from Dipodomys ordii, assembly GCF_000151885.1. Classification (NCBI taxonomy): domain Eukaryota; kingdom Metazoa; phylum Chordata; class Mammalia; order Rodentia; family Heteromyidae; genus Dipodomys; species Dipodomys ordii. The sequence continues at coordinate 4,442,676 of NW_012267236.1, read as the reverse complement.
AACTATGTCAATGTTGTAATTTATAGCTCCATCTATTAAATGTCTAAGATAGGTCAAGCATTGTACAAAGAGCTTTGCAAGAAGTGCTTAACACTGTAAAGCAGGTATTATTATAATCCCTTTTAACAACAAGGAAATTGACCTGAGTTGTGCATCAATTAAGTAATAGAAAAGGATTTAAACCGAGGTCATAAGACCCTGAATCTATGTTTTCCATTATTTCTATTTAACTGTGCACCTCCGAATTCATCATCACAACATTCTGCAGGATGTCATGTTCTGTATCCTTACAAAGCCCCATCTCCATTTCTAGCCACTCCTTCTTGGATTATATGAACACAACATTCCTTTCCATGTTGTGTTAACCCCAAAGGTTAAGTGAGAAGAACTGGTGTCTGTAACTCACCACTGGGCCCAGCACCAAACCAGAATGCAAAGGTTTGACTGGAATCTCAGGTAAAAGCCGAGGCAAGGAAGCCAAGAAAAGACATGCCAGCCCTCTGCCCTGCCTGGCTGATGGCAGGTGTGCATTGTGATTGGAGAATCAATGCCCACACGCCTGGCTGTGGTTTCTCACTTGGAGTTACATGAACACTGCAGAGGGTCACAAAATGTCTTGAGGTCTAATTATCAGCTTCATAAACCCAGCAGAGTGCCAACCATGGAAAGCAGCCAGGAGGGAGAAGAAGGAGGGGCACAAGTCTGAAGCAAGCCAGGCTGTTGTTAAATGCTGTGCCTGTGCCATACTGAGCCTGCCAGTCCTCCAGGGAAAGCAGCCAAGCCAGAAGTCACTAGAGGACTCTGAACCCAGATAGTGTGCCTCTTCCAGGAAGAAAGACTCCAGGCCTTCACTAACAGGGAAAGCCGTGCTCTGAATTAGAACAACACAGTCTTCTGTCCAGGGGGAGACTCTGCTAAACGTGTTAGGTCATCTTTCTTCTTTGTATAGCAGAGTTCCCTTGGCACCCTCCCTAACTATGCACTCTGTGGGCCACTGCTTTAGGAATCAGACTACTGAGCTCCCCAGGCCCTACTTACCTGAGCGAAGGTGCGGAAGCCCTGGAGGATGGGTCTGTAGCCCGTGCAGCGGCACAGGTTTCCTGTGGAGCAAGGAAAAGGCCACTGTGTCACTGCCAGCCCTCAGGGGCAGAGAGACTTGTATGCACCAGCTTAGCTCAGTGATTACTACTCTGGTTTGACATTCTATTTCCTCCCCTAAAAGACCCTTTTGTTCTTCTTAGTTCTGATCTCAAAAATACCCTTTATAGCTTCCTGCAGGAAGTCTCCCTAGAATGCCCAGACTGAGACCCTCCTGGTACCCCAAGCCTGGTCAGAGCCCCATGAGTGAGCTTACAAACTACATGATAAACCCACGTACCCCTGGGAAGGGAGGAATTGTGTCTTTCATTCTGCCCCTTGTACAGTGCCTGATCCAGGACAGGACTCAGAACGACTGGTTGAATAAATGGTTGCCTGAAATGCTGGCTGGATGGGGAATCTTCTGGATTTGATGCCAAGGAGCAGTCACATGGTCCGGGCTCCTCAGCCCACTCACAAGAGGCCAAAGAGGAAGGCAATCACTGTCATGGCTGTGTTCTGACTCTCTCCCTCCCAAGGGTCAGTGCGCTGGGGGATCCTGTTCTGGTGGAAGCTGAGGACAGGCAGCCATATGACTTGCCCATGGGTTGTTTCTCAAATGAGGTCCCATTGCAACTGCCCATGTCCAAGATGTCCCAAATACAGGGGAAAGGCAGGAAGACTCCCCAGAAAGCACAGGACTCTGGGTCAGTCAGCGCTCTTCCGGAGGGCGGTGCCTTCACTCCTAGCCAGTTCCTGCCTATCACTCCACCATGCCCTGTCCAGGGCCCGGTCCACCTCCTTGGCTGTGCCTGAAGCCTGTACCTTGGAAGGCATTCTCGATCTCCTCCATGGTGGGTTCAGGCTGGTTCCGGAGCAGTGTGTACATGCTCATGACGATGCCAGGGGTACAAAACCCACATTGGGAGCCATGGCTTTTGGCAATTCTCTCCTAGAAGGGACAGATGACTGTGTTGGCAAAATCCTCTCTGGTATCCTGGGGCACTTGCCAGGGATGAGAGGCAGCCCATGTTGAGAGGCAGTGGAGGGGAACACCGTGGGTAGTAACACAGGTCTCCAACTCCCTCTGAGCCATAGGTTCCTCGTCTGCATGTTGGGGATCATCTTACTACTTCTAAAGACTTAATGAGATAACCCATGTAAAAGTCTTGATGTTGCACCTAATGTATGGTAGGCAGGCAGTCTGTGTCAGAAGGCTGGGAATCATGATTATTCTGACCCAGGGGATTTAGAAATCTTAGCAAAGATCAACTGAGGTGCTTGTGCTCTTAAGTGAAAATAACCCCAATGCCCAGTGAGGGGCATGAGAGTGAGGAAATGTATAAAGTTGAATTGATTCACTGCAGCCATGTCACAGAATTTCCATTCATAAATGGATAAGGAGCTCTTCTCATCCACATGACCTTTGTTCTCTTTTCATTTTTCTTTTTCTTCTCCTGATCTCTTGAGAGTTCATCTTGCTACTTTTGCCAAGTAAAATTTCCAGAATTGTATACACATACATTTATGTATGTGCATCGATGTTTATGAACATAAAGATCTACAGACTGAGAATCTATGATAACCCGGACATGCAAAGGTAGTGGGAGGACAATAGCAAAAAGAAGGTAGGAAGAGAGGCTCTAGTAGGGAAAATAATAGCAAGAACAAATAAGACAATTGCAGGTTGAATGTAGAGTTTGTTCAGGTTGAGTTACAGTGAATGTCAGCGAAATCAGAGAGGTCAGAAAAGGCCATTCTGAAAGGGGCCCTTGAAGCTGGATTTTATAACATGGTTTAGATCAACAAAGAGCTTATTTAAGAGGGTAAGAAGAGTAACCAGAAAGGCTCAGCACAGAACAGGCTTGCTTGCTAGAGTTGCTGAGAGGCTAGAGTAGGTGGAACTGCTGGAACTAGAGAACTTGGCTATGAAGCAACTCTTTACAAGTCAGGGCAAGGATCTAGAACTTTCTATATGTGACAGATTTCAACAGGAAGTGATATGATCTAATTTGTGGTTTTTTAAAGAGTCCCTCTGGCTGCTAGGTGGGGATTTCAAGAAGCAAAAGTGAGAATAGGACATCAATATACTGTAATAGACTGAGTAAAACAGAGTGCTGCCCTGGACCACATGGGAATAATGTAAACAGAGAGTGAAGGTGATGTAGGCTTGGGTGATGCAGTAGACCTTATTTTCTGGGTAGATCAGGTGTGAGATTAGAGAGAAAGACTCAGAAGTGACTACACTATTTTTAGCTTGAGCAATAGGTAGTTTTGTCATAGACTTGAGTGGAACAAGACTAAGGAAGGAAGAAGTTAGAAAACAACTGAGGTTTTGGTAAGTCAGATGAGACCTTTCTGTAGTGAAGCCAGGTAGGCACTGGAGATGCCTAACTTCTGAGAAGTCAAAGCTGAAGACACCTATATGGGTGTGTGATAGGTGGTGCTAAATTCACCTAGGCAGAATGTGAGGGTGGAGAGGAAAGGTTCTGAGGCCAGAGACCGGCACTGTAGCACTTAGGGGTTGAGGTGGAATCAGCACATGATATTGACTTGTAAGAAAGGGCAGGATCTCAGAAGCCAAAGAAAACAAATAATTGACAAACAGTGGGATCTAGTTCTGCAGCTTATTTAAGGTCTAAAAAATAAAAAAATTTAAAAATTTAATATAAAAAAAGATTTAAGGTCTGATTACTGTAAAGGGGAGACAGATTTTCTTGAGGGGAACAATGAAAGGGAGAAAGAAAAGAAAGACATAATTGAGGGGTTGAATATGATAAAAATAGGTTGTATAAACATACATATGAAACTAGTATAATGAGACACACTAGAAACCATTTAAGGGGGAGAAGGGATTAAAAGCAATATGAATGGGATTAATTTGATCAAAATAATATATATGTGTAATTAAATATCACAATATGAAATCCCATTGTGAAATTAATTTATGCCAATAAAAATTTAAAATTCCATTTATAATAGCATCAAAAAGAATAAAATTCTTGGAAATAAATTTGAGAAAGGCAGTGCAAAATTAAGACATGGAACTATAAACTTTTGGATAAAATTACAAATCTGGATGATGTCTTGATAGAAAGAGCAAAGGCCTCTATTATTGGGAAGGATGGGTTTTAGACCAATTATACTGACACATTCTCTGTTTATTCATTCTTTCTTTCCCCTAGTCATTTTAAAGAAAATGACAGGCACCTAACTAATTTTCTCATGCTTCCTGCAGGTTGGACAAGTTTAGTACTATCCCCTTTTCCTGCCTAAGAAGCAAAATGTCACCTCCACCCTTTTCTGATCTCATAGACTAGTCCTGGATGTTTCTCAAGGAATGGAACTAACTTGTTCAACTGGAGGCCCCAGCTCCATAATGTCATGACAGGTGCCCAAGGAAGGAAGGACATGTCTTTTCCAATGGGCTTAACTCTAAAACTTCCTGAGTATATGATCTCCCAAAGGGTCCTTATCATAGTTTCCCCAAACAAAACAACAGCCTTCCTTTCCCACTGTTTCCACCTGACCTAAGATCATCCAAATTGTTTCCACGAAACCTCCAAGACTATTGCCTACTCTCCTCCAAGTGCTCCTGATTCTGATCCACGTTCATTCAGATGGTCTGTTTCCATCAGGGAGACAAGCTTGATCAGGCACTCATAGGCCTTCATTCCCTTGTTTACCACTTGCCATTCCAAGGAGGGCAGAAGCCTAGAAATCCACCATTGTACTGTCTGTGGGTGAGAAGTGAGGGATGCAACTGAAAAGACCATTGGAGGAACCAAAATTAGATGTTTTTACCATAGGGCCTGGAGAACTTGGAATCCAGAATGTGGGAAGGCTTAGCAGATTCAGAAACAAGGTGTGTGTTCCCCTTCTCCCAGTTCTAGAGCATCTGGACTCCCTTGACCACCAGATTCACACAATGTAACATCACCCTAGCCACAGGGTGGGGAGAGGAGGGAGCTCTCTGGGTATCTCACAATACCCAGAGAAGATGGGGAGAAAACCCTGACCCATCTCCTTTGCTCAGGCAGTGAAACCTTGTCCAACAATCCAAGCAAGTCTCTAGCCTTGGCATGAATCTCCCTGCAAAACTGCCCTGACCTCAGGAGCACAGCGCCTCCTCTGCTCACCTGTACAGGATGCAGCCTCGTCTTGGTGCTCCCGATGCCTTCCACCGTCGTCACAGCAACATGATGCAAGGAACAGATGGGGGTCAGGCAGGCATTGGCAGAAAAGTGACTAAAACCCCAGATTAAGGTCATCGCATTGTCCACTTGAGATAGCAAAGTAGTTTAGGGCCTGGGGGGCTCAGAGAGGCTTCAGTCTATCTCTTTACTCTATGTTATGCCATTGATTCCTCTAGTGTCCTTGCCTTTCCTTTGAAGACTCTGAACAAGAGACAAGAGAAGCTCTCCCCAAACTAGGCTGAGTTCCTTTACAGTGCTATCGGGTTCAGGGCACCCTTGAAGTGCACTCAATCCCAAAGCTGGAGCAAGAAGCTGGGGTCCCTTTTAGCCATTTTTTTACTCAGCCCAGTCCTAGAGGCTATAGAGAAGAAAATTCTAGAAGGTTATATCCTTGAAACATGTCCCTTGCTCTGCAGGGTCTTTCCTTAGTGTCCCCAGGGTCAGATCCTCTGATCACCTTTGTCTCCCTGCATTTACCATGCTCTACTCTCCCATCTCCTTGTGGAGAGAGGAGGGAAACATGAAACCCCCAAGCCCAAGAGCTAGAGCTTCCTCACCCTGCGGCCTGTGACTTCAGTGACCATCATTTACAGATGCAACTGACATCACTGACTGTCACCCACGTGACTGTTCTTGGCTGAGGGCTGAGGAAGTAGAAGTGAATAGAATGAAATCTCTGACCTTTAAAAAGCTAGGAAATAGAAGGGAAATATCAATGCAGGAAACGAGAAGCAAGTGTCAAGATGCAATGTACAAGTCTGATGTCAAGTACTTCAATAAGACTGTGCCAGGGGAGCACTATGAAGCCCACATAAACAAGGGGCCACTTAACCTAGTCTTGGGAGATGGAGGAGGACTTCCTTGTAGTGTAATTGGTAAAAGTTTGTGAGATGGAAAAGTTCTGGAGGAGAGGACATTCAAGACTTGGAAAACAATACGGCAATCAGGAATGAGTGCCTGGGACATTGTCTCAGCTTGAAGGGAGAATTGCACACATAAGGGAGAAGAGAGAAGACTGGAGAAGAAAGTAGGAACATACCAGGCTCTACCCTGGGAGTCATGAAGGGTTTTATAGGGTATGTTGTTAGCCTAGAGTTTTAGAGAGTATCAATTCAGAAGCCATACCATACCAGCCAAGAGGTCATTCTACAAGGTTTTGTTCATGGTCTGAGCCAGCTCAGAAACACAAGGGCTCACCCACTTGCATACACATGTACACTAACACCCTCCGTCCTACATCCTACAGCTGACCCTACATCCAAGGCCTTTGCCTGGGCCACCAGCAAGCGAGTGCGTAAAGGATACACAATCTTCTTTTGGAAATGATCATACTTGGAGAGCATCACCGTGCACGCCCCACAGCCCCCTTCTCCACAGCCAAGCTTCGTTCCACTCAGCCCCACTGGATGGCCACAAGTTAAGGAACAAGGACAAGGAAAAAGAGGCTGTGGGGTTCTGGGAATGCCTGAGCATAGCCCTGTGGGTCAATTCTCCCATTTAGCTCATGGCTCAGGCTCATACCCCAGAGGACAGGAACAGAGCTTTCTCTGTCTCTATCTCTGTCTCTGTCTTTCTCCCTGTCTCTCTTCCTCCCTCCCTCCTTCCCCCCCTCCTCTCTCTTTCTCCCTTTCTTTCTCTCCTTCTCTCTAGACCAAAGAGCAAGGGAATGGGGTACCATCCTATGAAGATTTCTCTTGGGGTTGTAGTCCACTAGGTGTGGTTTTCCTGGCAGGTAAACCACACATCTCCAAGTCCACACAGTTGAGTGAGTAGATACACATTGAAGTCACACAGGCAAGGTGATAATCTGTTCTGGGGCTCACTTGGTCCCAATTTTTCACCCTGAACCTAGCAAGCTGATAAAGCCCCAGAAACCAAAATTGGAGCTGAATTAAGGGCCTTGGAACATCTAACCCACAATATGTACAAGTGGAAATTAAAACATTTTTTGAGGTCAGGAAGCCATTTGGGGCCCAACTCTTAGATACATTGAGGAAAGATAATCCATTACTCTGCTAATAGGTGATTCCAGGTAACAGCAATTACAAGGCCCCCTTCCCTGAGACACACAGGTTTTGTTGCTGATTTTATGCAGGCCTGCAAGCCTCCACTTCCCCCAGGCCTTTCCTGGAGATGCAGGGGACCAAGGTTATTCTCATCTGGCCACAGCCTTCACTTTTCAAGACAAAATCAACCATTATTAACAATAATACACTATCTTATAGTTAAGAAGCAGTTATATCCACGTATGCCTTTGTTCTTCATAGCATTTGATCAGTAAGTAACACAGCAGATACTATTTCTCCCACAGATTAAAAGGAAAACAAAAGCTGCGAGCCTGAGGCTCATGTCTGCAATCCTAGATACTTGGGAGGCTGAGATCTGAGGATCGTGGTTTAAAGCCAACCTGGAGAGAAAAGTCAATGGGACTCTTGTCTCCATTTAATCACCAAAAAGCCTGAAGTGGAGCTATGGTTCAAGTGGTAGAATACGAGTTGTGAGCAAAAAAGCTACAAGACAGTACCCGGGCCCTAAGTTCATGTCTTACTATTGGCACACACAAAAATCAAAAACAAAAATCAAGACCCAAGATATAACATGAACTACACAAATTCTAACCTGTGTGTCAGGGCACCAACACAGTCACCTGACTCTAGTTTGGCATGTGCCCCACTCCTATGCTGCCTCTTATTCTAAGTTCATCACCAAGGAAGGCTTCCTATGTCCTAGGCTATCTTCTCCACTGGTCAGGACACATGCAGTTCTTTGCAGTTCGAACACCCAGAAGGTGCCTGCAGACAGACAGATGGCAGCAGAACAATCTATTCTTCCAACCTGAGCATCTTTCTAGAAGGCAAGGTGGAGTCAAGATTCGGATCTTATCTCTAACTCCTCCAAATAAACCCTTAGCACAGACTACAATGAAGAGTGAAGACTTTAATACCAACTTTCAGTTTCAGATTTCACTTGAGCTTTGGCCTTTGAAACAAGGGATTTCTTTGGTTTCTGGGCCTTAAAAACTAAAACTGAGTGCCAGGAATAGTGATATACACATCTAATCCCGGCACTCAGGAGGTTGCAGCAGGAGGATTGGTTTTCTATGACAGTCTGGACAAAATAATGAGTTCCAGACTGGCTTAGGCTACAGAAAATCTCAAACAGAAAAAGCACAGAACTTGAAACTAAGAAAACTCAAGCCGGTTTCAACAGCCTCTGAGAATTGTTCTTCCCAACATTCAGGTAGATGAGGTAGAAATGGAGACTCTTTTGGTCCCTCATTCTACCCAAGAGTCTTCTGTTGCAAGAGAGATGCAGGGTCATTGGCTCTGAGCCTCCAGTTGTCCAGGCCGACTGGTTGGAGGTAAGAGGCCAGGGTTAAGAGTTAGCATTTGGGCTCACTTCTGCATCAAACAATTCTTCAAATAGATCATTGGAGAAAGTCACAGCTATCCCTCAGGGAAAGGGATCCATTTCTTATGAGAGACATCAGAATAAGCTTAGTCTTGACAACAGACCTCTGGGCGTTTAGGCAGGATAAGAAGTCAAGTCATGGCTCTAGGCTTCAGTCTAGGCCCAGAATACATGGTGGCAGGCCAGTCCCTTTACACATGCAGACCTCACTTTCCCTGCTCTCTGATGATGGGATGGATGTGTTCTCTCCTGTGGGACTGCCATGGGGATGAAGTGCAACCAGCTAAGCAAACCCTGTGAACTCTCAGAGTCTCAGACTACTCTGAGAGGATTCTGGGGATTTTACAGAAGCCTTCACTGTACCAAGAAGAACAACACCCCAACACAGACTCCCATGCTTTTGATGACTCCCAGGACTGTCTTTGCTATGATGATCAGGGCCTCTAAACAATTCCCATGGAAGGCATCCTTTCCCAATGGACACTTCTTCCCTTGCTTTTCCACTCCTAGTAAGAGCTGGGGGTGTTCCCTAGATATGACCCCTTACATATCCAGTAAATGATAGCTAAGCAAGAGCCCACACCTCCTAGGGATGGGGTTGGGTGGTGACCATGAAGCCACTAAAGGTAATGAAGGGTTTTGTCAAGCGCTCGTCATATCTTGGGATTGCTGGGCTCTTTGCTAGAGAAGATCTCAAAGACTACCATGAGCAGTGGAGCTCAAGGACTGTCCAAGGTTACATAAGGTCACACCACTTCTGAATGTCACAGCTGAAGCTAACATACAAGTGGTGATCCAGTGCTAGCCACTAAGAAATGACTACGGCCAGGAAGATGAATCCCCCATTCTCATCCCTTGCTCTCACTCCAAAATCAGGATACACTTTCTCCTCAGGTAGACCAGAAGAGTTGTTTCTGGATCTGCATCTTTCTCTACCACCTATAAGAAAGAAAGAAAGACATCAAAGGCCTGTTTAACCATCCTTCTGCAATTGGTTTCACCCTACAAGGTCTCACCCAAGAATTGGTAGTGCATGGGAGTACACTAAATAGATTGAGAAAAATGGGTCTTTTTCTTCTTAGTCCCATAAGAATGAACATATGGGGGCTGGGAAAGTGGCTCAGTGGTAGAGTGCTTGCCTTGCATGCATGAGGCCCTGGGTTCGATTCCCCAGCACCACATAAGCAAAAAGAAAAAAAGCCGGAAGTGGCGCTGTGGCTCAAGTGGTAGAGCGCTAGCCTTGAGCTGAAGAGCTGAGGGACAGCGCCCAGGCCCAGAGTTCAGGCCCCACGACCGGACCCCCCCAAAAAAAGAATGAAAAGAATGAACATATGAACCAAAGCTGAATTAGGTACATGCTCTTATTACATACACCCTTAAATCCTAAAGTTCTGCCTTGGTGTAGCAAGAAACACAGGTGTTATACCTACCATTCAGGCTGACCAAAGCAATAAGACCTTTCCCCTTTAAGTAATCATGCCTTCTCAGTGTTCACATTAATAGGCTCTTACTATGTACCAGATGCTGTGCTACAAAGTATTGCACTGAGAAGAGTCTCTCCTAGCATATCTAATACTTTACCTAATCATAATTCACCTGTCCGTCTGGCCCATAGGCTCCCAGTGGCAAATGGCTCCCAAAGCCTGGCCTCAGAGATGGCATTCCTCCTGCCTTGAGTCTCTCAGGAGCCTGACAGATGTTGACCATGAAAGTAAGCTAAGTGAAAATCACTGTGAGCTCTGTCTAGCTACATTTTCTTCTTGTGGGGTCACTCCTTATGCCCTTCATTCTTCATTCTTGCCAGAATCCTCCATGAATCACAATCTCCACTACATAAGCTGACAGCTAAAAAAAAAAAAAAAGCTAGATTCCTCATTATCATTACAAGATAATAAAATCTTAGACAGCAGTTCCTTCGATGCTAACCTGAAAGCAGAAGTCAGCAAGGCCCAACCACCCCACGCGGCCCCATACGGGGTCAGCAATTTGTGTCTAGCCCACTCTAGAGGAGACAGACAAAAGTCTCAACAGTGGCTGGGAAGGTGGCTCAGTGGTAGAGTGCTTGCCTTGCATGCATGAGGCCCCAGCACCACATAAGCAAAAAGAAAAAAAGCCGGAAGTGGCGCTGTGGCTCAAGTGGTAGAGTGCTGGCCTTGAGCTGAATTGCTGAGGGACAGCGCCCAGGCCCAGAGTTCAGGCCCCACAACTGGACCCAAAAAAAAAAAAAGTTTCAACAGAAGCAGAGGAACAAAATACTTCTGGTTAGGAGTAAGTCAGCATGTTTCCACAGCCTCTTTAGGAACTTCTTTGTACAATATCTAAAACAAAACTTCTTTGTCTTTATTTGTCCAGAAATCCCTCACTGGGTCCTGTATTTTAGCACTGTTTTTGTGTCATTACTCAGCATGGCTTCTCCCAGCAGTTCCTCTTTCCAGCATTTTCTCAAGAGCCCACATCTTTGTAAATAACAAATACAGCTATTCACCACGACAATCTGGCAGTAGACACTCCCAGAGATAGTGGAGTTTTGTGGCTGGGCACTGGTAGCTCATGCTTATAATCCTACTACTCAGGAAGCTGAGATCTGAAAATCACAGTTCAGAGCCAGCCCAGACAGGAAAGTCCATGAGACTCTTATCTTCAATAAGCTACTCAGAAAAAGCCAGAAGTGGTGCTGTGGCTCAAGTGGTAGAGCATTAGCCTTGAGCATAGACAGAGTCAGAGATAGAGCCTAGGCCCTGCGTTCAAACCCCAGGACCAGCAAAATAATAATAATAAAGCTTTATGTCATGATATCTTCTAAGAATTTAAAATCACCTTTTCCTAAGTGCAAATAAAATCCAAGGATAAAGAATTTTTACCAGGTTAGTTTACCATCACATGTTCCTTACTAGGTCCAAAAAATAATACCAAGCCTAGACCAAAAGAAGAACATGAGCTTTTACTTTCACACATGAATTGATAGCTTGTATCCATAATTAAAACTTAAAGACACAGCTTTGGAAGTCACGGTTAGCTCACTGCTAAAACCACTTTAAAAAAATTCCAGGGAAGTTGTGTGTGTGTGTGTGTGTGTGTGTGTGTGTGTGTGTGTGTGTGTGTGTGTGTATACTAATTTCACAGGTATTTTTTACATTCTCTATGATGTAACTGCTGAATGAAGTCTTTTGCTCCTCTGCTTTTGTTCATTATTAAGACTTTTGCTGTATGCAAAAGTTAGGAGTAAAAATCTTGCTGACCCCAATTTAGAAGTTTTGCCCTATCTCATGATGCCAGCCTGAAAAGAAGCATCTCAGAAAGATGTCACTGACTCCAGGGTCCCCCAGTGGCAATACTCACACTGAACCCAACAACCTTTGCAGCTCTGATGCTGAAAGGCTCCTAACATTCTCTTGCCAGTCACTCAAACACATCCCAACAGCTCAGGTCTTAGGGATTCTAACAAGCACATTACTATTTCTTGAAATTTTCTTCAAAAACCACTCCATTTTATAACCCATGTCCATGTGGACAGTTAACAAGAAGCTGTTGTTACTCCTTGATGACCCTTTCCATTCTTAAATAGAGAGCCGATTTACCAGTGAATGCTGAATGCAGGAAAAACAAGCAGAGCTGAAGAAAATGTAATGGTTTGTCTCTCTCTCTCTCTGCTTCTGCCTTAAAGTTATAAAAATGTTCACCCTTGCAATGTCCAGGGATTTGTGATACCTATAGCACTTTCCCTACATCCTTGAGCACCAATGACATTCGCCTAAGTGGGTAAAATATCTGAAATGCATATATGTAGGACTAGAGAGGAGGGTCCTTTGTGGAAAACACAGTGGCTTGCCACAAGATGTCAGTATGTGTTCCTACACAGCAAAGCAGGACTAGCTGTTGCCCTTGTACACATAATACACTGCTCTGTAACCTTAGAGCTCATTAACAGTAATGGTAACATCCACACGTCCACTACTTCACAGGTGGCAATCAGCTCACTGGCACCTCTCTCCTTGCCTCCCACCCCCTTTTACTTGCTTGTACTATATCCCTGAGAAGGTCTCACCCCAGTGTTTACCAAAATGAAGCAATACCTCTGGAGTACAGGGAGAGATGAGAACAGTAAGAGGGAAGAAGCAGAGAGAACACTAAAACATACCTTTTCCAGAGGACACACAGCCCCTCCCAAGGAGTGTGGAACTCCAAGATCTTGTATCCACTTACCTTTTTGCCATTCACAAAGAAAATTAACTCATCTGCTGTCATTGTCACTGATGGAGTCCCTGAACCTCAAGCTCCTCACTCCTAAGAGACACTGGTTGTTATCACTGCTTTGCAACTTGAAAGAAACGCCTCCCAATAAAATGCAATGTGGTTGGCCAATAGGAGAGAGCCAGCTCAGAGCTTTGGGGCACAGACAGTTCTTGGCAAAAGCCAGTGGTTTACATAATCCAGGAAAATGCAAATCGCACACAACAACTCACACTCTCTATACAATGAATCAAAGTGCACACAGATATTGCCAGGTGACAATATATCTTGGGCACTGCCATCATGGAACTTGTTTCACTCTCCCATTTGCTGCCAGTCAAAGAGGAAGAAGAACATTGCCAGTCCCCACTGATTGGGCTGATTCACTTCCTCCCCATATACAATGGCCATTGTGCTTCAGTACCAGCATGCAAGATTTATTTTCTCACAACCTGGTGGAGTCATGCATGAGCTGAGTCACAGGTCTGGTTCAAATCTCAGTATCTGACTTCAGCACATTACCCACTGCCCCCAGAATTCTGTTTTCCATACTGCAGAGGGGCAGAAGAATGACACTAAGCTCCAAAACCTGAAGAACCAATGCTCTCCTGAAAGTGCCTTTCAAATTTGCAAAGAACCAAACTACTTACAAATATTGCAAGTATTCTCAACCACACAACAAACATAAACGTGGTAGCAAACCACTTTTGAGATTGTTTCATTTCCCTCAGCAAAATGCCCTTGGAAAGTAATTCATAAGAATGTTTCAAATACCAAATTCCTTTCTAAAAAATACACACCTCACACCAAGGCTATTACCACAAAGTTAAAAAAAAATACCTTCCCCAATCCAGTACCTATTAACTGGTATAAACACAGGCAAAAGTACTGTCCACTCAAGCAGCACCAATGGTCTCTCTCTAGTCTTGCACACTTCCAGCTCTTCCCACCAGCATTCACTTGGGTCTTCTTTCAAAGCCCAGTAGCAGCTCATAGTCATTCAGCCAGCCTTTCTGCAGCAGAACACTTCCACTGCACCTCTGGCAGGCCATATTCAGGGAGGAAGGAAGCATTATGCAGATGTGTTAGCTTAGAAGTACAAAAACTTGGAGAAATTAAAGACTGCCTGGATGGCCATGCAGCCAATGCAGATAGATAGATAGATAGATAGATAGATAGATAGATAGATAGATAGATAGATAGATAGATAGATAGATAGATAGATAGATAGATAGATAGATAGATAGATAGATAGATAGATAGATAGATAGATAGATAGATAGATAGATAGATAGATAGATAGATAGATAGATAGATAGATAGATAGATAGATAGATAGATAGATAGATAGATAGATGATAGAAAGAAAAATAGATAGCTAGAGATATACTGATATATGTTGATATATAAACATATAGCCTCAATGTAAACAGGAGATGAACCTTCACTTGTAGGGTGATCAGCATCCCAGTTTTCCCTGTCTGTCCTAAGTTTCGTACTAAATTCCTGGCAAGTCCCTCAGTCTAGGGGGAAAACATGGTTGCCGGTCACTATAAAGCAGTGTCAGCCAGGGTAGATTTGCCATCAAAGGACACATTTGGCTATATCTGGGGGTTGCTAATGTTGCAATCATCAGACATGATGTTGAACAGAGGAATGAGACTAAACATCCTTCAGAGTACCAAAACAATCTCTCCCAACATGAAATTGTCCACCTCAGAACATTAGTCAGGCTGAAGTTAAGAAATTCTGCAAAGGAGGAGGGGAAAGGGATTATGGTTGAGCCTGGACTTGTTTTGCAATGAGTCAACTCTCCTAGACCTTCCCACCACTATGACTGACAGGCTTTGCTTCTATTCGCTGTTCCCCAAGGCTTTATAAGCCAGAATTCCCCTGCCAGCCAGGCAGCCCCTAACCATAGTTTCAAGAAAACCCTGAGTGAGGTCAAGGGGAAGGGCTATGGGAATAGATCAAGTGGAGGAGTCAAGTAGACTGGCTTGAGGATATGCTCCATCCTTTCTAGGCTTGGGGGTTTGGTTTTGTTCTGTTTTGCTGTATGGAGGGTTGAATTCAGGGCCTCACACTTGCTAGAGAGGCATTCTCCAAGTTACACCCCCAGCTCTATCTCTACTACTTTTGAAGGACCTTCACAAAAGACATTCTCTTGGTCTCAATTTCCTCCAGTGTGTCAGTGTTATAATAACTATTTTGTAAGAATCAATTCTTCTATTCAATAGATAAAGGAGTGATATACAAAGAACTTTAAAGAATAAACAGCAGGGCTGGGAAGGTGGCTCAGTGGTGTGCTTGCCTTGCATGCATGAGACCCTGGGTTTGATTCCTTAGCACCACATAAGCAGAAAAACCGGAAGTGGCTCAAGTGGTAGAGTGCTAGCCTTGAGCTGAAGAGCTGAGGGACAGCACTCAGGCCCAGAGTTCAGGCTCCGTGACTGACCAAAAATAAATAAATAAATAAACAACAGAAAACAAGTAACCCAATTAATAAATGGGCAAACTAATTGAATAAAACAGCTCTCAGAAGAAGAAATGCAAATGGATAATAAATATATGAAGAAATGCTCAAGAAATGAAGTCTTTATGGCTCTTTAGCCATAAAGGAAATACAAATCAAAACCACACTAAGATTCCCTCTCACCCCAGCTAGAACGGCTGCCGTCAACAATCAAACAAATACTGATGAAGACTTTCCTTGCAGCATCGGCGTGAGAGCAGAGTCTGAGTAGTGACCACAAAGAAGAGTCATGGCTGGACAAGCATTTAGGAAGTTCCTTCCTCTGTCTGACCGATTGTTGGTCGAAAGGAGTGCAGCTGAAATTGTAACCAAAAGAGGCATTATGCTTCCAGAAAAGTCTCAAGGAAAAGTATTGCAAGCCATAGTAGTGGCCGTGGGATCAGGCTCTAACAGAAAGGGTGGAGAGATTCAGCCAGTTAGTGTGAAAGTGGGTGATAAAGTTCTTCTCCCAGAATATGGAGGCACCAAAGTAGTTCTAGATGACAAGGATTATTTCTTATTAAGGGATGGTGACATTCTTGGGAAGTATGTAGAGTGAATACATCACTAAAATGGCTTCGTGTGAAGCTACCCATTCCATGGAAGTTCTGAGATCTTTCATCATATAAATAATTTCCATATCTCCCTCTTATAATAAACTGATGGTAACTAAACTAATGATATCCACTGTCTCTAAAGTTTAATTTCACTGTTCTGTTATAAACATTTCCAAGTAAAACATGTAAATTAAAAAAAATACTGATGAAGATGTGGCAGAATAGGAGCGCTTAGGCACTGCTGGCGGGAATGTAATCTAGTGCAACCACTATGGAAATCAGTAAGGAGATTCCTTAAAAATCTAAAAGTAAACCCACTTTGTTACCTCCTCTATACCATTCTTGGGCATATATCCAAAGACAGTAAATCAATATACAAGAAACATACCTGCAGCTCTATTTGCAACAACCAAACTTCAAGAAATTAGCCAAGATGCCAATCAACTGTGTGTGTGATCAGTTTATACAGCATATTTATACAGTATATAAGTGTATAGATGCATAGATATATGCATCTATGATTTATGTCACCACTCTCCCAGCCTCAAGCAGCACACTATGGAGAGAGATTGTTGATGCATACATATACTGTATAAGTATATAATATATACTTACATATGTGCACACACATACGAAAAGTGGGGAGGAATGGGAATATGGTGGTAAACCAGTGAATTTATTCAGAGTGCACAGAAATATTATAATAAGATCCCTTCATTATAAATGCATGCTAATACAAAAATAAAATGATACGATTAAAAGTGCTTGGAAACAAACAAAACTGAACTTTAAACAATACATATGTTAAATGCAGTAGATGCCAAAGGCAATAGATTGGTTGGTTTGCTTTCTTTCTGCTCAGCCAATCTTCTGTCCCTTGTCTTACCTGGAGGCATCTAACCCATTTTAATTTGCTTTCAGGGGGCTGTAATGCAATTTGAACTTGGGACCTTGTGCTTTATGCAGCCATTCTACCCCCTGAGCCACATAGTCTGCAAACTTCTGAGCCTCTTTCTGGGAGTGCTGTCTGCAGCCTCAGTCCACAGAGGCTGAGCAGGCAAGAGGGTGTGGCTTTTTTCCTGGCTGCAGGTCTGGCCAGCACTAGGAATGAGATCTGGTGGTCTGGATCCCATCAAGCTATGCCAGACCAGCCTACAGTCTGAAACTATAGGGTTCCTCTTCACACTGGGTTTATTGGGGTAGTCTTAATGTTGAGATTTAATACAAAGTCTAATGCTTACTTCCCTCCTTGACCCATGAATGAACAGTCTCTCTCCATAGTGTGCTGCTTGAGGCTGGGAGAGTGGTGACTTAAATCATAGAAGGCCGTCATTCCTATCTACCCTCTCCAGTGTATACTTACTTAGCTCTATGCAATGCCCAGCTGTTATTATCTCTCCAGTGGTTTTCAGTGGTGATGGCGATTCATAAAGACTTGCATTCAAATGGATGTTTTCTTCAGGAGGACAAACATGAGGAAAGTCCCATCCTATCATCTCTCTGATATCAGTTTCTCTCTGTGACTTTTCAAAACATACAGAGAGGCAAATAAATTAAAGAACATTTCCTAAACTGGACAGCCTTTACATGCTTTTAATGATGTAATAAATCCTGAGATCTGAGCTGTATTGATGGAACTCTGTGATCTGGGGACAAGCCAACTCTTACTTATATTACATTATATCAACTTACCCCCACTTTTCTAAGGGACATATTGGCTCGTGGTGTGAACTACATTGATGCGTGAGTCTCAAAGTCCACAGAAAAGTCAGATAAGCCCCAAGGACTACTCAAATCAGCCTTTTCCTTTCTGGAACCACACTTTCAAGAAATCATAAGTTATTAGAAGAGTAATTACTTGGCTGTGCCACGAGTTAATGTCTTTATTTCTGGAAAGGTAAGCTCCCTCAGGGCCAAGTGCTCCCTGGAGGAAGTTAATTCAGAAAAGACTTGAGATCATTCCCTGAAGTCTAACACTAGCCAACAGCTATGGAGCCTTTCTCATTTTTTGAGCTAGTACCCTGCCTTCATTTTCCTCACTGTCAATTTTATTTGAAATGGAAAGAATAACTTTTGCTTATAATGTTTTTTAACTAAGACTGATTTCACTCCTGTATTCATTCCATTGTAGATGAAAGATCTCTTTTGGTTTTTACTTACTATTGCTTTCTTCTTTTGTGAAGACTTCCTGTTAATGTCTGTTCATAATCCAACTATGAAGAACTCATTACACATACGGATGAAAGGTTTTACTGTTCCTTCAGAGCATCATTGCCCAACACCAAAGTCCACATTGTACCATATGTCCATATTATAACTAGTCTTAATAGTAGCTCCTAACACCTGAATAGTATTCCACGGACTTTGATTTGATTTGAACCTTGAACTTAATAGCCTTGTGAGATGAATAGGGAAGTTGTTATTATCTTTTTCCCTTTCTAGACAAAGAAAATGAGGAACAGAGAGGTGGATTTAGTGATGACTGCCAGCTTTGACCTCAGCCTCTATCTTTCCAATAAAGAAATTATCTCTTCACTAATAAAACCAAGATTTTTTTAGGATAGACCTCGCGATCTGTCTCAGTCTCCTTGAAATCCAGCGTACTAATTGGTCAAGTACCCTGGTACCTAGCACAGAGCAGGGGCTATAAGAAGTATCAATAAATCCTTCCATATTTTCTAAACAGAATATGTCCGTTCTATTAACTTTCCCTTACCAGAGCCTTTAAATTTTACTTTCTGTAAACTGCAAGCTTAAAAAACTCAACTCTTATTTTCCTATATAGATGATCTAAAAAGGGAGAGATTCAAAACATAAAGCCTGGTCCTATACTATAGACAGTAAAATCTCAGAAGCAAATTTAATCCCATTTTCATTTGTCTGCACAATCCTTCTGTGTTTTCATAATATTTTTTTTTGTCAGTCATGGGGCTTGAACTCTGGGTCTAGGTGCTGTCCCTCAGCTCTTCAGCTCAAGGCAAGCATTCTACCACTTGAGCCACAGCACCACTCCAGTTTTCTGGTGTTTAATTGGAGATAAGAGCCTCACAGACTTTCCTGCCCAGGCTGGCTTTGAATCGTGATCCTCAGATCTCAGTCCCCTGAGTAGCTAGGATTACAGGCATGAGGTACCAGTACCTGGCTTGATAATATCTTTTTTATAAATAAGCTGTGTTTATAATCTCAACAAATTGTATAATTCCAGGAACATGTGATGACAATGTAAGCTTGGTGACAATTGGATAGATAATAATTTCTCCCCATCCACACACACGCACACACACACACACACACACACACACACACACACACACACATCTGAACTGCTCTCACATAATTAAGAAAGAAGAGTTCTTACATCTTTGCTCATACTCAAACAATCAATTCACATGTACCTTGTAGACAAAACTGGGCAATGAGCAAACAGTGGAAAAAATATTTGCACAACTGTTACACCACCCCCCTTCCACTCCCTTTAGTATTGTCTGAAACGTTATATAACGAACATACTTATATACCTTTTGTGTGTGTAAGACAGCTTCCAGCACCCAATAAAAGTGTGAAACAGTTGTCTAGCTGTCTACCAAATAGCCATGACCTTTTTCTCTAATGAAAAGCTCTGCTAAGAAACCACCCCACAGCAAAGAGCTGCATTCCCCATATGCCTTATATCTGGATGAAGCCATACAGTGGAGTTCTGAGGAGTTTAATCAAAGTGATGTGCACAATGCTCAGACTCCCATTCTTTCTATTCCGTTGTCTGACATTAAGGTCAATGCCCAGGGTGACCTTGGAACCCATACATAGACAGGAAATCTTCTACTCTTCTCAGTGTTAAAGGAGTATAATAGCTTATCACATCCCTCCTACTCCCATATTGTTCATCTGACTTTATAGAATCAAGAAATAAACTTAAGCTGGGTGTAATCTTAGCTATTCAAGAGGCTGAAATCTGAGGTTTGAAGTTCAAAGCCAGCCCAGGCAACAAAGCCTTTGAGACTCTTCTCTCCAATTAACCACAAAAATAAGCCAGAAATGGAGCTATGGCTTAAGTGGTAGAGTGTTAGCCTTGAGAGAAAGTGCTAAGGAATGGTCCCCAGGCCTCAAGTTCAAGCCTCAGTATCAACAAAAGATAATTAGCTAATTAATTGAGTCATAACTTATATTTAACTGCTGTGGTACGTAGCTTTCTCTGTTACAGCATTACATTCCCTAATGCAATAACTTCCACAAGGACAGAGATGGGTTCCTGTTTTGCTCAGCACAAAACCCTGCCTGGATTTGGGAGACACACTGCAGTAGTCCCTCCCCCATACTTATCCCCAGTTTCACTTTCCATAGTTTCCATTAGTCACAGCCAATCATACTCTGAAGACAGTAAATGGAAAATTCCAGAAGTAAACAATTCATAAGTTTGAATTGCCAGCCATTTTAACCGATGTGATGCAATTTGGACTGTGTTCCACCCATCCCAGCTTGAGATGGCTATTTGTCCAGCGCATCCACACTGTGGGTCCACAGCTTCACCTTGCTGGAGTCCAAGTACCCCTCACTTTACTTAACGATGGTCACAAAGCACAAGACAGTTGGTGCTGGAAGTTGAGCTGAGTTATGCCAAAGAGAAGTTAGCAGGTGAAGTGAAAAGGTACATACACATAGAAGGAAAAATAAAAAACATGGCATATATCAGATTTAGTATTTCTCATAGCTTCATGCATCCATCAGAGTTCTTGAAACACATCCCATTCATATCATAGGACTATTGTGATCCTATTGTATTTATTTAGAAAATATGAATGAATGAATGAATGACAGTAACAATAGAATTAGGTTTAGGTAAAAGCAAGAAAATATAGCTTGGACATCTGGCTTGCTCATATGCAAAACTGCCTAAAAGCTCTTGAATAAAACATTTGTCTTGTTTTTAGAAATTAGGCCTTTTGTGTTCTCATCCCCACAGGTTGTGTTAAGGGTGGGTGGGATCCATTTAACTGCTACACAAGGCAGTATTCTCACATCTATTTAATGGTCAGCTTTAATGAGACTGTGCATCAGGCATTATACTGAGCACTAATTAAAGATTGAAGGATTAAAGAAGACCAAGATGGTTTTAAGGAATATGATTATTATGTCATGCATTATCTAATGCATGATTCCCTAGGCCACCATTGCAAAAATAGAATCCAAAGCTCTGAACTACTATCACCACTCCTCACATAGGCATACAAGAGTACAAACTTGATTGATAAATTGATATATTTTAAATAACTTTCACACAAACACTGGAGAGCTTCCTTCAAATGTCTTTGGGCTTACTTCCAAGTTTATTAGGAAAGTTGTAGGTTTTTTTAATTCTTAGAGACCATAGTCTTTGAGCAGTCAGTTTAAGGGTTTAGGGCTCAGAAGATCACTTGCTGTTCCTATTCTATATCAGTTCTTCTACTCTCTACAGGAACATAGCATTGTTCTTGCTATTTGATTTATTTTTTTCTTTTTTAAAAGGAAGAAGCTAATCAGGAGGCTGAGATCTGAGAACTGTGGTTTGAAGCCAGCCCAGGCAGGAAAATCAGTGAGACTTTTATCTCCAATTAACCAGCAAGGAGCTGGAAGTGGAGCTTTAGCTCAAGTGATAGAGTGCTCAGGGACAGTCCACAGGCCCTGAGTTCAAGCCCCAGGACCAACACAAAAGAAGGTGGAGGAAGAGGAAGAGGAGGAGGAGGAGGAGGAGGAACAAGAGGAGGAGGAGAAAGAGGAGGAGGAGCAAGAGGAGGAGGAGAAGAAGAAAAGGAGAAAAAGAAGAAAAGGAGAAGAAGGAGGAGGAAGAGGGGGAGGAGCAAGGGGAGGAGGAGGAAGAAGAAGAAGAAGAACCTTCTTTCCTGAAAAAACAGGTGCACTGTTTATAAACATGTAGCTACCCAGAGAACAGTAATCAGAGACTTCTGAGAAGCAGTTTTGCCTGGTGGCTTAGAGGTTTCCTGGATCATGGAGGGAACATGAACCTGTGTGAGGAAGGTGCTAACTCTCCCTATGTGGCATCTGGAGCCTGACAAAGGGATGAATAGATAAAACTAATCTAATCCGAGAAGAAGGAAAGCAGAGGCTGAAGGAGTAAATGGAGAGGGGTAATCCAAAGGGTGGTGCACACAGAATGGCAGCCATGGGCACCTCCAGGACTGCCCCACAGCCTCAATCAGGCGTCTAGCCCTGTGACGCTCTGCCCTCTTCTGTCTTGCTTGGGTAGCCAGACCATAATAATTAATAATCCTTACTGAATTTGGCAGGTATAATTTTGTAGTTTTGATTTCTATCAGTATTTTCACTTTATCAAACTTCACCCACTCTTTAGCTCTATCTTTATATTGTCATTCTTCTAAGACTCTCCTATAGAAGTAGGAACTGGAATGACAAGAATCTGGGTGCGGGGTTGAATCACAACCCCAGTGGCCATGTGTGGGAAGCCAGAGAAGTGACAGCTCCAAGGAATACTCAAGGCACCTTGCCTGCAGGCTAAATGGAAACACTTCAGTCATGGATCTCTAAGCATATTGTGAACTGGTTCCAAAGATAGATATTTGGGTATCTGTTTATAACCAAAATCTTGGCATACTCCCCATTCTTTTGCTATGAACAGAGGGCCTCATTTAACTGGTCTAGAGAATTTTGGAACCAAATATTGCATTGATAAAAAGCCATGGAAACTGATGTAAGGTAGAAGAGGAGGAACTCAGATGACATCCAAGAATCTGCATCTCTCTGTATACTAGCTTTGACAAGCTCTGCTCTTACCTGTAAAACTGCAAAGACATCCTTTTTATTCACTGGATTCTCAAGATCATGCCCAGTGCCCACACTGCTCTCCTGAGTGGCCCATTCACACAGCGTGTAGCCAAACAGCGTAGAGATCCAACCCACAGTAGATTTGAAACAAGTGCTGTGGCTCAAGTGGCAGAGCCTTGCCTTGAGCTAAGAGCTGAGGGACAGTGCCCAGGCCCAGAGTTCAAGCCTCGCGACCAACAAAAGAAAAAAGAAAAGAACTGGAAATGCATTAGGGTAGAAGGAAACCCGCAGTGTTCAAAAACCAGCAAACAACCCATAGCAAAAGTCCAGGAACAAGGAAGCATATTCCAGAGAAAGGGAGGGCAGAAGGAGGGAAGGGAAAAAGGAAGGAAGGGTCATCAGAACTGCTAGTTTGTGGTAAACAAGACTTCTCAGAAAATGGCAAATGGTATGCCAGTTATTCATGGTTTAGACCTCTGTCACGGGAAAGGTTGCTGAAAACTTGCTTATGAGTAGCAATTCTGAATGGGTTCGGACCAAAAGCTTGCTGAAGGAATGAGAGTGAGGGAAATGGGTGAATGGAAATTAGAAAGAGGCAAGAAAAGAGCTTTCCTGCCAGGGAGATTTGTCTGGGCAGAGGTATAAAGGAAGTCAAGTGATTTAAAACAGGTAAGGCCAGGAAAAAGGAAGGGTAGCTGGCTTTCCTGTCCACCTCTGTGGCCTTCTAGTCTCCAGGTGGTGTGATGTTGGCTTGCCTCCACTCCAGGTCAGGTGGGTTGGCTCTGGCAGAAAGAGGGCATTAAGAATGGGAGCCTGCCTAGCCTGCTCCTCTTCAGGAAAACTCTAAAATCAGACAATCTCTTCCCACTTCCTGCTGGAGTAGAGCAGCCCTTCCTCCTCCCAAAGCTCTCTGTTTCCCTTTGTCCCACACCAAGTCCCTTGACTTAGCTGTACTCACTGGTACATTGTATGGGAGGCATGACTCTCTCTACTGGGTATTTGTATAAGTAGCTAAAAAGATCTACTCATAGTCAACTCATGAAGATATGTTCCGTTCCCCAGGGACTAAGACTAGTACAGAAGGATCAGATACCAACATCAAGAAGCAGTGATTGTCCTAACCTCAATTACAGACTCATTTTCCCATGCATGGCACCTGCCTTCTCCCTTACTGGAGGGAGTCTGGAGCTCCAGCTTCATCCTGCCAGTGTCCACTGAAAGGAAAAGAAACACTGGGAGTGGAATGAGAAGACTCTTCTGAACAAAGCCTAACAGAATTCAGTTATGTCCTTCAGATTCCCTCCAGGAGCTTTCTCAAGCTACCACAGGCCTGACATGCCCGGCAGAGCCACCAGCCAAGGATTCATCACCCACGGGAGCTTTAGACCAGCTTTGGAACCGATCTGGCAGTGGGATCAGGAGGTATGGTCATTGCTCCAGCATGTCCCCTAATTACGGTGTCTTTGCTGGTTTAGGAAGGCCACAATTCCTCTTGGGAAGTGTCGTGGGAGAGAGAAGCACTGCAGCCTGCTTTATTCCCCTTCAAGCACCTTGGTGCTCGTACCCTGGACAATGCCATGGGTATCTGAGGAGCCTGCCTAAAAAAATGGTGACCAGTCGGGGAGCTCTGGAGCCTTATGCATCCCAAACTTCCTACGTCAGCCCAAAGCTTGGATTTGCTGAGACAGCTGGAATCAGAGAAACTACAGCCATAAGAAAACCAAGATTGCAATTTTGATTCTCAATTCTTTTCTTTTTTTGGGGGGGGGTCCAGTCGTGGGGCCTGAACTCTGGGCCTGGGCACTGTCCCTCAGCTCTTCAGCTCAAGGCTAGCACTCTACCACTTGAGCAACAGTGCCACTTCCGGCTTTTTTTCTTTTTGCTTACGTGGTGCTGAGTAATCGAACCCAGGGCCTCATGCATGCAAGACAAATGCTCTACCACTGAGCCACCTTCCTAGCCCTGATTCTCAATTCTTGCCCCATCACATTTGTAAGAAATAATTTGTGTCACATCCTCCCCCTAGAAGATTGGCAAGGGGAAAAAATGTCTTAGTATCAAGCCAGCAAAGGGTTTTCAAGGAAAAAGATCCTAGGAGTAAGAATTAGAGAGAGAACTCTGAGAGATAGTCAGTGGCCTGTGTGTTCTCATTTACTAGCACTCAGTATGAAAGGGCAGTGTGGGGAAGGAAGCATAGAATTCTGAATAATTATTGGATGGCTCCATTGGAGAGTAAAGGCAGAAATGCTAAGAATAGACCAAGCCTCCCAGCAAAAAGGGATCTAGAGTAGAAGTGAGCACCTGGCTTTGTGGAGAGGGAGAAGAAACATTTCTTCTGAGGTACAGGAGATGAGGTCAAAACTTGGGTGGTGATGCCACCAGGTGTTTGGATTTGCTAATGGAAAGAAACAGAGTTTCTATCCTAGAGCTGGAAAGGGGAGGTGAGAGGTACTTTTTGCTTTTAATTAAAATCAGGAAAAGTTTCCAGCTGTGAGAATTCCAGAATGGGATAAGCACAGGTATCAAAGTAGCGAATATACAGATCTTGCCTGAAGGGAGTAAAAGAGCTGTCTCAGCAGTGTTGCAAGGGCAAGGTAGACTTTCTGTTTAGATTTGGAACTCCTGAGCTAGAGTTAAGACTGGTTGTCACAGGCAACAGTGGCTTATACCTGTAATCCTAGCTACTTAAAAGACTGAGATTTGAGGATCAAAGGTCAAAGCCAGCCCTGGCAGGAAAGTCCTTGAGACTCTTATTTCCGATTAACCACCAATAAGCTGAAAATGGAGTTGTGGCCCCAGTGGTAGAGTGCTAGTTTTGAGTTAAAAACCTCAGTGACAGTACCCAGGCCCTGAATTTCAAGCACCAGGACAGCCATCAAAAAAAAAAAAAAAAAGACTGGTTATCATAAGAGAGAAAAGTCCTGTCAATCTACCCAGGTGTAGAGCTGTTGATTCCCAAACCTTTAGCTGCATACTGGCAAATAAGACAGACAGACATCACTACCTGCCCCCCCCACACACACACATACAAGGCAGGTGGCATCTAGGTATATGTGGAGTTGGGTTGTAATAGGTAAACGCGATGGAAGAGTCATTAGAGAGGAGAGCTTCTTGAGGCCAAGGAGATGTATTTCAAGAGCAGGATGACTTAGGAGCTGGCACAATGACAAGTAGCAGAGTTAATTTTTTAATATAATTATACTGTTATTATTCTTTTTGGACAATGTCACCCTTCCCTTGCTTTCCTCCAAGTTGTTAATTCTTAATTCACACACCACTGATGCACATCCTAAGTGTACTGTAAAAGATTTTTAATGAAAGTACACACCTATCTAACCACCATCATTTCTATCATTCCAGAAAGCTCTCCAATGCCTTTTTTAGATCAGTCATGGGGCTTGAACTCAGGGACTGCGCACTGCCCCCGAGCTTTTTTGCTCAAGGATAGTGTTCTTCCACTTTGAGCTACAGTGACACTTCCAGTTTCCTAGTGGTTAATTGGAGCCTCATGGACTTTCCTGCCCAGGCTGGCTTTGAACTGTGATTCTCAGATCTCAGCCTCCTGAGTAGCTAGGATTCCAGGTGTGAGCCACCAGCACCCACCGTCTCCAATGCCTCTTTTCAATCACTTCTCAAGTTTACCAACATGAGTCCCAATTATGCAAAAGTATAAAATTGGTTTAAAAAAATGCAAACAACCCAAAAGCTAGGCTTTGTGGAAAAACCTTTGTTCTCTATACATCCACAAAGTTCTGTGCTTATCAATGAATGTTACTGAAATTTGATGGCAAGTTTATCAGCAATTATTAGCTCAAAACTTTTTACAAAGTAACAGATAATAGTAAGTGCTATCAATGGTTGAGTACTTACACCAAGTATTATATTAGAAGCTTCATGTATATATGTCATATTATCATCAACAGTTTGCATCCTGCTTTATAGATGAGTCGATTGAAATTAAATTACTATTACTGTTCAAGAGACAACACTCTATTCTCTACCTCACACACACACACACACACACACACACACAAAGTCCAAATAGCAAATAACTAAGTTATACCATCTTATAGTAGAATGCTATAAGTAAAAGAAGCTGAGCAAAATTATGAAGCACTAAGTTCAAGCCCTGGTAGTGGCATACATGTGAAATAAAAACTTTACCATCTATTCTTGATGAATTTGTCATTTCTCCTGGTAATTCTAAATATCTTACCAATGCTCATTTTGTTTTTTGAACTATGTTGAGGTATCTTCCAGATGATTTCAGTTTGTTTAATGTTATACAGGGATCTCTTTGCTCCTAAAAATGCTTTTTATTTTAAAAAGACTATTTTAATTGAAATTAATATCTTGTCACTAGTGTTGTTTTGTTTAGGGTTTTTGTGTTTTATCTTTTTGTACTCTTTTTATTGTTGCTTAAACTTCTTTTTTTTTTTTAGGTCCAGTCGTGGGGCCTGAACTCTGGGCCTGGGCGCTGTCCCTCAGCTCAGCTCAAGGCTAGCACTCTACCACTTGAGCCACAGCGCCACTTCCGGCTTTTTTCTTTTTGCTTATGTGGTGCTGAGGAATGGAACCCAGGGCCTCAGGCATGCAAGGCAAGTGCTCTACCACTGAGCCACCTTCCCAGCCCTGCTTAAACTTCTTTTAGGAATATTTTTGGGAAGATCACATGGCAAAAATTTCCATTACCATGGTTAAATCTGTTTCTTGCTTAAGTATCATATTTAACTCATTTACATTTATTGTTAAAATATTTGGGCTTATTCCCACAATTTAACTTTGTGTTGTTTTCTTATGCTTCTTTCATTCTTCATTTTTAAAATTATTCAGTTTGTGGCATATTTGCTTTCTCATTTCATGTTTTTTCTTTTCTGGTTTGGAAGTTTTGCACAAATTTCACTTCTTCCTATGATTGTCTTTGAATGTTACCAATCACAGGACGGGTAGAGATTGAAATTATGCTTTGTTTTAATTTAAAGATGTTATTCTCTCCTGGAAATGCTAAACATCCAACTTTCATAAGAGCAACCTGTCAAAAAGCTGGTATACAAGAGGCAAAAGAAGAGGATAACTATCAAGCAATGTTTTTATAGGTGTAAAGTGTGTGCAAATTTCAAATATCTAGACTTTAACTTTTTTTTACCAGTCCTGGGGTTTGTAGTCAGGGCCTGGGCACTGTCCCTGAGCTTCTTTATGCTCAAGGCTAGTGCTCTACCACTTGAATGAGCCACAGAGCCACTTCTGGTATTTTCTAAATAGTTTATTGGAGTTAAGAGTCTCACAGACTTTCCTGCCAGAGCTGGCTCTGAACTGCGATCCTCAGATCTCAGCCTCTTGAGTAGCTAGGATTACAGGGATGAGCCACCAGTGCCTGACTGATTTCAACATTTTTATGAGATCAAAATTATTAGCTTGCCAAGAAAAAAAGAAAAATTATTTGTTCCAGGAAAAAAAATGATTTTTTAGACTGGTAGAAACTTGTATGCTAGCCAAAGCTCTGTTTTTCCAGAAAGTGGAAATAATCTGTCCAAAATATTGATCTGTGGGTATCAGACACATTATGAGATATTTACAAGGGACATCTAAGCATGAATAATAACTACTAGGCATAGGGTTCTGTGCAATGATTCATATCTGTAATCCCAGCTACTTGAAAGGCAGATGGGAGATCATGGTTTGAGGCCAGCTCCAGCAAATAATTAATGAGACTCCCTGCTCCCCATCTCAATTAGTAAGCCAGGTGTGATCTGACACACACATCATCCCAGCTACGTGGGAGTACATCCAGGGATGAAAACATTGCCTTCATGATCAACAAATCCAAACAACTTCTTTTCAAGTAGTCAGCTTTTTACTTAGGGTCTCTGCATTCGAATTACAAAGCACAAAACAATTATCTATTATATTGGCTAATCACAAAGTCCATTCAGAATACCTACAGAAAAGTGAGTTTCCAAAATTCATGAAGAAAACCACCCATTGCTTTCAGAACCATTAAGGGAAAAGAAGATCCCTAAATCCAAACACATGTATGAAAGGCTGGGTTATAGTAGACTGAGCAACCCCTGTCAGGGAGCCCCGAACTGCCTTGCTTACTTGCTCCTTTCAGCAGGAAGTAGCCAGAGCAGTCATCATCCCCTAAAAGCAGTTAGAGTGATATCTGAGAGGGTTAACCCAGTTATTTGAACCCGTTAGGCAGTGAGGGATAGAAGGCAACTGGGACAAAGGCCCACATGGCAGGAGACACAGAGAAAACATAAAGCACCCTTTTTGTTCCTGCCTGGAGCTTCAGGTTCCAAGTTGGGCACATGTGCTTAGATCAGACACAAAAGCAAAAGGTAAGACCTCTAACATCCACCTAGGATAGGAGGGGTCCAGCCTGACAGAAACTTACATCCAATTCGGCAGTGAGTGACTGATGCTTAACAAATCAAACCAAAGATACATCCCCAAGAGGGAGGGGATTAAGGGCCAAATATCTAGTGGGGAACAGATAAGCAAGTCAGCTTCTAGTTTCCCTCAAGGGTGACTATTAGCAAAATGAGCTCCCTTCTCGTAGTTTATTACACTCCTTCCCCTCTCCACAGTCTAGCATGCTCCCTTCCTAGGCAACACCAGGCCCACGTAGTAAAGGCAGTAAATAATCAGCCTCCAACCCCATTTACCTTGGGATGGCACTTCTCTGGGGCAGCTACCACCATAGAAGGCAACAAGAGCCCCTTGGAGTGACCTTCATGTCTGGGCAGCTGCAGGGCCCCTTATCTACCATTTGGACAGCAGCCATAAATCCTAGTCCGCCATGATGAAGCCCCTGGCCCTCACGTCCACACCAGGGTCTCTGCCTCCTAG
Source organism: Dipodomys ordii (assembly GCF_000151885.1). Classification (NCBI taxonomy): domain Eukaryota; kingdom Metazoa; phylum Chordata; class Mammalia; order Rodentia; family Heteromyidae; genus Dipodomys; species Dipodomys ordii. Next base: position 4,413,064 of record NW_012267236.1, on the reverse strand, counting down.
CTCCTCCTAGCCCCTCCTAACCCCCCTAGGTTATATAAGTCACCCAGACAATAGCCGGTGCTGCTTCTCATTCCTCCCTTGTGAGAAGAGGTCTTGCCGGCAATAAGCTCTTCTTTATTCTCTGTACCTGGATGTCTGTGTGGTTTTCTGGCAAAGTCCAAATAATCTAACAGTGACAGGGAAATCTTCTCTCCACTTGGGGAGTCTTCTGATTTTACTTTCTTTCAAATAAACTTATTCTGTTTATCTTTTTTTAAAGAAAAAAAGCCTGGATTAAACAAAATTAGATAATTTCCAATGTAGGCCTTCCCAGAGACTTTCTATGGTTAAGGTGATTAATCCCTAGTTAATCCAAACCACAGAATCGTATATCCATGAGTATGCTCTTGAGAATATAACTAAAATACATTTTTTGCAACTAACACAATATAAGCTTTTTTATTCTGGTAAACTCTACATGACCTAAAATTTAGTATTTTAACTATTTTTTAAACAAATTAGTCAGTGGCCTCAGGCTCATGTGCACTGTCAGGAAATCATTGTGATCGTCCTTCTCCAGAACTTTATCTCTTGCAAAATGGACATGCTCTACCCATTCAATCATCACTCTCTGTTCCTTCCTCCTCCTCCTCCCAGGCCCTCAGCCTTCTTTCTACTTTCTGCCTCTATGAATTTGCCTACTCTGCTCATCTTATCTAAGAGGAATCATACCCCATTCACACCCTCAAGGTCCAGGCTTGCAGCAGGTATCAGCATTTGCTTCCTTTCTCTGGTGAATCTTTCACTCTAATATCGTATTTTGGTTGATGGAAATTTGAGTTGCTTTACCTATTGAGGAAAATGCTGCTATGATTCACTAAGTTTTATTTCCTATTTTAAAAAATCATGCCACTTCTATTTCTGAAGTTAAAACGCACTTGAAAGCTTTCCTTTTGTCTACAAAGTCCTTTCTAATAAATAATAATATTTGACTGTAGCAAAGTGACCATGACTCACATCTCTAATACTTGCTCCTCAGGAGGCTGGAGTATGGAGGACTATGGCTCAAAGCCAGCTGAGGGCAGAAATGTTTACTAGATTTCATCTCTAAAATAGCCAGCAAAAAGCAAAGCTGGAGCTGTGGCTCAAGTGGCAAAGAGCTATCCTAGTAGGTTGGATACCAGAGTTCAAACCCACTACTGAAAGAAAAAAGAATTTGTGGCTCTGGGGCACTTAAAAGCTTTAGAATTCTAAGCTAGGTGCCAGTGGTTTACACTTATAATCCTAGCTACTCAAAAAGCTGAGATCTGAGCAGTGAAATTCAAAGCCAGCCCAGGCAGAAAAATCTGTGAGACTCTTACCCCTAATCACAAAAAGCCGTAAGTAAAGTTGTGTTTCAAATGGTAGTGGCCAGCCTTGAACACAAAAGTTCAGGGATAGTGCGCAGGCCCAGAGTTTAAGCCCCAGGACTGGCAAAAAAAAAAATTTCTAGTGTCAAATACACCAGTCCACCCTTTCAGGGGAAGCATCTGGAAGCCACAAAACTTCCAGAGAACACACATAGTTCTTCAACTATTCATATTCTCCCCACTCAGCTTTGCCCTCTTTTATAACTAGGAATTGTTTATAACCTGAGTGAGTTGCCACAGAAGCTTCAAGTAGGCATCAGACAGGAAGCTGGGTAACTGGAGCTTATGGGTCTGATTTTTTTTCAATTGGAAGAAAATTTTCTCCTTTACAAAAGAAAGGCCTTTCATCAAAGTCTACAATCAACATTAGGATGGAGTTTTGTTTTTCTCCATCAAAATTCTTTTAAGACTTCAGAACAACAGAGTTCAGGTATTTCTGATTTCTTTTAAAGATGAAGAAATGTGAATTAACCTCAAGATGTGTACATTGGGATCACAAGGAATAGAGTAGTTAGAAGACCCCATTACCCGGTCAAACTTTGTGGGGTGAGAGAGTCTAAGAAACAGTAGAGGAAAAGCTATCACCTTCAATTCTGGAAAGCTAAGTTAGGATCACCTTTCAAGAGGACAAGAGGAATATAATGAGACAGAAATATCTGCTCCCTGTGCATAAGGCAATGTTGTGAATTATATTCTCATGTATTGACATCTGCTCCATGAAGCCAGATCTTAGCATTCTTTACTGATGGATAGTGACTACCTAAAACTCTTCAGCTTTCAGATTTGAATAAATCTGACCTTTCAGATTTCAATCAAAGTGGATCCAACTAGCTAGATCCATGTGGATCTAAGATTGCTGAAAATCCCTAGAAACATGGTATTCCTGGACATTGCTTGATCGAAATCTCTACTTTCATAGAATTCCTATACTAAAAAAAAAAGAACTCTTGTACTCCTCTGTATCTTCCCTTTTGCAGCTTATTATATCTGCTACCTCACATAAATCCACACCTGAAGTAGAGTATACTTTTCCTTGTACTTCCAAAGCATCAGTTAAGTAGTAGATGTGATGTGTAGGTTTTATGGAGAATCTTGGAACACTAGTGAGGAGGTCACAGCCCTGACAAACCTGCAGATTTGGAAGTTCTCACCACCATCCCTTTCTGTGTTTCATACATCTTGCTAGGTTCCTCATTCCTAGCACACCTTCTCCCTAATCCCTAGATCATTTTTCTGGCTTTAGTCGATGGCGTGAGGTAGAAAGGACAGAGCAGTGTCTTCACTTTAAATTGCCCTTGCTTTCATCATTTGTGCAGAATGGTTTTTAATCTTTGATACCAAGCAACCCAGTAAATTCCCCAAGGTTACTCCTGAATGCCAAAAAAAAAAAAAAAAAAAAGCACAAGATGCCGTGTAAAATACAATCCCTCATCTAACAGTTTCCCCTTTGGTTCAATATAAAGGCTGACCTTTGCTCTGCGATTGCACTTTTTGAAAGATAGTGAGAGTTAGACAGAAATGAGAACAAAGTCCTGTTTGAGGAGCAAACTCTCCTGATTGGCTCTCTTGTTGGCAGATTAGCTAAGGAGGTATAATCTATGGTCCCATAGCAGTCCCACCCCCATCTATCTGCCCTTCCACGTTTAGAGCCAGAAGGGAAGTGTTCTCCTTAGAAGCAGGACAAGGAGGAGTGGATAGACTCTACTTTGGTGAGTCCATTCCAGCACTGTCCATGGAGGAAGGATGTAAGAGCCTTGATTTGTCTGCTCCAGGAACACATTCTCCTGTATTGTGGCCCTTCCTTTGCTTTCACTGCCCACTCACTGAACGGCCTTAGGAAAAGTGAGTGGAACATAATCAAGAGAAGTGTTAGTCAGGTTAACACTTGGATGTGGTCTACTTGGCTGTACATATAAATTGTTGTTAAATATTAAACCAATATTTTGATTTCATAAATTTTCCTCTTCAGCACTCAGTCAGCATGCGTCAGTATGCCAGCTCTGCCACACGTAGGATATTTACCTGCATTTGATCTTCTTGGCAGTATGAATAAAGTATTGTAAAATATTAAACCAACGTGTTCATTTCATGAATCCTTCTCTTCAGAACCCCGTCAGCATGAGTCCGTATCCCAGCCCCATCACATGTAAGATGCATTTGGTCTTCTGAGCAGTACTTATTAGTGATTGTAAAATGTCAAACCAACATTTGGTTTCATAAATCCTTCTCTTCAGAACAGTTAGCATGATCAGTATCCCAGCCCACTTAGTCCTAGGATATTTGGTACCAAAATGGAAAAATCAAGGTCTGAACCTAGGTCCTCAGTGCATTTACCAGGTTAAATTCCACATGGCACTGTGAAGCTTCTTCACAGTGAGAAACCCGGCCTTGTTCAGGCAACACTCCTCTTACCTTTCTGTGGGTCCCTTCTTCAGTGCATGAAATAGGAACTACTTTGAGGATTTCATTCAGGAAGGGATTAAATTCCAAGACTCTGGCCTTTTCAAGTTCACCAAAAGGGCTTAAGGATCAGATTCCAGACAGGCCCTCCTGGAATCATCAAATCCCCAGAGAAAAACAACTAGTTGACCATGGGAGTGACTCAATTTAAATCTGTCACTGTCATTATAGAAGCAAAAACCACTGCCCTGCCAACTGATTCTCTCACTCGGGAACCTGGAGACTAGATACTCCAATCTGTAATTAATTAGAAGTCATATCAAGCAGCTGTGAACAGCATCACTCCTTGTCTGTCCCTCAGAATACTAGAGAGTGAACTCTAAAACCATGGGTAAGAATACCACATGTTTCTACAACTTCCTTCATAGGAAAAGAACCTCTATTTTACCTTTAACTTTTCTTTAGATTTTATACAAGTGGCAAATTTTACAATTAGAAAAGCCAATTTTACATCTTGAACTCTAAAAAGTCGAAGAAAGGTACTTTTTAGTCTTCTAGCTTTTTCAACAATAAGAACACTGAGATGAAATCATTGTGACCCAATTCACAGCATCCAGGAGAGATGAAAGCACGCTTGTTTTTACAGATGCTCTTTCCCAGAGTTAAAAGGGAACAGGCAAGTCCATACCTAAAAAGCAGAAAAAACTGGAATTCTTTGTACTCTGCCACTCTTAGGCTCACATACAAGGGCAATTTGTTTTCAAAATGACCTTATTGGTGCCACCAGTAGTTCAGACCTGTAATCCTAATCCTGGCTGTAAACCAGCCCAGGCAGGAAAGCCCATGAGACTCTTATCTCCAATAAACTACTCAGAAAAAGCCAGAAGTGGTGTTGTGGCTCAGGTGGTACAGTATAATTCTTGAGCACAAAGAAGCTCAGGGACAGCAACCAGGCCAGGATTTCAAGCCCCTGGAATGGCAAAAAATAAAAATATTTTTTAAAGGACCTTATTTCCTAGACCTGACATAATTGCGACTTCAACTGCAATCTTCTATGGAAGCTTACTTCCTCTTGAACCAATACACTAAGCAGGATCTGGGAATGCAGAGAAGGAATGAGAAATGAATACATTAATATCTATATCTTTAACAACGTTGGGCTTCTTCCATGGATTCACCCAACTTCTCCCTCTGATTCTACTCTATCCCTTCTTTCTGAGTCTCATTCCCTGAAAATCTCCAGCTATCATACTTTCTGCCTAGTCCTTTACCCAACAATTTCTCCTTTGAATGACTAGACTATCATCTACATGATAGCCTACTTGGCTTCTGTTCTATCTGCCTGAGGACCACCAATCATCCTGGATTTAGAAAGAAAGAAAGAGAGAGACAGAGAGAGAAAGAAAGAAAGAAAGAGAGGAAGGAAAGAAAGAGAGGAAAGAAGGAAGGAAGGAAGGAAGGAAGGAAGGAAGGAAGGAAGGAAGGAAGGAAAAAGAAAAGAAAAGAGAAACAATCATATCTGAAAGTTAAGGTCAGAGGTAGACAGAGGTCAAATCTACCTACCTTAGCAGCCATAGTAAGGAGTTTGATTTTTATTCTAAATTTGAAATCATTAAAGGAGACTTTGGTAATATGATTTCTTATTATGTTGAGATATTATGGATTCTGCATGGAATAAACCATGGATGTGTGTGTGTTTGTGCGTGTATGCACGCATGTGTGCAGAAAACTAGAAATATATATATAGTTATCTGTTAAAAGACAATCTTAATCCTAGAGTCCAGGGGACTGAAGCAAGAGGATCACTAGTTTAAGAGCAACCTGGGGGGGAGGGGAGGGCAGGGAGGATTGGGTGGGGAGACTCCAGGAGAATGGGAAGGGATGGGAAGGGGAAACAAAGGAGGAGGCTACAATGCTTGATAAGAAATGTACTCATTATCTTGCCCATGTAATTGTAACCCCTCTGTACAGCATTTTCACAATAAAATAAATTTTTAAAAAATTTAGGATTAGATCTCTCTACCTCTGTGAAGAATAACATTAGGATCCTAATGGGTATTGCATTGAATTTGTAGATCACCTTTTGGCAAAATGATTTCTCACCGTATTAATTCTGCCAATTCATGGACATGGGAAGAGGTCTTTCCACTTTATGGTTTCCTGCTCAATTTCTTTAGTTTTTTTATAGTTGTCAATGTAGAGATTACTTTCTGGTCTGGTTTGTTGGGTGTTCTAAAAGCATACTGTATCTGGATGAACTTCTCTTTCAGAATTTGGTAAGTTTTCCATTGTTACTCTGTTGAATATATTTGCCATGGCTTTAGCTAACCTCTTCTCCTTCCTCGATGCCTATCAGACATAAATTTGGTCTTTCAATTAAAATCCTGAATTTATTAGCTTTTTTTTACATTTCCTTGATCATTTTTCTCTATTTTTTCCCTCTTTTTCTGTCCAAATATTTTGTCTTCAAGATCAGAAATTTCCGTCAGTATATAGTTCAGTTCCAGAGAGGAATCATGATGTCAGAACTTGCAAATGGGCAGAAAAAAAATAAGAGCAACAAGGTAAGAGGGATATACAAGAGAAGAAAAAGAGAGAAAGAAAGGAAAGATAGAAAAGAGAGAGAGAAACACATCAAAGGCTTGTTTAACCATCCTTCTGCAAGAGGAAGCAGAGAAGGACTGAAACTCCCAAATTCCTTTGCAAGGCAAGCATCCAGTTCAGTTAAGGACCTCCTACTCAACACTACCTCTTAAAGGTTTTACCATACTGCCCAATGACCAAGCTTTTAATCACCATAGGTCCTTGGAGGACACTTCAAACCACTCCAAACCACAGCAGTAACATTCCTTAAGTCCTGAAGCTAGTAAGTAAAGGAAACCAGATTCTAATCCAGGAAGGCTATACCTGTAAGCTCCTATGCCAGATGGCATTGCTATAATGTATCATTCACTTTATTTACAAGGTATAGTCATGCACTAATTAAGCACCTGGGAAGTACCAAGCCCTACATGGCAGAAATAATGAGCAAGCCTAACTATCCCTCTTAATCATCATCCTCAAAAGAGAAACACTGATTTTTCCCACTTACTCCTTCACACAAGAACATTAAAAAAAGAACTAAGCCATATGTATGTAGGAAAATCCCCTCAGTAGTGCTTCTAAGAATGATAACTGAATTCCTTTCTGGACACAGAGAGGAGCAGGTTCAGTAGCTGATTTGCCAGTCTTGAGAAAGTTAGAAAAGATAATAACTTCTGGAAAGGTCCGCAAAAGTGGTTAGATCAGGTGTGAAAAGGTGAGTGTGTGTTTGCAAGTGGGCAAGGAGAGCAAAGGCTGCCAGCAGAAGCAGCCATTTCACAAATGCAAGGGTCTGGGAACAGGAGGGCATTGTTCCCAGTACTTCTGGAACCTTGGTACATGACTGGACTGAATCATGCTCTGTTGATAGATGGGGCTGTCCAACCAAGACATTTGGCCCCCAGGTGGACCCCTGACTCCAGTTTCATGCCTTACTCCTATTCATAGTCCAATGAGAACTACAGTGGAACTATAGCCTAGGACCCTGACTTCTGTTCAGGACCTTTGCCAAGGGACTCCTCCCTCAGACAACTAAGCTGAGTCTTCAGGATTCTTGTATAGCCAGGAAAATAAAGTCAGATGGTTGGAAGGGACATTGTCATGCTCAGAGATACAGATGACCAAGAATGCTATACAACCACTGGTTGACCTCTGTTGCTCTTCTTCAAGACACTATGCTTGCTGCTGAGCTACCAGGATTCAAAATTACTACATTTGTTCTCCCAACAGATTAGTAGTTGGCTTTTTACAAACACCATGTGCAATGTTGTAACCATGTGACAAAGGCAGACATTGTCCCAGGTATTCTGAAGTCTTTGATCCAGTAATATAAAATACATGAATTAAATAACTAATCTCACAAATAAACTCAGATTGAAATGATGGAAGGTAGGTCCTGGTGAAAGCAAGCAACATTTAAGCTCAGACTAAGCAAAGAGGAAAAGGGAAAGAATGCCAGAACAGGGAACAGCATACAGGAAGACTCAGCGATATTTGTTGATGAACTGGGAAAAGACCTGTATGGCTATCAATCCATGAAGAAGGCAGCCAATGGGGAAAAATGCATTTAGGAAGGAATATGGACTTTTGATCTGAGATAATTCAAGTGAATATCAATGACTTCTTTTGCCACTTGACATAGGATAGTTTAAGGGGATAAACAAAGTTTACTTTCTCCTCAAGATACTCAGCATCTCACAGTGAAGATAGATCTGCTCCTAGCTCATCTCAGCACTGATGGTCTTCTTGATTCTTTTCAAGTTAACATGTATTTACAAGATGAACATATTCCACTGTGTTATTTCCATTCATATGCAGTGTACTCTAAACAAACTTACCCCCTCCATCATACTTGCATTCATTTCATTCTTGTCCACCATTTAGTGAGTGTCATTACACAAATACACACACACACACACACACACACACACAGTATATATTCTTTGATTCTCTTCACTCTTCTTATTAGCACTTCACACAGAAATAGAATCACAATGTGTCCAGGACCCAGAGGATAAAATATATCCAAGAGTCAAAGCCAGCCTAACTCTTGCCAGAGGGCTGAGGACACCATAACCCTGCCTCCAGGTGGGACGCTCCCTCATCACTTTGACAGACAGGTTGGGGTCATCTCATGAAGGGTGGTTTCAAAACTCCCCCTTTAATTCAGTTTGCTGTACACTTAACAAACCTTTGACCAAGCCCACTGAGGTATCTGTTTCAATGTCTAGGCCAGCTCTTCCCTTTGTGGTGGCACCAGCCCCTTGTCACCCTTCGGAAGGGAAGTCAATCAAGGTGTCTCGATCATTTCGCTTACCTGCCAACATGTAAATGATTTTAAGTGTAGAAAAAGATGGAGTGTTGTGGAAAGAGAAAAGAGAGGATGCTACTAAGGACTTTCAAATGACTGTTGATGGGGCTAAACCCTAGTCATTTCACTGTTTGTAATATAGATTCAGTAGTTACTGGTGGATAAGGATGATGATGACGTTGATGATATGATGGTGATTATTATCATCGTCATCATTAATCTGAGCACTGGTAAAATACTATTATGGCATGAAATTGTAGTCAAGGATTTTCTCAGACTCCTACTGAGTCAGTTTCCACTTCCTTCTCTTCTTTCAGTCTTCCCATCTCTGGCCTCCACTACTACTATGTCCTTTGTTCTGGAAACTAGCAATATATGTTTCCACTGTGACTATACCAAGAATACCAACAAATTGGGTCATTATATCTCTTCCCGAGACCTCCCATGCCTTAGACTTCAAAAGGCCCCTAGTGGAAATGGTGGGCTCAGGATTGTCATGGAAACATAAAACCCCAGATGTGGAACCTAAACTTAAGGCTCTTTGTGGAAATTGCTTTTCAGGAAGGAAAAGCCTCTGCTTCCGACATTGGTCACTACACCTTAGTATATCAGCATTTCTTTCTTATATAAACAGAAACCAGGAATCCTCCCAGAATCACCTTTAAGGCACCCGAAGAGAAGGCCCCAGACAGTGAAGTGAGACTTCAGTGGGATGATGGGCTTGGATTTTGCTATGAAAACTCAGGTACTTTCCAAATAGACTACCTAAGAGCCAGATGTGATGGTGCATGCCTGTCACCCCAACACTGATAGACTGAGCCAAGATGACCAGCTCAGGGACAGCCTAGACTACCATCTGGATCCTGTCTCCAAAAGAAAAGAGGGCTGGGAATGTGGCTTAGTGGTAGAGTGCTTGCCTAGCATGCGTGAAGCCCTGGGTTCGATTCCTTAGTACCACATAAGCAGAAAAAGCCAGAAGTGGTGCTACAGCTCAAGTGGTAGAGAGCTAGCCTTGAGCACATAGAGGTTCACAGACAGCATCCCAGCCCCAGGACCAGAAAAAAGCAAAGAAAAGAAACAGGCTATTTGAAATAGGAGCTGATATCATACATTCAAAAGAGGGCACATATTACCCAGGAGATAAAAGATCTATGAGAGCAGTATATTCAAGCTCTAAAAAAAAAGAAAGTCATGGGCTTTTTCCCCAGGAAAGTCAAATCACGAAAACTTATAAAGGAATAAAAGGGTCTGTCCAGGAAGAATAAAACATGAGTGAAGTCTTTGTTGGTTAAGATTTTATCTTTCAGAATCTAGGACTGGCCTGAGCAAATTGGGATATAAGGTCATGCTCAACTCTTCCCCCACTTAAGTGTGTTACTCTGACTCATTGGCCAAGAAACCTATCAACATAGCAGATGTAAACTGGCCTGAGAGCCTAAGAATACTCTTCAATTAGTCCAATTAGTGAAAGCTGGTCAGCCACTTAGATCTGCCCCCACCCCCACCCCACCCCACCCCCTGCTGCCATAATTTAGACAAGCCAGTGCCCCTGTGGTAGATAAAGACCAGCCATCTCTGGCCAGCAATCACAACACAGAACCCCAAGAGTAAAGCCATGTTCTCCTTTCCAAATATCTACTCTTGGAGAAATAACATTTGGCTTACTACAGAGCCCAGGTTGACATTGAATGCCTGACCATAGATCCAAAACACCATTTGATCACAGCTATTCATTAGGAGCTGGGGAGATGTGAAATTGCTTGCAGCATTGACCATACTCTGCAATATGGCATAATGAAGCATATATAGTCCTGAACCTAAGTCAGTTGGATGAACAGGTGGCCCAGGTTGAAACATGCCTGATTATTTTTTTTAAGATTTGTAGTGTTCTTCACAATTCAGCTGCCTTCTGGCCAGGACAACAGGCAAGCTGGGTATCTTTCCAGTCTCTAATGGTGACATGATACTAATTTTTACAGTTTATCTAGATGTGTGGCACAAGATTTCATTTTTTCTATTGGTAGGAAGAGGACCGTCCAAAGGCTTCTGCTTAGACCTTCTTACTTTAATAGCCCACAGCCCATTAATCAGAAAACCAACATGGAATTTCTGCCACTTATCAGACACACGAAGAAATGTTCGACCTCTCTAACCATAAAAGAAATGCAAATAGAAACACCATTGGGATACCTCACCCCATTTAGAATGGCTATAACAAGAACTCTAATAACAACAGATGCTGGAGGGGATGTGGACAGAAGGGAACCCTACTGCATTGTTGGTGGGAATGTAAACTTGTTCAGCCACTTTGGAAAGCAGTATGGAGGTTCCTCAGAAGACTCCACATAGAGCTCCCCTATGACTCAGCAATCCCACTTTTGGGCATTTACCCAAATTATCACAAACAAGACCATACTAAAGCTACCAGCACAACTATGTTTATTGCAGCATTATGTACCATAGCTAAGATATGGAACCAACCCAGATGCCCCTCAGTAGATGAATGGATCAGGAAAAGGTATATATATACACAATGGAATTCTATGCCTCCATCAGAAAGAATAACATTGCCCCATTTGCTTGGAAATGGAAAGATTTGGAAAAAATTATATTAAGTAAAGTAAAACAGAGGTGCAAAGAAACATAGGTCCCATAGTTTCCCTTATTTGCCAGTTATCAATAAGTGTGTTTCAATCATACATCCATACATTCTTTGAAAACAGTAAGGCAAATCCAAATGCTTCTATGACCATTTTAAAATGGAATTAGACCAAAACTACATTGACCACCCAACTCCATAAACCCCCACTCTCTGATCCATCATGACCAGAGTAAATCATGAGTGAATTCTGGATTACTTCAACTTTCCTGGCTTTAACTCCAAAAGAGACTAGTTCTCCTTTCTTAATTTAATGTCATGAGGACTTGTGGGTAAAGGTGCTTATATTGGAGGAATACTCCCATTATAAAACTGGATAATGTCACAAGAACCTTTCATGGAAGGCTCAGACTCTCTCTCACTCAAAAGCACCAGGTCTCTGAAGCAGCTCATATCAGGGATTAGAGAGAAAGGACACAACTTTCTACCATGATCCCAGGTTAACAATATTACTGCCTGTTGCTCAGATTGAAAATTTTTCTGGTTATATTTCAAGTTCACTTGGCTGCCCATCTACCAATTCGAAAGACACTAATCAAGATGCCTCCATCAACATTGCCTCATTTGATAGGAAATGGAAAGACTTGGAAAAAATTATATTAAGTGAAGTAAGCCAGAAACATAGGTCCCATGGTCTCCCTTATTTGCAATAACTAGTATACGTCTGAATCAAGCAGAAAAGGTCAGATAAGTTGATGTTAGGGAAATGAACCCTAAGATATGTATTCAAATGATTTTTTCTTTCATGCGATTGTTTCTAACACATTTATAAGATTATTACTTTGTTGCTTGTATGTCCCTCCCCCACGGTATAACCCCTGCTTTCACGGTATTTGATGTTGTTATAATTTGTGGAGGGGAAGGGAAAAAATAAATTGTTTAAATAGGGATTCAGGTAGATCCATTGCAACAATGAGATGTACAAGTCATTATGTCGAAAACAAACTACAACTTTGGTGGGGGGGTGGGGGAATGGGTGGGGGAGTAGGGGGAGGGTGGGAAGGGATGGGAAGGGGAAACAAAGGAGGAGGCTACAATGCTTGATAAGTAATGTACTCATTATCTTGCCCATGTAATTGTAACCCCTCTGTATGGTATTTTCACAATAAAAATAAATAAATACTGACATTAATTAGTGCTAAAAAAAAAAAAGAAAGGTATGGTGGAAGCACATAAGAAGATGTGGTGATCCTGGCATCCAGAAGACTGAGGCAGAAAGATCTCAAGTTCAAAGCCAGACTGAACAAGACTTGGTCTCAAAATTAAAATAGCCTGGTGCCAGTAGCTCATGCCTATAATCCTTGCTACTTGGGCAGCTGAGAAGATCACAATTTCATTTCAACAAAGAGAAACCATATGCAATGGCACAAACTGATAAAAAAAAAAACAGCAGTTTCAGAAAGCCTAAAATAGAGGGAACATGACTAAGGTGTATGCCCAGGCAAGAAGCAAGACCCTATCCTAAAACTAACCAGTCAAAAAAAAACAATACTGGAAATGTGATTCTGAACTATAGTGCCCAACTCACAAATATGAGACCCTTAGTTCAAACCTCCTGTACCACCCAAAAACTAATTAATTGAACAAATAAAAATTAAAAATACAGATCAACAATCACACTGAGGCACAGCATAGTGATTCCTGCTCCATCCTTGTTGACCATTTCAGTGACTGGGCCCCCCAGGAATTTAGATGCTGCCACGTGGCTCAGCCATTGAGGGAGTGCATTTATATACACTGGTGGAATCTGTCACTTTCTTCTGCAGCCTGCAGGAGACAGACACCAAAGCTTCTTTTGGAAATGGTTTTCTTTCCCTCACTGGCATGTTTGTTAATGCTCTGGGTCTTTGTAGGGACACAAAGAAGGGTCCCACCTGAAGCATATATCCCTACTTGCTCCCTAAGGTTTTTTGTATTCCTGCTTTTCCACTACCCAAAGAAGTGGTAACACTTTAACTTCATTAAAGTAAGCCACTGGTAAGTCTAGGTTTTAGTCTACTAAACAAACAACCATTCCAGCTGCTCATAGTAACACATGGATCAAAAATCTCTAGCAACTGGGCTCATGTTCCTGGATAGCCAACACTGGGCCAGCCAAAGCTTAGTCAGAAAAGAAGAAAACACTTTAGATACTTTCATCACAGAGAGACTTAACCAGTGTTAAAAAGACTGCAGTGGGGAGAAATAGAGACGTATGCTATTGGCTGAGGCCTACCTACCTTTGGGGAAGGAAATCTATTTCCTTCCATATGTTGCTTTAAATGTGAATTTTACCCAGAAGTGTCCTCACAAATACTCGTTTTCCTGGCTCTGTAGTGTCTGATAGTTAATTTTACATATCAATTTGACTAAGTCATTAATGGTACCCAGATAGCCAGATAGACATTATCTGGTCTTCCCTCTATACACATTCATGTCCATGTTCTTTCTTCTTTGAAAGATTTCAGCTATAGTGAGTTAGGGCACAAGCTAATGACCACATTTTAACTTAATTGCTTCTCTAAAGACTATCTCCAAACAAGTCACATTTTGAGATACCAAGGGTTAGGACTTCAACATACAAATTTTGACAGAACAAAATTCAGCTAATGACCCCCAATGGAGCCCACCCGTGTCTGCTTTACAACCCAGCACTCCAACAGAGATCTGGGGCCGTCTGGGTGACATTTCATGAAGGCCTATACTGCCACTCAAAGGCTCTATGCCTGTACTGCTGTGCGCCTGCCTATGACTTCTGACACTCTGCCAAGGCACTCAGCAGCCAACTGTCCCTGACATCACAGCGTGAGGCGTGCTAGAACATCTTCTGTGGCCACAAGAGAGTTCTGCTGCAGACACTACCAGGAACAGAAGTTTCTCTCTTTCTGGTGGTTTTGTGAGAGTACCTCCCCTGGAAGATGCTGATGCCTTTCTACTGGCAATGAAACCCTAACTTCCAGCTTTTGCAACACAGCAGAAGATGTAGAAGGCACAGAAGCTTTTCTAATAACATTTGAGCAGGTATGAAGGAACAGAGGGGCAGGCTATGCACCTACATAAGTCAAGAACATTCCAAAAAGAGCCTGGCCTAGACCACAGCCCCAGATCCCTGATTAGACTAGCAGCTGCAAATCTCTAAGCTGTGATCATGTGTGATTCTTTCTTTCCAGGAACTGGAAAGCCAGTAGACCTGAAATGGAAAAGTCAAAGGATAGCAGACCAAGATGAAAGATGTAGTTAGGGAACCTCATCATAGACGATTTTGTCATGTGGAAGAAAATTTAATCATATCATACAAATGAGAACTTTTTTGTGCAATCCTGGGGCTTGAACTCAGGGCCTGCGTGCTTTCCCTGAGCTTTTTTCTCAAATTTAGTGCTCTACCTATTAGGCCACATCTCTAGTTCTAGCTTTCCAAGGTTAATTGGAGATAAGAGTCTCACAGACTTTCTGCTGGGCTGGCTTTGAATCAACATCCTTAGATCTCAGTATCTGGAGTAAATAGGATTACAGGTGTGAGCCACCGATACTTGACTAAACAACAACATTTTGAGAGCCAGAGATGAAATTAGTAATCATTATACAAGAACAATAGGCATAAAATGAAGTATTCCTATGGAGTTTCCTCAAAAGATTCCACATAGAGCTCCCCTGTGACCCAGAAATCCCACTTTTAGGTGTTTACCCAAATGATCACAAGCAAGACCAAACAGCACAACTATGGTAATCACAGCATTATTTACCATGGCTAAGATATGGAACCAACCCAGATGCCCCTCAGTAGATGAATGGATCAAGAAAATGTGATATAGATAGACAGACAGACAGACAGACAGACAGATAGACAGACAGACAGACAGACAGACAGACAGACAGACAGACAGACAGACAGACAGACAGACAGACAGACAGACAGATAGATAGATAGATAGATAGATGCACACACACAATGGAATTCTCTGCCTCCATCAGAAAGAATGACATTGCCCCATTTGTTAGGAAATGGAAAGACTTGGAAAAAATTATATTAAGTGAAGTAAGCCAGGCCCAAAGAAACATAGGTCCCATGGTTTCCTTTATTTGCAATAACTAGTATAAGTCTAGGACAAGTAGAAAAGGTCAGAAGCTATGTACATATGACCATATAAGATGTACTTATGTGTAAGAAGCACTTATAATGCACTATGTAATTTTTTTGTTTCTTTGATATGTTCCTCCTCAACTGTATAACCCCTCTTTTCACTGTATTTGATTCTGGTACCCTGCATCTTGTATATACACTTGTCTAATTTGGGGAGGGGAAGGGAAAAAAACAAAATGCTTAACTAGGGATACAGGTTTGACCCATTGTAACAATGAGATGTACAAGATACTATGTTGAAAGCAAACTTTACAACTTCGGTGGGGGTGGGGAGGTAGGGAGGTGGGAAGGAAGGGATGGTAGGGGAAAAACAAAGGAGGAGGCAACAATGTTCGATAGGAAATGTACTCATTATCTTACTCATGTAACTGTAACCCCCTGTACAGTATTTTTATGATAAAAAATGTATTTTAAAAAAAAGAATTTAACAAGATTGACATGATCTCTCTTAACACTTTTGAAAGACCATTTTGGTTTTTATGTTAAGAATGGAAAATAAAGACCAAGAGTGGAAGTAGTTAAAAGTTACTAACTAATCATAGTGACTGGACTCAGAGAGAAGCAAAAGGTGATTGAAATGGATTATTGATATTCACTTGATGTGTGGTACTCATTGGTTAGCACTCTACCTCCTATCCCTCAGTTGTAATTCTTAACACAAAACCCAGAGTGGCCTTAGTTCTCTGGGCTCTTCTTTCCCCTGTTGACCTTACTCAGAAACACAGATTTTTTTTTTCATTCATGTGGTACTGAGGAATCAGACCCAGGGCCTCATGCATTTTAGACAAGAATTCTACACTCAGCCATACTCCTAGCCAAGAACCATGGATTAAATGCCAAACCTTGCTGTCATGTCTCATGCCTTGATATCCAATTCATGTATATTATCTGCAGACTTGTATTCCCAAAATAGCCTTCCCAAAATGTTCACCTGAATAAACAGCAGACAGAATAAAGCTATTGTGCACCAAACTAACCTTGATTCCTTTCTCTTTTTCCAAAAGTTTTTCTCTTCTGATATTCTCCCATAACAAGCTCTTTGAAACTACCAAAATTTCAGTTTAGCCTTTCAGGAAGGTTGGCTGATCTCCTTGACCCTCGTATTTCATTCGCAGCTTCTTAAACAGGCACTTCTTAATCTGTTATCCTCACCCTCATCCCTCAAAACCCACGCTTTCTTTAACCAACTTCTCAATAGATCCCTAAGTGAATGGGTCATGACCTCTCAAACTTGTTTCTTCTTTCTTTCTCTATGTTTCCATTAGTATGGGATGTTGGAAAGACTACTGAGTCAGACAGACTTGGGATAGAACCAAAACCAGTCATAAAGTTTTTCAAAGTCATATACCTCATTTTCTTGATCCATTCACCTACTGAGGGGCATCTGGGTTGGTTCCATAACTTAGCTATGGTAAATAATGCTGCAATAAACATAGTTGTGCTGGTAGTTTTGGTATGATCTTGTTTGTGATCATTTGGGTAAATGTCCAATGTGGTATATATACACAATGGAATTCTCTGCTTCCATCAGAAAGAATGACATTGCCCCATTTGTTAGGAAATGGAAAGACTTGGAAAAAATTATATTAAGTGAAGTAAGCCAGGCCCAAAGAAACATAGGCCTCATGGTTTCCCTTATTTGCAATAACTAGTATATATCTGAGACAAGCAGAAATGGTCAGATAAGTTGATGTTAGGTGAAATGAACCCCAAGGTAAGTATTCAAATGTTTTTTCTTTCATGCGATTGTTTCTAACATATTTATAAGATGATTTCTTTGTTGCTTTGTATGTCCCTCCCCCACAGTATAACCCCTGTTTTCACTGTATTTGAAGTTGGTATAATTAAAAAACAAACCATTTAAATAGGGATACAGGTGGCCCATTGCAACAATGAGATGTACAAGTCGTTATGTGGAAAAATGAACTTTACAACTTTGGCTGTGGGTGGGGGGAGATGGGAAGGGATAGGAAGGGGAAACAAAGGAGGAGGCAACAATGCTTGATAAGAAATGTACTCATTATCTTGCCCATGTAATTGTAACCCCTCTATACGGTATTTTCACAATAAAAATAAAATTAGAATTAAAAAAACAACAATATGGGCATAGTACCTGTTTACCAAGATTTTATGACAGCAAATGTGATAAAATACACAAAATGCCAGGTTGTAATGACTTCTCAATAAATGTTTATTTTCATCCTTTTCTCCTACCTCCTACTAGTATCTATTTACTCTCCTTTTTTTCTTTTAGTTCCCTTTCTTCTTGAATCAAGAGTCAACCTTGTTGTATACTCAGCCAAAGGAGTATCTAGCAAAAGGAAATGGAAACTGAAGTAGCTGACCAAGTGGATAAGACCTTCTCAAACTCTAAACAATGTGAACTTAAATTCTCAAGTTAACACAGTACATGGTGCCATTTGAGAACTTGATTCTTTGGTCTCAGTTAAGTTGAGAAGACCTGGTTTCTATTCCCCTACCTGTCCAGCCTTTACTAATGCAGAAGCAGCCAATTTCTTCTTCTGCCAAAAGTAATGAGATCTTTGAAATATAGTTCCCCCAAGGTGGAAACTCAGTGTGGAGCGGATTTCATTTGATTGGATATTTATATCTCAGTGTCTATAGAGATGCTAGTTGATTGAAATCAGAGTGTGTTTGGCTTATGCCATATCTCTATTTATGTAATATAGCTAAGTATAGTGGAAAGGAGAAAAAACACATATGCAGACCTTCTGAAAAGAAATCTACTCTTAATATATGCCCCCCATCTTATGAGAGGAAACAGGGGAGCAGTAGATAAACATTTCTAAGTAAATGAAGAGCCTTGAAAAAACAAATTCCTGGAGGAGGTTACAATGCTTGATAAGAAATGTACTCATTATCTTGCCCATGTAATTGTAACCCCTCTGTACAGTATTTTCACAATAAAAAATAAATAAAAATTTTAAAAAAAGGAAAAACAAATTCCTGGAAATTTTTATAGATAGAAAAAAATATGGCTATAAATAAAACCAGCAAATTGTAGGCAAAGTTGCTTTTTATTTTCAGCCTAGTTTGGTCAAAGTAGTATCCTGATTTCACCTGTTACCTGGGAAACGAAACATTAAACCAACCCATCTACCATTCTAGGGCAGTTTTATTCTTTTCCTATATGGTATTTATTCCTGGTTTAAGAATATATTATTTTTTGAAACAAAATGCTTAAGTAAGGATACAGATTGGCCCATTCTAACAATGAGATGTACAAGACACTATGTTGAAAACGAGGTTTACAACTTCAGTGGGAGGTGGGGGGAGTAGTTGGGAAAGTGGGGAAGGAAGGGATGATAAGGGAAAAACAAAGGAGGAGGCAACAATGCTCCATAGGAAATGTACTCATTACCTCACTCATGTAACTGTAACCCTTCTATACAGTACTTTTACAATAAAAAAGTATAAAAAAGAATATTTTTTGTTTGAAGCTTTCAGAGATGTAGTTTTGTATTTTGCCATTTCCATGTTCTGGCTGGGCACCAGTGACTCATGCTTATAATCCTAGATACTCAGAAGGCTGAGATCTAGAGGATCAAGGTTTGAAGCTAGCCTGAGCAGAGGAGCATAGGAGATCCTGTCTCCAAAATAACCAGCCCAAAGCAAGGCTGGAAGTATGGCTCAAGTGATAGAGCACCACCTGAACAAGGAATTTCTGAGCAAGGCCCTGAGTTCCCAACTTTCCCCCTTCCCTCCCCCACCCCACCCCTGTGAGAATATCAAACTATAAGACAACAAATTCACAATATGGACAGTTTAAGCTCTGTTGTGGATACTTTGTGATCAGAGCTATCAGAGTGTAGGAGGCAGGATATTCTGGGATAGTTGGCCACTTAAATACTACATTTAGGGCTGGGAAGGTGGCTCATTGGTAGAGTGCTTGCCTTGCATGCCGGAGGCCCTGGGTTCGATTCCTCAGCACCACATAAGCAAAAAGAAAAAATCCAGAAGTGGTGCTGTGGCTCAAGTGGTAGAGCGCTAGCCTTGAGCTGAAGAGGGACGGTGCCCAGGCCCAGAGTTCAGGCCCCATGACCGACCCCCCCCAAAAAAAAATACTGCATTTAAGCCCTTCAGTAAAAGTCATACCACAATTCCAAACCCATCCATTCAGATTTTGTAATAATTCACTCCCAGTCTATGCCCAGGCTCTACATGGAGAACACATGACCATCTTTGTTTCCTAGCACTATACTTTTCTTCCTAGAACAAGGTACTTTGTCTACCTTGCTGTGTTTGTTATTTATACCTTAGAATAATATTGTGCCAGTTACTTAGAGGATGTGTCTCACTAACTTCATAGCACCAGCACTGGCTCATCATATAATGATATGACATACTATACACTTGCCATAGTACCCAACACATAGTGAGCTCTCCTGTATTCTTTGCCTTCCCTTCTGACTGGTTGAAAGAATGGGTTGCTATGCATACAGCCAGACATGTGGACATCAGAGGAAGTCCAGGAGCATCAAGTAAGCACAATAGTGTAAACTCTAAGACTGTCGTATGGACTTGGGACCCCAGAAAGACCACCAGAGACCACGACCAATGCAAACAGCAAAAGAGTCATTTATTTGCAAGCTGGAGCTTGGTCCTCCTCGCATTCGGTAACCGATGATGCTAAGAGGCCCCGAGCACAAAATCAGCACAGCTTTTATAGCATTTAACAAACAAGTTTAGGGATTTTCACTCAAGCAGTTACATGATTGGCTAACATTTATAATGATTGCATAGTCATTTCTTAGTGGTCCATGTACCAAGGTTTGAGTCCACCCCAACTGCACTGCCCTTTTTCTGAACTATTGGTCCATGTTTGACGGTTCAATGGTTACAAAACTGTTATATTGTTTTCCTGAAACACTTGGGCAATTGTTCTGTTTCTTAAGAGTGGGCAGGGTTGGTGGTAACCTGCGGTTTTTCTGAGAACTTTTGTTCTCTCTCTCTCTCTCTCTCTCTCTCTCTCTCTCTCTCAGTTACTCTGAGGGCCTAGCACAAGATGGTGGGGTTAATCTCCAAATGGAGTTACTTTGGCTGTTCATTCCTTCCTCTTCTAGAGCATCGGGGGCCAATCATGGTCCCCTGATATCTAGTTCTATGTTAACTTCAATTATGAGCCAATACTGACATCTGAGAACCGGTACTCAGACTGCATTAACCCACTCTTTCGCAAAAGTTACTAGCCTGTTAATCATGCAAGGACCAATTGTGTTCCCCTATTCCTTTCCCAAGGCTTTCTTTACTACCCTCCTCTTCTTTACAACTCCTTGAGCTTCTTTGTGGCTAGAGTTTAGCAGACTCAAAGCAGTTTCCAACAGGAAGCAGTCCCAGGTGATTGAATCAGGCAGTTCAGTCTACTTTTACTGCAGTGAAGATGGTCTTGGTGATGATGTGGATTTCCTCCAGGTGACTGTCAGGCTGTTGTTGAACTTTACCCATTAGGGTGTGCAGCAGCAGCGGCAGCAGCAGCAGCAGCAGGGTCTCTCAGTGGCTCCAAGGGACTGTCACACCTCATGCTGGGCTGCAAATTCCTACACAGACTGATTAAGGATACAGTACATAGGCCTGGCAGGCTGTGACCCCACTAGTTTTTAAGACCATTTAGACAATAGCCCAGGACAATTTACCAAGATGAGAACTTTTAAAGCTAGATAGTTCTTTTATAAGGCTAGGATTTTCTAGGCAGATACAGAGGGCTTGGGCCTGTACTACTATTTCCCATGCCTTTTCCTTCTATTTTAATACATTTTTTCAAAGTGACTCTGGTCCCTTGATCTTAAAATGGGATGATGGGTGAAGATTCGTGCCCAAAAGTGGGATTGCGGGGTCATAGGGGAGCTCTATGTGGAGTCTTTTG
>NW_012267236.1:4325593-4391482 GCF_000151885.1 Dipodomys ordii | reverse complement strand
TTAGATATGAGACCCTTGTCCATTGTATGGCTAGTGAAGATCTTCTCCCAATCCGTGGGCTTTCTATTGATCTTGCTAGCTATGTCATTTGCCATGCAGAAGCTCGTGCAATCCCATTTGTCCAAGCTTTCTTTGATTTGTTGTGTTTCTAGGTTTCTATTAAGAAAATTTCGGCCTGAGCCAAGGAGGCCTAGGGTTTCTCCTATTCCATCCTATTCCATCCTGTAATGTTTTCAGAGTGTCTGCTTTGACTCTGAGGTCTTTGATCCATTTGGAGTTGATTCTGGTGCAGGGTGATATATAAGGATCTAGCTTTAGTTTTCTACAAGTGATTAACCAATTTTGCCACCACCATTTACTGAAGAGGGAAAAATGGAGAGGAATACCACCTATCTTGACTTTAAGCCCTTTATCCGAGTCACGGCACCATTTATGTTAGGTTTTTAAAAACCACACCACGCACGTGGTATTCAGGTAAGGGATAGGTTTATTCATCATTCTGGCTGGCACCAGGCCATCTTGGCCCTCCACGAGGTTGGGAAAGACCTGGGAAACAGCTGGGAAAGAGAGGTGGGAAAGAGAGAGCTGGGAAAGAGAGAGCTGGAAAAGAGAGGGCTGGGAAAGAGAAGAGAGAGCTGGGAAAGAGAAGAGATGTGAAAGAGAAGAGAAGGAAAGAGCTGAGAAAGCAGGTGTATGATTTTTTTGATGAGTTATTGAAGTCAATTAGCCAAAATTTTGTTGAGAAGTTTTACATCAATGTTCATCAAAGAAATGGGTCTATAGTTCTCTTTCTTTGATGAGTCCCTGCCTGGTTTTGGGATGAGGGTTATGATGGCTTCCTAGAAAGAGTTTGGTAGTGAACTTTCACTTTAAGTTTCATTGCAGAGTTGGAGGAGTATTGGTGTGAGTTCTGCTTTGAAGGCCTTGTAGAAATCAGGTCTTGGGATTTTCTTGTGTGGGAGGTCTCTGCTGTTTCTATTTTGATGCTTGATATGAGTCTGTTAAGTTGGTTTAAATCATCTTGATTTAGTTTGGGCATGTCAATATTTACTAGAAATTCACCCATTTCTTCCAAACTTATTAGCATAAAGGTTTGAGAAGTATTCCCTTATAATGTTCTGAATCTTGGTTGTTTCTGTGGTGATGTTTCCATTCTCATTTCTGAGTTTGTTTATTTGGGTGTGCTCTCTTCTTTGTCTGATAAGATTTGCTCAGGGTCTGTCAATTTTGGTAATTTTTTTGAAGAACCAACTCTTTATTTTGTTGATTCTCTCTATGGTTTTTTTTGGACTCTACTTCATTTAATTCTGATTTAATTTTAATTATCTGTTTCCATCTGCTGGATTGGGATTTAGCTTGTTGCTCTTTTCAAGGAGCTTCAGGTGCCTCATTAAATTGTTAGTTTCAGATCTCTCCAATTTGTTGATGTAGGAACTTGGAGCTATAAACTTGCCTCTGAGTACTGCCTTTACTGTGTCCCAGAGGAGCTGGTAATTTGTGTTGATTTTTGTTAAATATCATGAACATTTGAATTTCCTTTCTAATCTCTTCCATGACCCACTGGTGGTTCAACAGTGTGTTGTTCAGCCTCCATGTGTTACAGGACTTTCTTTGGTGGCTTTTGGTGTTGATTTCTAATCTTATTCCCTTGTGGTCTGAGAGAATGCAGGGCATAATTTCAATGTTTCTATTTATTATTCTTATTTGTGCTTATCTCTACTTCTTATCTGTTGATAATATACCCTCTTATAAACCACCTCAGGGATATTTTTTTATTAAAGAGTGTCTGAAAGAACATGCAACAAAATAAAGTATCCATTCATGAATTAATGAAATTTAATTAATGTTGGCTTTCTCATCAATGCTGAAAACAACATACTTCCTATAAGGTCCTTTGGTCTGGGACCTGTAGAGTGAAGGGAAGCAAAATCCATGAATAGAATAGATTCCCCCACCCCGTAGGCCTCATGGAACTTGAATGCTACCATATACTTCTTAGAACCATTACTTCACCCCTTTCTCCCAGGGCCAGTACAACACAGCCCCAAACCATCTTTATAAGGTACACTGACAGAAACACAAATTATTCATTATTAGGCACAGCCATATGGCTTGTGTTTAAAGAAATCCAGCCTCTTGTTTAAAAGGGGTTCGAAGAAGAACTTATCCCCCCTCCCCTCTCTCTGGCACTTCTTTCCCTTGGAGACTAAAGAAGGGACTGGGCATGTGCAGTCTAGATAAAGCAAAAGGGGAGAAGCTTGCTCAAGGCCCCTGGTTTCACTTCACTGAAAGTCCTCCACAGAATCTCCCATTTGCCTTCACCTTGTCAGCTTGCAAAGGGGTAGGGCATATTCCCTCAAAATATAATAGGTACTTACTAACTGCTTTTGCTTAAAAGTACTCACTCCTTACTTGGGCTCATAAGTTAACTAAAAGCAGGCTAGCATCTTGGCATCCCTGCCAACCTGTCTTCTTTCCTCTAAGTCTCTCTGCCTCCCTCCACTCCCTCTCTTCACTAGCTCTCCCTCCCCTGAAATATCACTTTGGATCCAAGAAAGGTAGGACCGACTAATCAACACCATCTTCTGAAGAGAGTGAAGCAATTCCTTTCTTATCATGACTAGAGGATACCTCGCTATCCCAAACTGATGAACCAGTTCTGAGACCAGAACTCTCACCTCACTGTCCCAGTTTTTTCTCTATTGAAACCTGAAGCTCATGTCAGAATCCCCAAAGATAGGGTTGTATGCTTCCTCTGCCTTTCCCTGCAGTGTGCCCATGCCACATAACACACCTTTCTTTGCCCCTCACCACTACCTAGCTCTCCATTTGGAAAGTATCCAACTTCACACCTCTGAATCTCTGGAGCTAGCTCTGACTGAGAACTCCTGGTTACACAGACACTGGCTGCTCAGCAAAACCAAACCCAGAACTCAACAAGCTCAGGACAAAAGGATGGATTCTTTAACTTTCCCCAACCACTTATTTCTAATCATCCATATCCCAAGCCAAGGTTGATGGGAAGAAATGAGACTTAATGCAAACAACATAAGATTACAACACAGTGGTTGTGTGGGAATCATGAACGTATATCTCACTTGGAAATAAAATCCACTCAATGAACTATTACATTGTTCGAGCACCCTTATTACTGTCTGGCTCCATGCCTCTGTCTTTCATCATAGGATAGTGTAAATGCTATAAAAAAACAATCAGCAGCCTTTTCTGGAATGATTCATGGTACATTTGTTGTTACTTATTTATTTGCCCTGCCTGGACCTCTGCCCACAGGCTATTAGAGAACCAAAGGCCAGACAAGAAAACAACTGACTTTCCATAGATCCACTCCCTCAGTTCCAACAACTATCTACCTCTTAGTGCAGTTATCACAGGTAACCACTGAGAGTCAGGACAGCTATCATAAAACTACAGCTGTAAAATGATGGGATTATTTACTTATTCTTGGGAGAGCTTAGGCATCCTAAATCACTATTTGCTTGCAAATTCTCATTAGAGCTCCTTTCTCTTTTAGAATAGTGGAACCGTTATTGCTCCTTATGAAGGAAGCTTGAAATAAGGGGAGACTCAAGTAGAAACCTTCTCCTTACTGAACACACACCAAACTATCCACTCTATAGACAATTAGGTTTAGAGCATTAGGCCCAATCCTGCCACAGAATGAGAGAAATGGATTAATCACAAACATGCACAAAAAAGCAAGTATATGGATAAGTTGTGGTCCAACACTTAAGCTCTACTTTTTTCTATGAGTTCTATAACATTCTAAATGACAGCTCCTGAAGGACAAGCATGGTGTTGAATTCAACATCCTAGGGCTGTAACTGTGGCTCAGAATTGGAGCATATGCCTACCCAGTGCAGAGCCCTATGGTCAATCCCCACTAACCCTTTTTATTTAGTAAAGGCTCAACAAGTGATCCCCAGTGGAGTGGGTTCAGATCCATCCAGCTCTGCTGGGTCTCTCATGGAAATCTGCTGTGCCTTAGGAAAAAACAACAAAAGGACTTCTGTTCCCTCCATGATAAAGATTTGCTGTGGCTGAGACTGCCATGAACTTCGGGAAGCGTTTTAATTCCCTCGGTCTCTGTGTCTCCATCTGTACTATGAAGGGGTAGGTTGGCTGGTGCTTAAGTCCGCTTTCAGCTTCTTAAGTCTAAGTCCTCAACATCCAAAAAATAATACTTACCTTCTATAAAGTCTGCAGCAAATACTTTTTCTGTGAAAACATCTTAACAAGGTGAGCCAGACAGGACACTGTTATCCCATTTTGACCAAAACCACTCCAAGAAACCTTATTCTACAGCACTTTATTTTATAGGAGAGATAAGAAAAAATAGGTCTACATATCAGTACGTGTTCAGACTTTTATTGTATTTAATACACGTTTATTCCAACTTTAAACAAAGAAAACTGATTTGAAGAACAATGGCCCTTTATGGCACTATACCAAGGTAAGATTTTTCCAATTATGTGGGGTTAATTCTATATTATATTTAATTAAGAAAGCCTGTTATCATGCTAACTTGAAATGGTAAAAATGATTGGACTTTTGTAGGGAATTTTTGCCCCAAGCTTATCAGTTGCCTAAATAAATCAGAACTAATCTGAATAAAATTCTTAAAAGTGCCCTCTAGTGGCAGAAACATGTAATCGCCCAACAGCAGTTTTGTCCTGAGAATAAAAAGAACAGGACAAGGTGTCTAGCTACCTTTTATTATGCCCTCATTACATTTCAAGGAGTGTCCTGGAATTTTACAGGGCAATAAGATAAAGGGTCATGGATTGAACTAAAAGCCTCATTTCAGGTGAGCTCAAAGCTACACCTGGTGATGTCCCTCATAGCTACCTTAAGGCCCAGGCACGAGGACTTGCTCTCCAGCTTGTCAACGCTGCAAGGCACTAGAACTTTAGTAAGTGGAACCTAATGGGAAGTCTTTGGGTCACTGGGAGATGTGGACACCCTTCCTCTTCCTCTGCTCCTCCCTACTCCCTCCCACACACACAATTGGATTATTGGGAAGTGGACCATGATTGGAGGAAGTAGATCCCTAAAAAGCATGCCTTTGGAGGGTGCATCTTTTCCCAGGATCCCCCTCCCCCACCGCCCTTCTTGTCCAGGAGGAAATTCAATTGCTTCACTACATGCTCTACCATGTGCTGCCTTGCAGTAAGAAAAGGCCAGCCTTTCAAAACTGTGAGCCAAAATAAACCTTTTCTCTATGTAAGTTGATTTGTCTCAGGTATTTACTACAGTGATGAACACCGGCTAAAACACTAAGTATGTTTCTTCCTTGATAACCCCAGAATCGGGCCCATTTTCCTGCATCTTTCTGGAAGTATTCTTTATTTCCTGCTCACAGGCTTTAATTTCAGGTTTGCAAAATGAAGAGAGAAAACAAAAAAAAAAAAAAGAAAGCAACACCAAAGGCTAAGAGAGAAAATGGAAGAAAACATAATATTATACATTGTAAAAAAAAAAAACAATCTCTAGAAGTCTCAGGATCTTGTTATTCAAATGATTTTAACAGGATTTGAGAGACATTAATGAACAGCAAAACACACATTTGAGTAATTACAATTTGTACCTTTCCATAATCTACCCCAGCCTCAGATCTCTCTCAACCTAAGTATCTTACACAGTGAATTTCTGCATTTAGCATCCCATTTGCTAAACCTTGTGTTCAGTTCTCAAACCGAACAGGGCTAATGCTTACCACAAACCTAGGGTTAAGGAGACAAATATTTTCAGATATTCCAAAAACATTCAGATATCCAAATACTTCAGATATTCTGATTCTGTGTGTGGTCCCTTGTTAGAGAGCCAGTATCTCGGGGCTGTCTTCAGGATGCTCCATTTTTGCAAGGTTACACACTCAAATGCTGACCAGCCACACAGTCCCAAGTTCTTATTCAGGAATGCAGGCTCTGTGTCTAAGGATCCTCCAACTGTTTAGCACATAGTAGTTGTACACAATCATAGGCTTCATTGTGACATTTTCATACACGTAATACCTTTTGTTCATATTTAACCCCCATTACTATCTATTGTCCTTCCCTTCAACTTTTTAAAGGAAACTAGAATGCCAGCATCTTATGCAGAAACCTCCTACTTTTTAAATGTTAATCATTCAAGTGCAAACAAAATTGAACTGTTTAGTACTTCCACATTAAATGAAATAGGTTGTTTTTTTTTTTTCTGCTCAGATGTCTGTCTGTCTGTAGTTTTCAGCTTCAGTGTTTGGGCCCTGTGAGGGAAGATGATCAACTTAGCCCTGGGACGCATCTTCTTGAACCGATTCTGAGGACTACAATGAAAAAAAAAGCCAAAAGAAAGCTGCTGCTCGGGGCTTCTGATGTACTTCGCATCACTGCAGGTGTCTCAGTGCGGCAGATAGCACATAATGAGACTCATTTATTTCCATTATTTGGCATGCTGTCATTATTTGGATATTCCTATTGGTTCCCCAGAGTATGAGAATTTGCAAGGTCTATTGTAAAACATTTCTTTATTCTCTCTGTAGTCATTCAGGACCATGTCTTTCTCTTTGTGGTCAGAAAAATCTCCAAGAAAAATTCAACCAGTTTTCTGGGTCAAATTGGGGTATCTCAAATTCAGATTGTGGAATCTTCTGGAAGACTAAGGTGTTCATCAATACAGCACAGTACATTTTCAGCAAGACAAAGAGAGGGTTCCTTTTTGTAGGTCTGCATTTTCACCTCTTTCCTAGTTAACTAAATAAAAAAGAAGTCATGGCTAGGTTTTACTTTAGGAGTGAGTGTGCTCTGGGTCTCTGGGTTCAGAATTTGCATCTCTGCTAGTCTGCATTAGGATAAAATGTCTTCCCTAATAAGCTCCACAAGACCTGCCTGAGCCCAGACTCTACAGACGGCTCACATTGACACAGAGGGAAAAGCCACAGGACTCAGCTCATCCAATGGAAAAAAAGCCACAAGGAAGAAGTTTTGCACTTGCTAGGAGATATAGCCAAAAAGAAAATGTCTCCATTTGGAAGAGGTCTTGTGAAAGTCCTAGTAAGAAGAAATCCAGATGGAGTTCCCTGGTAGGCAAGTTGTAAATTATAAGCAGGCATTCTTCAGCATTCCCAAGCTGCTGTCAAGACACCAAGAGACATACTATTACATATATACATATATATGTAAGTTATATACATGTTTATGTATATAACTTACATATATATGTATATACACATATATGTGAGTTAGAGTTTCCATTACAGTTTCAGCAACTTAACAGCTTTCTTTGCAGAAGCTTTTCTCTTTTCCATTTGGTTTCTTCAAAAGATAAATGGAATAAGGGCTTTCCGAGATTTAGGGTAGTCCTCAAACATCTTGAGGTAGAACCTGAAAGACAAGAAAGTGATCATTATCTGGGAACCTGGTTACAAGTGAACCTAGTCGTGAGCGTCTAGCTACTCTAAGTGGCCATTTGCTCATTATCCTTCCCTTCCCCACAGCAGGTGTCTAGTAAATGGCGACTTCTTTGTGTTGGGAAATAGGAAGTAACAGCCGGAGAGCAGTGGTGATGGACATCCACACTATGGATATCCACAGTATTATAAATGTACTTACCACTACCAAAGTTTACATTTAAAGTTGTTAAAAGGATAGATTTAATCTTATGTGTATTTATTAGAATTTTTTAATATAGTAGCCAGAAAAAAATATCCATTTAGGTTCAGCTGAGAACTACATGGAACCAGAGTTCCCCCAGAGAATACGGGCTAGGCTAATCCCAGAGAATCAACAGGGCTTCTGGAAAAAATATCTCTTCATGAAATCTTAGAATAGCCCTGTGCTATAGGTTCAGTTTTGTTCCTCTCCAAAATATAGATCAGCGTCTTAATTTCTAGTAACTGAAAATGTAATCTTATTGGGGGGAAATGATCACTATAGTCATAATAAATTAAAATGAGGTCACAATGGAGCAGGGCCAGTCCACAATTCAGTATGATTGGTGTCATTGAAAGAAGAGAGACAGAAACAAGAGATACCCAGTGAAGGTCTCTTGAAGTCAAAGGCAGAGGTAGGGGTGGTCCATCTCTACCAGAAGCTGGATTCTTTCCTCAAGTCATCCCAAAGAACATGACCCTGGTTATACCTTGATTCCAAAATCTGACCTCAGAGAGAATAAATTTCTGTTATGTTAAGCCACGAAGGTCGGATCATTTCTTATGGCAGACCAAGGAGACTAATGCACCTTGTAAAAACCCTTTTACCAGATTGTCCTCCTAATTAGTTGAAGCTGGTGGCCCTCGAGACACAATATATACTGCAACTGGAGGATTAAAATATCATAATTGATACAAGAAGTCTCAGTGCTATGGTTTGAGAGGAGCCCCATGTATGACCTCCTGTGGGAATGCCTGGTCTTGTTTCCTAAGTGCCCTCACAAAGCCCTTTCAGCCCTATAAAAAAAGACACCCTCTTGGCAGTGCAACACACCCAGATGGCCTCCATTTGGATTTAGTTTTGCACCAGCTGGGAACTTCTGGTGGAACTAAAGTCCCTCCCCTGACCAAAGACAATGGAGTATAACCTTCCCAGAGTCTCTCCAAGTGCTGGGTAATGCCCTCCCCCAGCCCATTCTCTCTGCCTCCACATGGGCAAAGGACCCACTGGAAGTGGGAGAGCCATCACGGCCACCCTCCCCTGCTAAACCTCACGGATGGGAGGAGTAGATCAAAAGGAAACTTTCTGACCCTGGTTCATACATTCCATTCAGAAGCAAAGAATCTGTTCTTTATTTAACCTTCAAAGGTATGAGATGAATTATTAGTCAACCTAAGACACCAAGGAAAGAGCTTGAGGGTGTCCCCAGATCCTGGTCCCATCCCCTCATCCATTTCTTCCCTCTCAGTCTCCAGAAATCTGGACAGGCTTTGGCGACAGAAGCTATGTTAGGGAATAGATCTACAGTTTACCTTTGTGTTTAAAGCAACTATATGCTACCCTTTCCTGCCCAGTGATACTTTCTTTGATTTCTTTTGTATGTACCTCACCACTGGCTAGTGGGGTTAGTAAAGCTAGAAACCAGGAATGTAAGGGAAAGCACAGAAAATAGAGGGACAAAGGGTAAACTTATGCAGCAATGGTATTCACTGAACACTACGTTGAAAATGAACTATACAACTTGTAGTTGGGGATGGAAGGGAAAAACTGGGAGAGAGCAAGAGAATGGTGACATCGTCCAAAAAGAAATGGACTCTTTACCTGACTTAAATAATTGTAACCCCCCTGCACATCACCTTTATAATAATTTGTTTTTTAACTTAAAGCTATAAACCAGATTTCGAGGCTACAGAAACCTGAAATCCCAGTACAAACCAGTAGATGGAGCAGTCCTCAAATTGCCCCATAGACAGTTGCTTGCCCTACCTTCCCAGAAAGCCAGTGACGGTGTTGGTTGAATTATGGAGGGTTGGGGTAAGGGAAGCAAAGGAGTACCTGAAACACAGCCACACCTCCAGGGTAAATAATCCTCCAGCAGTTTATAGGGCTCTGCGAATGCCTGATCTATTAGTACCAAACTTTGCCTTAAAAATGGCTGCCAGTCAGGGACAATGCCCAGGTCCTACACTCAAGCCCCACAACTGACCAAAAGATAAAATAAAAAATGGCCCCCAAAAGAGTAGCTACCTAAGTACCAAGCTAGTGCTTTTTCTCAGTGACAGCCAGATTGGAGAATCTGAGAATCTGGCTATAAATCTATCTGTAAAGATCTGGGAAGTGCTGTCTAGCGGTTAGAGAATTGAAGTATAGAAATGGCCTCTTAGCTCATTAACTATTATCTTCATGCCAAAAAGTAACCATCACCAGGCATAAATCCTCAGTCAACCACTTCATGTGCATATACGAAGTTCCTTGAAATTCTCTTCAAGAAAATAGGCACAGTGGCTTTCCATTTGTCAACTCGGGTGCCTCTGTCTACATGAATTTATTTCTTTTTCTTTTTCTTTTTTTTTTATTGTGAAAATACTGTACAGAGGGGTTACAATTACATGGGCAAGATAATGACTACATTTCTTATCAAGCATTGTAGCCTCCTCCTTTGTTTACATGAATTTATTTTTGCTCTTAGCAAAGACATACCACTGCCACTGTCATCTACGAAATTCTAACTTTAGTAAAAGCCTGCAAAGTCAGAATTTAACAGTCTAGATTGTTGTTCCAAATGTATTTATGTCCATGGATATCATAGGTTTCTAAACCTCAAAAGCTATGTAAATACATGCCACATCTATTGGAAAGTTTACCTGTGGTGGTGAAAAGCTCGCATCCCAAGGAAACAAAGTGAGAAAAATGCAAACGCAAGAGCAGGAAGGGACCAAGTGGCTAAGGCATAGCCCATCCATTCAATGATCTCGCCAAGGAAATTGGCTCCAGAAACATAGGTAAACAAGCCACCTGTGTGCAGAGGAATCAGCAGTCAGAATTCAGAACTGAATTGTTGCAACACCACATCCCTCCATTTTCCTCCAAAGTGCATAATAATAGCTAAAACTGTTGTAGGACTAAGGCTTCTTCCAAGTCTTAGGAATTCAGTGGAATCCCCTAAGGCAGAGAGGAAAACTAAACAACAGCAGCCTGTTGGCCATAGACCATTCTGGAATACTGAGGAGTGGCTTGATGGACTCTATCCAAACCTCCAACAACTGTTGGGCCACTAGCTTTGGGCAGGACAAGGGAGAGGTGCAGAAAGTCTATGTTTAGGAGCTAGAAAAAATAACATGTTTTCCCTCACATGTGGAGGTGAGACCTAATTTCCAAATTTGCATGTAAAAGTATACAGGGTCAAATGCTTATATGCACAAATGTATTGACTAACGTGTGTAAATGCAGGGGAGTATTCCAATCGTGTGACTCCTTTGAACAGCTCACAGTTTACCAAAATGAATACTAGGAATGTGGGACTTGTGTTGGTGGGGAAGGGGAGCTCAAGGTCAAGGAGAGGGAATAGATGAATGAAGAGAGGATGGGTGGGAAATACAACCATAACATTCGATATGTGAAAATGGAACTCAAAAAAACTGAGGGGTGGGTGGGTTTGGAAGAAATGGGGAGAATGGTGAAGGAGGTGATATAGATCACTTGTAAACTGACATGATGAATTGAAACCCCTTTGTATAACTAAAGATGAAAAAATAAATAAATACATGAAAAAAAGTTGGTGAAATAAATTGAAAGGGCAAGGGTGCTTTGTGTTTTGTTCTAGTAAGGCTACGTCTTGCCTTCCCACTCCTCCCCCTGACACTCCGCTGTCAGTCAGTATACTGCACATTCAACCACGCAAAGGGCAATACTACAATACAAATCTGAGCAGCTGTGAGAAATGAGTAGATTCCCCTGGTGTATTTGCGCATCACTTCTCCACAGGGCCCCCTATCTCTACAAAGCACTCAGATCAAAGCCGGAATGGAGAGTGGTAGTCCTGCTAAAGACTGGGAAAGTCTGCCTCTGTTGATTTCAAACATTTCATGCTATCCAACCAGGTATTCCTCCTTCAGAACTGTATCTAGGAATTGACTACTTCTAATGATAGTAAATATATCTTCACACACAAAAAAAGAAAATGATAAATAACTTCACCCTTAAACTTTATGGCTCATACTGGAAGGCTTCACATTTTTTCTTCTCTTTTTTTTTATTGTAAAGATACTGTATAGAGTGGTTACAGTTACATGAGCAGGGTAATGAATACATATCCTATTGAGCATTGTTACCCCCTCCTTTGATTTTTCCCTATCATCCCTTCCCTTCCCACCTCCCCAACTCCTCCCTCCTCCCCACCCCCTGAAGTTGTAAAGTTCATTTTCAACATAGTGTCATTTTTTTCTTTTTGTAATTATATAAAATGTTCTGATTTTAAATCATCGACTATTGTAACTCAAAGTTAGAAACTAACTTTGGCAATATAATAATTAAGAGCCTTCTCTATTCTCTATCTAGTTATTGAGTGAGGACTTAAAATATCAAGGAAAGTCCAAGGAAAGCATTGTATCAGTGGCTCCCTGCTTACAATTCTCTTGCGCATGAGAACCATTAATCTATTGCAAAAGTCCATAAGATCATTGTTCCAAACTTCTCTTACATCAATGAATATATTGTTTATTTCTAAATACAGTGAATAGTTTTCTCAACCTACTGTGTTATTTTTCTTGGTGGTTGATGCTATCATAGTATTAACAATAATCAACTTGTGGGGCTGGGAAGGTGGCTCAGTGGTAGAGCGCTTGCCTTGCATGCATGAGGCCCTGGGTTCGATTCCTCAGCACCACATATGCAAAAAGAAAAAAGCCGGAAGTGGCACTGTAGCTCAAGTGGTAGAGCGCTAGCCTTGAGCTGAAGAGCTGAAGGACAGCGCCCAGGCCCAGAGTTCAGGCCCCACAACTGGACCCAAAAAAAAAAAATCAACTTGTTAGTTCATATGTAATTTTCCTTAACCAAAGGATAGCAATGTACACTTAACTACACTACTATGTCACAATATTTGTTATAAATAAAAGACTGTATTTATATCTAGAAAGGAGCAATACATGGTTAATTTGGCTAAATTATAATATATGTACTAGCAAATTACCATGGCAAAATCCCTTATGTGATTAACAGATGCTTTTAAAAATGAAATAAAGTATTATGGGAAAGTAAAACAGTCTATATTGGGAGGTAGGTATCTGAGGGGAGGGTGAGGACCAATAGCCAGGATGAATAAAAGTGATTAGGGTCAAATTATTTTATATTCATTATGAAAATAGAGCAATGAAACCTATTGTCATTGTTTTAAGGGGGAAGAGAGGTGAGGGAGGTGGGGAGTGAGTTTGATGAGGTACGCTATGTATATATACAGAAATGTCACAGTGAAACCCCTCCTTGCACACCTAATGTAGTTCATAAATTAAAAAAAAAAGAGTGGAAAACGTCTATCTGAATAAGTTCAAAAATTACTTGAAATTCATTCTTACCTGCTTCTTTGTTAAATCCACACTCTGATTTCTTGGGAATAGTTGATATTTCAAATAGCTGTTTCTTCATCTCTTAAGAATGTACAGTTACGTACTGAATGATGTCAGTCTATCAACCAAGGCAACCTAGATATCTGTGGTCCTGTTAGATTATAATGGACTTCAAAGATTTCTATCACCACCAAGCAAGTGGCTCATGTCTGCAACCCTAGCTACTTAGAGGGTAGAAAGTAGATGGATTACAGCTCAAGGCCAGCCCAGGCAAAATGTTCACAAATCTCCATCTCAAGCAATAGCTGTATGTGTTGACATATGCCTGTCATCTCAGCTATGTGAGAAGTGTACCAGCCACCAGCCAGGTCATAAAGCAAGATCTTATTTTTAAAAATGAGTGCCAAAATGGTGGACACTGTGGCCCGGGTAGGACAATGCCTACCTAGTAAGTAGGTCTTGAGTTCAACTCACAAAATCACTTTAAAAAAAATTTCTGCCTCCTAGAGCTGTCATAGTGCTTACCATGGTATGTGATTCACACAGCTCTGACGATGATGGTGTAAAAACTTACTGTAGTACCCATTACATGAAGGCATAGTAATACAATTATGAACAGGACATAATGGTATATACTTGATAATAATACTTGTGTATACTGGTTTACATATATTACTATGCTGTACTATAGATTATTATGTTAGAGTATACTCTCACTAAGTTCCTTTTTGCTGTTGTTTTAGAATATGTTCCTTCTATGTATAAAAACATTACATGCAAGACACTCGCAAGCAACTATTCCAAAAAGAAACATTACCATAGGAGCCCTCTGCTCCATGCATGCAGCAGTCACTGAAGGCCTTCCACTGAGACAAGATAGCAGGTGAGAGACTTGATATTGATCATCTTGACCTTGTGTAGGCTTAGGCTAACATGTGTGTTTGTGCCTTGGATTTTAGCAAAAAAAAAATTTCCAAAAGTAAAAGTATGAGAGTATATAAACAGGTTATAACCTGTAACCCAGCTGCATAGTAGATCATACCAATCCAGGTTCTTTTTTTTGGGGGGGGTCCAGTCATGGGGCCTGAACTCTGGGCCTGGGTGCTGTCCCTCAACTCTTCAGCTCAAGGCTAGCGCTCTACCACTTGAGCCACAGCGCCACTTCTGGTTTTTTTCTTATGTGGTGCTGAGGAATCGAACCCAGGGCCTCGAGCATGCAAGGCAAGTGTTCTACCACTGAGCCACCTTCCCAGCCCCAATCCAGGTTCTTATAAGCACATTCTACCATATTCACATAGCACTGAAATCTATAGCTGCATGTACTAAATTAGAAATGATCACACTCTGTAGATGACAGTCTTATTTATCTACTGCAACTAGGTTGCAGCCTATCAAGCCTCCCATACCCCTGCCTGATCCCCTCTCCCACCTTTACGGTCCTGTGATCTTCCTTCCTGTGGGCTCTTGTAGCTCTCTTGAGTCTCTGGGTTCAGAGGAAAAATGTAGATGAGCTGTGGAGGGCACAGGTATGGCAGGGGAACTCAGGAGCACTCCAGGAGGTGTTTGTTGTGCATTTTAGCCTTCTATGCCCCTCTCTACTTGTTTCTCATTCGTGTAATCCCTGGGACAAGGGGCCTTACCTTGTGGGATCCTGTAAGTGATTTCTCCAGGCTTCCTGAGCTGATGCAATGTGTAGTCGCTGTGAATATTGATTCCCATTCCCAAAAAAAATAGGAAGACACCTTGGCAAAGAAGCAAGGAGAGAATATAAACAAACGTATCCTGATTTGGGGGGTTTCATGCATGCTAAGATTTACCTAAAAATGAGAAGAGGAAGAATGGTACTAACATAGGGTTCGAGGTTCTGCTGGAGGAGTGGGTGAACAGGTTTCTAGATTTAACTCTTCTCACAAAATATGAGAGGAAAAACTCATTGACCAATATCTTCCATTCTTTTAGGTAAAGTGGAGTTACAAATTGGTAGAGACCGGAACAACAGGAGGGAGTAAACTTTGAGGCTAGATGGGGCAGAACATCGTAGCCAGAGACAGAGTCTTAGACAGAAGCAGTCAGGCAGGGCAAGCCTGACCATCTCCAGGGCAGCATGAAGTCATCGGGGCGAGCACAGGAAATGAGGTGAAAAAATCAGGAAAATGGGGTGGGATGTTGGGAAATGTATCTCTCTGGTTGCCATATAAAGGAAAGACCCCCAGTAGAGGTATGAGAGGCTGAGAAGGTTACTCTATTAAGATGGGGGAAGCAATGGGGACTTTCACTGTGGGAAGAAACAGATGATGGCTGGATGAGATGAGAAGTGGTTGGAGTCACTTACCCAAGCTAAACCGCATGTCTGTGTACCACTCTTCAGGATATTCTGCACAGTAACTCAGATAGTAGGTTTGAAGGAATCCATTTATAGTACAGAAGAGAATTCCTTTGAGAACCAGAACAGCTGGAAAAGGTCTCCCTCTAGTGAGCAAGGAGTAAATAAATGTCCTGCAACACAAGAAGGGAAAAGATGTTAGGATCCAAGAAAGATGAGAAAAAGAAGGAAGGAAGGAAAAAGGAAGAAAGGAACGAATGAACGAAGGAACGGACGAACGAATGAACGAAGGAGAAAGAGAGAGAAAGGGAGAGAGAAAGAAAGAAAGAGAGGGGTGAAGGAGGGAAGGAGAGAGGAAGGAAGGCAGGAAGGAAGGAAGGCAGGAAGGAAGGAAAGAAAGAAGGAAGGAGAAAAAGAAATGTCAAACAATGAGAGAAATGTTTCAAACAGTCAAACACATTAAATCCATTGTCACATATAGTTTTCCCTTAAATTTGTGCAATGGAAGAACATTAGGATCTAGAATCAGGATCTAGAACAACTATTTATGCTATCTTCTCTCTAGTTTCATTAAAATCTGTAGTAGCTTCCCTTGACTTACTTATTTTCATTCTTAAAAGGGAATACCATCCCCTAATGCATTACTTTTACAAGCCCGGGATTGGAGAGCAGCTCTATGTACATCTAGAGTGAACTCCAGTATACTGTAGAAGATTGAGAATGCCTTCTTTACCCTAAGCAGCACAATGACATTTACATATCAGCCACT
This sequence comes from Dipodomys ordii, assembly GCF_000151885.1. Taxonomy (NCBI): domain Eukaryota; kingdom Metazoa; phylum Chordata; class Mammalia; order Rodentia; family Heteromyidae; genus Dipodomys; species Dipodomys ordii. The sequence goes on along the minus strand of NW_012267236.1, from coordinate 4,375,399 downwards.
TGATCATGTCTGTCCATACAGTCGTCCTAATATAATTAGTTACTGACAGCACAGCACCCCAGTCAACTGCCAGATCCCTTCTCCTCATTCACACCTCCAGTCTCTAAGGGAGGCAGAAAATTGTAAGGGAATAGTGAACTCATCATCAGAGCAAGGAAAATGCCAGATCAATCAGAGATATTTCATTAAGCTGAAAAGTACATAGCCGGGTGCCAGTGACACATGCCGATAATCCTACCATCTCAGGAGGCTGAGATCTGAGGATTAGAGTTCAAGTCAGCCCGGGCAGGAACGTCCATGAGACTCTTATCTTCAATAAACTACTCAGAAAAAGATGGAATTGGTGCTATGGCCCAGGCCCAGAGTTGAAGCCCCAGGAGCATCAGGAAAGAAAAGAAAAGAGGAAGGGAGAGAGGGAGTAAGGAAGAAAGAAGAAGGAAGGAAAGAAGAAAGAAAAGAAGGAAGGAAGGAAAGAAAACAGAGAGGGAGGGAGGGAGAAAGAAAGAGAGAAAGAGAGAGAGAGTTAAGGAAACAGTTGGCAATTAAAGGAGGATAAAAGGCCACCAAAAATTACACAGACCCCCAACCAGAAAGGTGTTCCCCTGGCCAAATTCAGGACAAATTGGGTCCAAACACAATAATGGCTATGGTTTATTAAAAACACTGAATAAATAAATATCCACGAGTCCACAGAGGGCGCATAGAAAATTTTAGGACGCCACCTACCATTACAGGTGACCATCATGCCAACTTCCGACTCTGCTTTCACATCCTACACTAACTTCTTAACAGGAACTATAGTTTTCATCTTAACTTCTTGAATAAAAACTTTTAAAGAAAAACAGCTAATAAATTGAAAATGAGCCTTAAAATTGGAAACCCTATCATTCACACAGACAGCATGGTCTTTAGATGACTTTCAAAGCTAACAAGTATCGAAGAATCGGAGTACCAGGCTGGAATCATGAGAGGAGGTCATAGATTGAATCTTTCCCTTTTCTCTTAGTGCTGTGGACACCACAGAGGATGGCAAGGTTGCATTGGCTATTGCTTTCCTTGCTCCCAGATGCAACCCCTGAGAACAGACAGTCACATAACCTCCAGGAGAACCAGTAGCCAAGATAGCAGACCACAGTCTGGAGGAGGGTAGGAGCTGTGGCAGCATCTTAAGGCAATGGTAGCTTGGTACAGCAGTGAAGAACCTTTCAGTTCTCCTCTTTCCCGCCTCCCTCTCTTCCATGAGTGAGAAGAACACTCCCTGCCCCTTGCCACCGTGATGGGAAACAGCCCAAGTCACCTGGGATCCTGAAGTCACTCGAATGGAATGCAGAAGTCCTACCAGGGTGGACCATGAGGAAAACTAACCACCCTATGACATTCGTTCTGCATTCCTACACATCCCACAGCTAGACCAATGCCCCCAGTACCGCTTCTGGGAACATGACAGCCTGTTGCCTGGATGACACTGGGTAGCAGCAGTTCTGTGGTGCTTGGGGTTCACATGTCTCATGCCTATTTCATAAGCTCGCCAGGAGGGGCACTGACTAGGACCTGGACTTTATCCCTAACCTGAATCTCAGTGACAGACAGACATATTTCTTGGGAGAACATGACATCTGAGAAGTACAACCACTGAAAAAGCATCCACAATATATAATATACAAATCATATTTCTAATAAATAAATAATGAACCACACAAAAGGATAATGTGTGATTGCCACACAGAACAAGTGTGAAATAAGTTCCACAAGTATCCTCATTTTTTTTTCTTTTTGTCAGTTGTGGGGCTTGAACTCTGGGCCTGGGCACCGTCCCTCAGCTCTTCAGCACAAAGCAAATGCTCTACCACTTGAGCCACAGCACCACTTCCAGTTTTTCGAGTCATTTATTGGAGATAAGAGTCTCATGGACTTTCCTTCCCAGGCTGGCTTTGAACTGCAATCCTCAGATCTCAGCCTGCTGAGTAGCTAGGATTACAGGCGTGAGCCACCAGCACTCGGCTTCCTCATTTCTCTGAGATAGGGAAAGAGTGACTTTAAAAGGAACTAAATGAAATATGTGAAAAATACAGTAGTTAACATAAAGAACAAAACCATTAGAACTAAACAGCAAATGGTGTTCAACAGTTTAAGAAAGAATTATTGGGCAGCTGGGCGCTGGTGGCTCATGCCTGTAATCCTAGCTACTCAGGAGGCTGAGATCTGAGGATCGCGGTTCAAAGCCAGCCCGGGCACGAGAGACCGTGAGACTCCTATCTCCAATAAACCACCAGAAACCCGGAAGTGGCGCTGTAGCTCAAGTGGTAGAGCGCTTGCTTTGAGCTGAAGAGCTGAGGGACAACGCCCAGGCCCAGAGTTCAAGCCCCACGACCGACAAAAAAAAAAAAAAGAATTATTGGGCTAGTATGCTTCAGTAGTGGGGACCCACAAAAAAAAGTGGGAGGAAGGAAGGGAGGTAGTGAAGAAAGGATGGAGGGAAGGAGGGAGGGAAGAAGTGACATTGTCCAAAAAGAAATGTACTCTGTACCTGGCTTAAGTAACTGTAACCCCTCTGTATATCACCTTTAAAATAACAATAAAAATTAAAAATAGAAAGAAAGCAAGGAAGAAAGAAAGAAAAGAAAGTTTGTGACTGGAGATATAAAATGTTGGCAGGGGGCACTGGGGATTTAGCTCAGTGGAAGAACACTGGCCTGGCAAGTTCAAGGCTCTGAGTTCTATCCTCAGCACTGGCCTGGCAAGTTCAAGGCTCTGAGTTCAATCTTCAGCTCTGGGGGGAAAAATGTGGGGCAGGAAAGAGATGAACCAATATCAGCTACTTTTTAGACTTCAAAAGTTGTTTTATGACTGGAAAAAAGTCTATCTTAGCATCCAGAAATGTAACAGTAGAAGAATTTACAGTGAGATTCAACACTTTTATTTGGAAAGATGAGCAAATGAAGCTTACATTAACAAAGTAAATGACACAGAGTTAGGACTACAGCCCATCTATTCAACCCCTCTACGGTGTCACACTGGTTTGAAGGTGAAAGAGACCACATGATGAACATCTAGAGGGGAAAACAATCTTCTTAGCAAACTCTTTAAATTTTACACGTGGGAAAGCTAGAGCCCAAAGATGTTAACGATTCTGTCCATCATTATTCCAGCGATTGGTGACAAGAGTAAGAACAAGATCTAGATCTTTGATACTCATCCCTCTATACTAAAGCTTTCTAATTACTATTGAATGTCCTGTCACATGTGAATAAGTGATACAACCCCCCCAAAAAAAGATGCCCCAGAGTAAGAAGTTTAGGATCTGTTACATCAAACAAAGCCTAGTATGTTTACTTAGTGTGTTAGCTTGTGTGTTTACTCTTTTGAGCCTCAAAAAGAGAGTCATGGAGAAAAAGGACAACCTAGTGTGTCACATTCGTGACAGAACTAAGCTCAACACTTTGTAAAATGTGACAGAGAATCCCATGCAGATGACTACATTCTGAAGCTTGCAAGGCTGCTATGGTTTGAACTGTGTCCTCCAGATTCTCTCATGGAAACGTAATCCTCATGTTCATGTTAATGGCATGTGAGGTGGGACCTGGGTGGCTTGATTAATGAATCTCCCCATAGATTAATAGGCTATCAAGGGAGTGGTTTGGTTAGAAAAGCAGCTCTCTCTAGCACATTTGTTCTGTCTTTCCATGTGAGACCATCTGCCATGACAGGATAGAGGGAGAAAGCCTTCACCACATGTCAAGTAGATGCTACTACCAAGCTCTTAACCTTCCCAGGCCCCAGAACCATGAGCTAAATAAACCTTTATTCTTTATAAATTTTCCTATCTCAAGTACTCTGCTATAGCAGTGGAAAATGATGTAAGACAAGAGCTGTTGATTTTGTAAGTTACACATTCTTACACACACACACACACACACACACACACACACACTTTCCAATTCCCACCCTAAATGGTCATGTGATAATTAGCAGACAATGTCAGGAGACTGTCACAGATGCATTTTGGGTTGGGGGGGGTTGTTTTATGAGATGTTCTTTCACAGTTAGATTTTGAGTATGGATTTGTAATCTTTAAGCCTTGGAGGTCTGTCTTAGATCTGCTCTCCAAAAGCACTGGAGGTGCTGGACAACATAAGTGAGTGCTGCTTTAGCCTGAAATGGGTGATCTTTCCTTCCATGTTACCACCCAAGATTTCTCTGTGGATTAAATAATCTAGGCCTGGGAATAAAGTTCAGCAGTAGAGCAATGCCTCACATGCACAAGGCCCTGGGTTCCATCTCTAGTACACCAAAAAGAAATAGATAATCTACGTAGAAACACTTTTTAAACTCTAGAGTTGCATTATGTGTGAGCCGTTTTTTTTTGTAAAGTGCTTTATTTATACTGATAAAAAATTAAAGATTACAAAATTAACTGCTGAACCATAATTTTTTCAGTATTCACTATGTACATCAATCACATTTGTAATTGCCCCATATAAGATTATAAATTATATCTTAAAATCTAATAAAAATCTTTTCATTCAGTGGTTGTTTTCTGGAAGTTAAAAATCACAACATTGCCAAATGAAGCTTTTCATGATACAGAAGTGTTACCAGATACAAATTTTCATTGTTTTAAACATGATCTTTGGTTTGAAGCTGTCCTGTTATTAGTTGGATGGTTATAATTAGGAAAACCTTCACAAAAGAGCATACTAGTTTTATCTGAACCATACAAGTAAACTGGTCCAATGGTCTAAAGTAACAAATGGCGCATCTTATCAAGAAACCTGGTACAAAGAGTTCCCTGAAAGCCAAATGTGACATGTTGCATGTGTGAGCCAAGTTTTATAGATGTGAACCACCAAGATCACCCTGAATACCTGCAACTTTTCCCCTTGACAGAAGTTCCATGTCTTTCCTCTGTTGAACTGAACATGGCTGCCAAAATGGACTCAAGATGGTTGACCATCCAGTCTTCCAGCCAATTGGATCATAGCTACCTTGAATTCCGAATTACAGAGCTGAAGAAGAAAGAAGAGTCAGCTTCTGGTGTTGCATCCTCAGAACCTAAGGTAGACCACTGCTCCCCTCACCAGACTTAGAGAGAAGAGAGGCCTGGGTCTCTAATACCCAAGTGTGGATAACATCCGATTCAGGGTGGCGGGTGTCTGCCCTTCTTCCCCTGAGAGGAGCTGAGAAGAATGGAGTGGAAAGAGCAAGTTCTCTTGAGTGAAAAGGCCTAACTTGACAGATTCTATTACTTCATGAGTCTGATTCTGAACAAATATCTTCATCTATAACCTGAAGTTAATACTTTTTCATTGGATTACTACTCAGTTAAATAATATGATACAAGAAAAAGTATCAAACATGAAAGTATTCCTGGGTGTTTGCTTCTCTTCACCACATCCCAGAAGAGTTGGGGGGCATAAAGGTAGCATAAATGCATAAATTCTCTGAGGGAAAGGTTATGGAAAGTTATTTACAAACAGTTCTTTATCTCCCAATATGGTCCTATTCATGCCAACAATAAGCTTAGAAGATAAATGCCCCAAATCCAGCATGCTCGGTAGCTATGGTTCAAGTTAAACCATGTACACACCCATCCTTACCTTCTGAGCCTTCTAGATCTGGATGCAAATTCAACAAGCATTGTATCTATCTAAAGGAACTGTCTTAAAATCAAGGTAAGGCTCTCAACTGGAACCAACAACTGGAAAGTATTAGAGGGTCAGTATAATAGGAGCTCATTTCCTGCTCATGCCACAGCATAATGCTCTCTGAGGTGATACCCCGCTCCATTCATTCAGGGACCTTTGTCTTCCAGTGGACCTTTGTCATCTGGCCAGTGGATACAGGAAGACAGAAAGTAAGAGGAAGAGATTGTCTAGATTTTCATCAGTGTCAAGCCAGACTGTAAATGACTTAAATTATCCCCACCCTCCTCCTTTGTTCTCCATCCAATTGTAAGGGAGACTAAGAAGTCTAGTCTTCTGGATTTCCCAGTGGGAAAAGGAAAAGGCTTTGGTGTACATAGAGAGCAGACATAGGGTTCTGCAGAGCCAGAAGCGCTGGCAAATAAGTATGATCTGAGTGACTTTGCTGTGAGAAAGCTGGAAGTCGTTCAGAGTAAGTGTGTCTTGATGTAGAAAAAGACACCAACAATTAAGAAAAGCAGAAGAGTCCATTGGCCCAAGAAGCAACAAAAGAATTCTGTGCGAAGTAGTCCATGAGTTTTCTTCAGATCTCAGGCCTGCTACACCCTGAGGTTCACTTTTCCTGGCTTGGGACTATTTCTTTGCCATTCCCTCCCACACTTCTAACGTAAATTTCAATTATTCTCTGTACATTCTGACACAGAGCCCCATAAGTATTTTTTAAAAGAATATTTTCTGTCATCACTAAGTAAGTATTCATTTGGGGAGGGCTCTCCCTGGAAAGGGTTAACTGAAATTGAAAATCCAAATTAAATCAAAGGAAATAAACTTAGAAATTACACACTTTGCGTAGACCAACTGATATTTAACTAAGTCTTCTTCAAATATAAATGCTATTGCCAAGATTATGAAGCCAATTCAAGACTTTTCACTATATGAAATTTTAGACTTAATTATCAGTCAAAATAAATTTGGATTTTATATATAAATAGTTTTGCATGTATTGTATTTAACTGCTCTATAGAGTAATAACTCCTATGGCCCTTACTCTCTTGTATCCCTATGTCCCTTCCTCCTTCTTCCTTCCTTTCTTTCTTTCTTTCCTTCTTTTGTTGTTGTCTTTCTTCTTTTGTTGTTGTTGTTGGTGGTGGTGGTGGTGGTTCTGCGGCTTGATCTCAGGGCTGGGGTGCCATCCCTGAGCTTTTGTGCTCAAGGTTAGTGCTCTACCACCTGAGTCACAGCTCCACTTCTGGGTTTTTATAGTTAATTGAAGATCAGGGTCTCACAGAAAATCCTATCCAGGCTGGCTTTGAACCATGATCCTCAAATCTCAGCCTCCTGGGTAGCTAAGATGACAGGCATGAGCCACCCATCTCTTCTGCCTTCCTGGATAGTAAAATTCCTCCCAAGAGATGTCTGACCTTTTTGTCCTCTACTGTCCTTCTCCCTGAACAGGAGAAAATCTTCATGAGATCATTGGAGACCATCACATTTCTAACCCCAAAGCTAAGTTCAGCTCTCACTTCATTTTGAGATGTTTTCTTCACTCAGCTGCCAGCAGACCACCCTTCCTTGTTCTTCTACTCCATTGATTTGTTCCAATTTGCCTTTCCTCTTTCTCCTCATCCTCATAACCTCTAAACCTTGGAATGCCCCCAGCTCAGGCCTTTTTTTCTACTTTATTTACTGCCACTCTCTATGTGGTTCTATCTACTTTTACGACATTAAATGTCATTGCTGTGGTTTGTATGTGTTTGAAGTTTAATCCCCAATGCCATGGAGTCAGTTGGGTCTTTGGGAAGGTGTGTGGCAGGAGAGGGGAGCCCTCCTGATGCTTATGTATTAATGGCAATAGAGAAAGGTTTGTGATGGGCTGGGAAGGTGGCTCAGTGGTAGAGCGCTTGCCTTGCATGCATGAGGCCCTGAGTTCGATTCCTCAGCACCACATAAGCAAAAAAGAAAAAAACGGGAAGTGGCACTGTGGCTCAAGTGGTAGAGCATTAGCCTTGAGCTGAAGAGCTGAGGGACAGTGCCCAGGCCCAGAGTTCAGGCCCCACGACCGGACAAAAAAAGAGAAAGGTTTGTGAGAATAGGTTCAATCTCTCTCGTCCTTCCACTTTCTGCCATGTAAAGACACAGTAAGAAGGCCCTCATTGAACTTCCCAACCTTCAGAACTGTGAGAAATAAGTACTTGTTCATTATGAATTACCTAGTCAGTTGCACTGCTGTAGGTTACCTCCCAGAGAATTTATACCATGAGAAGGCTGTCTGTAAGCCTTGAACTCATATAGCAAACGCCCATCTTGTTTAATGATCATTTCCATTTTAACACATCCAAAGCAGTACTCCGGGTTCCCCACAATTCTGAAATCTGCACCTCCCAACTCTTCCCTATCCTAGTAAAAACAAGCTTAATCTTCTAGTTCCTTTGGCAAGAACCTTGGAATATAGAGATACATGTTCTATCTCTATCTCGTTTCCTCTCTCTCTCTCTCTCTCTCTCTCTCTCTCTCTCTCTCTCTCTCTCGTACCCTAAGTAAATGTATCAGCAAATCTTGTCATCCTATTTTCAAGATAGTTCTAAAATCTGATCACATTTCACCAACTCCACTATTCTGAGCTCATGCCATCATTAAACCTCTCCCAGATAGATTCTTTTTAAGTCTCCTCATTTGAACTCTACTCTTCCTCCACGACAATCTCTTCTCCATACAACAAACAGACCAAGTAAAGTTACAAACTGGACATGTCACTTGCTCCTGAAAGGCCCCATCATGGCTAAGGCAAAGTTAGAATTCTTACTATTGCCTTCAAGACTCTCTGCAGGTCAGCCACCAGTGGTTCACACCCATAATCCTAGCTACTCAGGAGGCTGAGATCTGAGGATTGAAGTTTGAAGCCAGCTGGGGCAGAAAAGTCCCCATGATATTGATATCACCAAATAACCACTCAAATGCCAGAAGTGGATCCATGGCTCAAAGTGGTAGAGCACTTGCCTTCAGCAAAAAGACCTCAGGGAGTGAGCCCAGGCCCTAAGTTCAAGCCCCACAACCAATAACAACAACAACAACAAAAGACTCTGCAGTGCATCTCTAACCTTCACTACTACTTTTCCCCTGGTCCACCTCACTCCAGCAACTCTAGTACCCCTGCTGTTACCTGAGTGGGACCAGTACATGTCATCTCAGGCCTGTGTCACTAACCTGGAGAACTCCTCTCCATGCTTTTTGTAGAGCTTGTTTCCATGCTTTACTCTACTTACAAGTTAGCGTCCTCATTTCTAGAGATGGCCAAGAATCCTTAGCACTCACTGGCCCATGGCATCATCACTTTGATTTCTGCATCTGTCTTTTTTTTGAGACAATTTCCCAAACAGTTCTTTATTTATGTATTTATCCATTTATTTTCTATTGTCAAGGTGATGTACAGAGGGTTACAGTTACATAAGAAGGTAATAAGTACATTTCTTGTCGAATTTGTTACCCCCACCCTCATTTTCTCCTACTTGTCCTCCCCCTTCTACTCCCCCCCAAGTTATGCAGCTCATTTCCAACATATTGTCTTGTGAAAAATCACTGTTTCCCCCTTGTCCTTTGTCTCACCATTCTCTTACACCCCTTCCCTTCCCTAGTTCAGATAAATGTAGTGACAACAAGGGATAAGTATAGAGACAACAAGGGATAAACCATAGGGGAAAATGCACAAAAGAAACAAGAAATCACAGAGTACATTAAAAACAACAACAAAGACAACCCTCCTGTGTCCATGCCTTGGAGTTCATTTCACTTAGCATAGCTCTGCTCCTGTCTTCCGGTGGTCCTTGCCACAATGTCTCTGTGTCTCTCCCTCTTCTCTTCTAAGGGCACTAGTCAAGTTGGATTGGAGAGTCACTGTAATCCAGTATGATCTCATCTTAATGAATTGTGTCTAAATATATTCTATTTCCAACCAGTTCCCAATCTAAGGTTCTAGAAAGAAGGTTAGCCAGAAGACTTCTACTCTTACCTCTGAACTGCGCCCCCAGCACCATGGCCAGACCTCCCTCAGCAGCTTCCTTGACTCCAGATATCTAGAGCTATGACTTCTCTTGCCTAACATTTGGGCCCTAAGACTGGTCTCCAGACTTCAAGATTCACCACTGTATGTAATCCAACCTGCACCCAGCCAAGTGCTCCAGAATATTGCATGGTTTACTTTCTGGATTCCAATCAAGAAAGGAAAAAAAAAAGAATGATTGAGCTATTTGCAGAACACCCTGTGTCAAGGAAAGATTTCCCAGGCAAGCACTCTCGAATTGATTCAATATTTCCCCTCCTTAAGGATGGCTAAAATAGTTTTTTGAAAAATTATCCTTGCTAAGTGATACTGTACTGTAACTGTCACACTAGAAACTACCTTTATTCTCAAAGTCCCAAAATATTTTAGCACATACTTGGGTAAGAAGAATTTTTTCACTTGCATCTTGTTTTCACTTTAGCCATTTTCAATTTACTCTGAGAAAAATATGTACAATATGTATAATGTAATATATAATATAGTTTGCATATTATATATTACATGTAAATTACATAGTAATATATACAATACATATATGTTACATATCTAATGTGATATACAACAATACATATGTTATAGATTATATATTATGTAAAATATATTATATTTATAGCATATATTACATATGTATACTATATAATATAAATTATGTTATATAATTATTTATATATAATATTTATGTCTTGTACAATTTTATTTTATAAATATATTATACATTATAATTATTATGTTCATATAAGAATTCTAAAATATATTATATAGTAATATTATAATTTATGTTATATAGTTTTATATGTAATAATATTATATAATATATACAAAATTTATAATATATTGCTATACTATATTACAATATAGTCCTATAGTATAATATATTACTATTATATTAATAGAATATATTATGTAATATATTAAATATTGTATTTAACATATTCTATGTATGTTATAATATATTATGCCACGTATCATATATAGCATATTATTATATTTTATATCTTTAATATCACATATATACTTAAGATTATAAACACAGATGTGTAACATAAATCAAGATAAAATAAAATAATGGAAATGGAGGTGAGATCAGAAACAGGTATACAGATAGACAGATAACCAGAGTTAGCAGTCACACTCCATATCAACAAGTCCAATGTGCTTCCTAGAATAAGGTAGAAGTCTAACTGTGCACTTTATAATGCCTAGAACAAATTCTGACTCAAGCTTATAAGCAAACAAACCAAGTAACCAACAAACACACACCATACATACCAGTTCTCTTCATAGCTTCCAATTTGAGAACAGAGGAAAGTATCTCCCCTGGCTCTTTACAGAGTGGGATAGTGTGATCTGAAACAAATGGATCTTTAACAGCCCCAATTCAGCAGGCCAGGGAAACCTGCCCCAAGAATGGAAATTGACAGTCATTTCTCAGAACAGGCTGTGCTATGACTGGACCACTACCAGTCAGGAATTAGGAACACCAAAGCTATGTGGAAAAACGAAGGGGTCAGGTAGGAGACAAAGTTTTGTTAATCAACTTCCAGAGTGGGGCAGTCTGTAAAGTCCCCAGGAGTGAATGAGAAATGCCTAGAAACAAAACTGTGGGACATTTCCCCAGGGAGCCTTGGAACAACTCAAGCTCTTGAGCCAGAAGGTCTTTCCTCTAATCCATGGCGAGATGTTGAGGGCTACTTCACATGCAGCTGAACCAACCCGTTAGTCATCTCAGCACAGGAAAGGCCACTCCCAGCCCCCAAGTTCAGTGCTGAAGAGTGAGTCAGGCATTGTCTTGACTTAAATAGAACCCCATGAATTGAAATAGCACTACATGTCGAATTTCCCCCTCACGCCTCTTTTTACATGAGTATTGCTTCAATACTCATTGAAGAAAAGTCATTAATGACTGAAAAATCAAGAATGTTGAGGAGGAGGGAAGAGAAATGCTTACACTTGATTCATAGACGGGCTCGTGGAAACAATCCAGTCCTGTATTTTCTTTTTTTTTTTAACTTAATTTTATTGTCAGGGTGATATACAGAGGGGGTTACAGTTACATACATAAGATGAGGAGGACATTTCTTATCAAACATTGTTACCCCCTCCCTCATTTTTCTCCCTCTTTCTCTCCCTCCTAACTCTACCCCACCCCACAACTTGTAACGTTCATTTCCAGCAGATTGCCTTGTATCGCTGTTGCATTGGTTCCCCCTTTGTCCCTTGTCTCAGCATTTTGTTGTTCCCCTTCCCTTCCCCAAATCAAGACACAGAGTACCAAAATCAAACACAGCCTTGTATTTTCTAATGGAACATCCCACTCTCCTTGTCATCTTGTCCCTACCACTGATTAGCAAGCGATCCTATACTGTGATCCTTCCTGATATATAGAAGCATATACAGAGAGTGGTGAGAGAAAGCTGAATGAAAACAAAACTTTGACTTCAAAGAAGAAAAGAAATCTACCCAGCAAGCACAATCTTTGACATAAGCATCTAGATGGAGACAGAATGGTGGGGAGTTCCTACCAAAGAGGAGATCGGAACCAATGTGCTTTATGCGTGGACAGCCCCGATCTGCTTGCCCGTCCTCCACCCAGAACTCTTCCCTGCTCCTCTCAAAGTTCCACTGAACTTTCCTGGTACCTTTTTGCATCTTTGACTATCAGAATTCTTTTTGTTTGTTTGTTTTTGTTCTAATAATGGGACTTGAATTCGGGGCACTATCCCTTATTTTTGCTCAAGGATAGCACTCTTCCACTTGAGCCATGGTTCCATTTTGGCTCTTTGGAGGCTAATTGGAGATAAGGGTCTTACATACATTCCTGCCCAGACTGCCTTTGAACTGTGATACTCAGATCTCAGTGTGGTGAGTGGCCAGATTACAGCCAGTATTGATTCATTCTCTCCTCCCCTCCTCTCTGTATGTGTATTTTGTTGCTGGGGTTTGAATTCAAGACTGGGCACTGTCCCTGAGCTTTTTTGTTCACAGCTAGCTCTCTACCATTTGTGCCACAGCTCCACTTCTGGTTTTTTGGTTGTTAATTGAAGATAAAGAGTCTCACAGACTTTCCTTCCCAGTCTGACTTCAAACCAAGAACCTCACATCTCAGTATCCTGTGTAACTAGGATTACAGGCATGAGCCAAAAGTGCCTGGCTTAATAAGCCAAAACCATTGCCATTTGAGGACAGAGATGCAGTTTCAGGTTCCCTGTCTTGGGGAATAGCTCACTCAGTGCCTTGCCCTGCCTAGGTCCCTGGAAAACGTGCATCCATACTCTTCTCTTTCCCCATTTTCTCCTCTATTTTTTAACTTCCTCTCTTTATCTTTTCCCTGGACATTATGGGGCAACTATAATGGATCAGTTTTGAAAATAGTGCAAAGCCTGACTCAAAGCTTGGGTAGTAGGATCAGATACTGTAGCATTGATACAAGGGTTGGGAATTAAGAAGTGGAGAGCACTTTGAACACTGAGTGTTTGGAGTTCAGGGAAATTTTAAGTCCTAGCTCACCAGCTGGGCCCTGTTTCCCAACGACCCTCACGTCCCCCTCACAAGTCTGGCCAGGCTGTCCCTTGAGGACCCCCTTCATGTGTTGGCCTTCCCATCCCTACACAGCTCAGCCCACCAATACTCTGTGCTGAAATCACTTGTGAAAACAACACGAATAATCACAGACAGGATGAGATAACCCATGTAAAACACATAACAATGTCCGGAACACCCAGAGCTCAATAAATATTGGCTTCTCTTTCCTTTCTCCCATCACCAAATGGAAGGCTATTGCATTATTGGCCCCAATTCAGAAGTTCTTAAATTTTAGAGCCCCTGTGTTGAGCTGAATCTCATTAAAAGCTCCTGGGCTAGGGACAGACAGAGCCTTTTTAAACAAGTGAAGAGTGAGGCTCCCATTGCTATACACAGTCAATTGCAGATGAAAACTGTCACAGGTTCCAGAGACAAGGAACAGACTCTGAAAAATCAATAGGTGTACTCTTTTTTTTTTTTAATATGGGTACTCTTTGCAATCACCAAAAGCAATCACATTCCTGCAACTCACTGAGAGTACCCTTCCTGTTCTTCCTTCAGTCCCTCACCCATTCCTACTCGCCAGCACTCAACAACTGTACATAGCTCAGCCTTTCTATCTTTTCAGAATAAACAACACTGGAAGAGGCCTGTCGTCTGGCCATGGTTGCTGCTGAGTATTTCTAAAGCACAGTATTAGGAGGCCCATCTGATCCAAAATCTAAATCACTTTCCCCCAAATAAGCTTCATCGGTGGTAATTGTTCTCTAGCTGCCTGATTCCTAAGTCTCTCACTTGGTTCTAAACTTGGGGAGGGGGCGTAATGTCATTTGAGGAGGCCCTAAAAACCCACCCATCACATACCTTCTATCCTACACATACTCACAGACAAGCACCAGAGTCCTTGGTATGCTTCTGTGGCATGGCTATGTCCCGCCGCCACCTCCCCTCCACCAGGCCCCTTTCCCTCTCTGATCACATTTTCAGACTCTCATACTGACACTATCACTATCCAACTTCACACCAGACAGTGGCCAGTGACTTCTTTCCTTCCTTTCCCCTAAAGGCAAGTACCAATTTTTGTACTCTTTCCTGTCTCCAGTGAGACCTGACACAGTTGAGAACACACAGAAGTCTGATAAAGGTCAGGAGGCCTTCCTTACCATGGAACTTGGTAAATGTTGGTCCATCTATCTGGATCCCTGCTTCTTCATTTTGCTGGTTCTTTTGTAGTGACATTGTTAGATACAAAATGAGCAAGAAGTCAGTCTTTTGTGCCATGTATAAAAGAGAAATGGATCAGAGCTCCAGAGCTTGTTTGCATTCTTAGCACCCCATTCAGAATGAACCTCCATGACTCCTACTACTGCTTTCCTTAATCACTCAGATCAAGGACTTAGAATTCAGAAAACAATGCTTACTACACATCGCCAATTAAACATAGAATTTTTTTTTTGCTCAGAACTTAACCAAATTATAGCATTACCAGGCACTAAATGTGAAGTTAGATCAATCATGATTTTCTTAAAGAAGGAATGATAAACTGTGGCCCACAGGTCAAATCTGGCCCACTATCTGCTTTTGTAAATAAAGTTTTATTGGAATACAATACATTTGTTTGCTTACAAAATGTCTGCAGCTGCTTTTCTGCTGCATCAGCAGGAGTAAGTTTATTGCAATGGAGACCATCTGGCACAAAGTCTAACATAGTTATGATCTCACTTTTTTCAGACAATTTCTGAGCCTGGTATGGTAATATACACCTATAACCCTAACACTTGGGAGACTGAAGCAAGTGGATCTCAAATGCAAGGTTTTCTTGGATTACATTGCTTATTCCAAGCCAGCCTATTCTACTTACATTGCAAGACTCTCTCTCAGAAAATTGACATATGGGACTGACTCAAGCCCAGCAAGGGAAGTAGTCACTAGGCTGAAATGACAGCCTAAAGAATGGGAGAGGAAGTGGCACTGTGGCTCAAGTGGTAGAGCACTTGTCTTGATCTGAAGAGCTGAGAGACAGCGCCCAGGCTCAGAGTTCAAGCCCCATGACCAACCAAAAAAAAAAAAAAAAGATTGGGAAAAAAATCTTTACCTGCTATACATCTGGCAAGCAATTAATAACCAGAAGAAAATCACAAAACAACCAGGAAGCTCAAAAACTAAACTCCCAAAGAATAAATAATCCAATTACTAGATGGGCAAATGAACTAAACAATGATCCATAATGGAAATGCACATCAAAATAAGAGATTTCATATCTTTCTAGTCAGATTGGCTATCATCAAGAACACAAACAGCAACGATCTATCAAGGGTATAGGGGAAAGAAATCATTATACACTCTTGGTGGGAATGTAAAACTAATGCAAGTACTATGAAAATCAGTATGAGGTTCCTAAAAAAATCTTTAAAAAACACTTGGACATTTATTCAAAAGAATATGTCAGGATGTATCTATACAACCATGTTCACTGCATCACTATTCACAATAGCCAAACTATACAGTCCAGATGATTTACAGCTATTGAATAGATCAAGAAAATGTGAGAAAGAAAGAAAGAGCTGGGTGCCGGTGGCTCATGCCTATAATCCTAGCTACTCAGAAGTCTGAGATCTGAGGATCACGGTTCAAAGCCAGCCCAGGCAGGAAAGTCCGTGAGACTCTTATCTCCAATAAACCACTGGAAAACCGGAAGTGGCACTGTGGCTCAAACAGTAGAGCGCTCCCTTTGAACTGAAGAGCGCAGGAACAGTGCCCAAGCCCAGAGTTCAAGCCCCACGACGGATGAAAGAAAGAAAGAAAGATTTAGATAAATAGATGATAAGATAGATAGATAGATGGATGGATGGATAGATAGATGGATGGATGGATAGATAGATAGATAGATAGATAGATAGATAGATAGATAGATAGATAGATAGATAGATAGATAGATAGATAGATAGATAGATGAAGAATAAAATTGTCATTTGTAGGGAAAATAAGCAAAGTAAGTCAGGGTCAGAATGCCAAAGGTCACATGCAGATAGGTTGATATGTGTGTATGTGTGTGTGTGTGTGAGAGAGAGAGAGAGAAAGAGAGAAAGTTTTAGCATGATCAAGCACTTTTGAACAATTTGCATGCGCTTTATAATAATGAATGTAAGAAAGTTTAGAAATGTCCTGTATGAGGTGTAAGTGCTAATGGGGAGGGGTGAGCAGAGAGAGGGAAGGAGGAATAATGACCACTTCTGAGACTGGATTGGGAAGGGAGAGGAGGGGAGGGAGAGTGATGAGGAGTGACTCTGTGGAAGTATATTGTATGAATAATGGACACGTTCAAATAAAACCTCTTGTACAACTAAGTGATACAAAAAAACCATTTGATGATTCTATTTTTTAAATCTTTCAACCACAAAGCTGAAGCATGTGTTGTCAACAGGGAGTGAAGTCAAGGGTGGGGGGGAGGAAAGGAAAACAAATAGAGGAGGAAGGGTGGGCAAATACAATCATAATATTCAACGTGTGCATGTAAAGATGGATCTAGGAAAACTGAGGGAATGGGTTGGGTTGGGAGAGGAGGAGAATGTACTCATTAAAACCTCTTTGTACAACTACTTGGATAATCACAAATAAAATTAAATCTTTCAGTAAGTTTTTTGCTGATCTACATTATGCCTCATGACTATCCTGAACCCATAGCTAAATATACATGAATCTCATCTGGGCTTTTCTTTTTGATGTGTAAAAGAATAGATAGATAGATAGATAGATAGATAGATAGATAGATAGATAGATAGATAGATAGATAGTGATATATTTATGTATTTTATATTTATATTATATATTATGGTGTATATATAAAGAATATGCACTCCATTATATTCTCAGTCAATGAGCAGTTTGCTTAGCAAGGTGTGAGACATTAGGTCCTCTTTGGAGACAAGTGACACATTGACAGTGCCAGCACGATACTCAGACCCCAACTCCTCACTCTACTCTTCACTGGACCAACCTTCTATAAGCTACAGAGGCTGGATGGACAAGGACTGTCTCTGTAGAAGAGACCATTAACATTCAGTGTGCCAAGGAATGGCATCATCACAATGAGATCCACAAAGAAGAGAGTTATTCAAGGCTGGGAGGAAATGATGCTTGTCTTCAAGGAAGGAGAATGTGTACTACTGGAGAATTAATAGACAAATCAAGCAAAACTTCTTACTAAAACCATTGCCATCCTCTCTCTTTCCCTCTCTCTTCCTCCCCCTCCCCCTCAGCCAATAACCTCCTCACAAAATAGTCACCTTTTGGAGGTGAAAGTATATTTTGTTTTCAAACCAATTATGAAGGCCACAGCCAAATCTATTGTACAGATGCCAGTTACCACAGACATAAGTGGTATGACAGCCAATGTATAGGACACTACAACTGCTTGGAAAAGATCTATTTGAGAATGTGGACAAAGACCTATCCTAGGGCTGTAGCGGAGATCAGCAAGAAGTGAGCTAGCTCTCTGACATCAAGTGAACTGGCAGTGAGACTAAGCGATGTGCTTAGGCAGCAGTCATTGTCATGCGGCTAAACTATCCAAATGTCTACAACAATAGATTCTAAAGAGAAGAGAGTGACAGGAGTTGGCCTGTGCATGCAACCTCAGCAGTAATGATCCCTGAACTTTCGCTAGCATGCACACAATTCTCTCTGTACTGTTGTTCAGGTAGAGTCCATTTATGCATTTGACAAAATTTAATGTGCACCAACTGTGTACCAGCACTCTTCTATGCTCGGGGCGGGGGGGGGCATATAATAAACAAAGGAATGAGACCAAGAAAAGCCCTTGTGGAACTTACATTCTAGTTTGTTATCCTCAGATAAGTGCCATCCACTTTAACCTCTCTATGATGGGACAGAATACTGTACTGAATGATCCCCAGCAGGCATTTTGCAAAAGACCTTGAGCCAAACCTGAGGTGCTCATCCTCCTAAGATCTTGTCTCTCCATCGGATCACTGCCCAGGACAAAGTAATACTAAGATAACCTGATGCTTTCCCTAATTCAGTCTCTTTACTAAGCCAAATGGCGACTAAATTCTCAAAGCAGATGCTTGTCAAGATACTAAAGAATGTTCAAAGCTATAAATCACTCCTGGCATTTTTTTCTGTTGGGGGAAAGATTGAGCCCTTTGTTCCATGAATGCTTAAGCAGGTGCTCTACCACTGAGCCACACTGTTAGCTCTACTCCTGGGAATCTTGGCTTAAAAAAATCCAAGCTTCTGAAAAGAATTTCAATGTCCAAAAATCACTGATTCATTGAACCTAGTCACACAAAAATATGAAATTAAGTATACAACTGTAAATAAGGGGATGCTATTGTTTTTATGCAAGATGCAATAACAAGCACCCATAAAGTGATACCGTGCAAGGAAAGGTTGTTAGAGTAGGCAGACAGCAACACAGATATAAGCAGAATGGGAACAGTTCCTGCTCCATACCTGAGATGTTACCAAGGTAACATGGACTGCCTCCTACAGTGGCACTACCGAAAAACATGTGCACCTACTCTGGTCATTTAGGGTGGACCCAAATATTTGCAACCAAGAGATTTTTTTCAACAATGTTGACTAACAAAAGACCCAAACCACTTGGAGCAGTCAGATTTCCTCTCCTGGACTATCTATTTCATATCTCTTTAAAGGTGCACCATCACACAAAGAAAAGTCTCCTTCTTGTAATCCTAACTCTTCAGAAGGAGAAGATTGAGAGGATCAAGGTTCTAGGCCAGTCTGGGAAGAAAAGTTTAGAAGACCACCATCTCAATAGAAAAAGCTGGACATGTGACACACTTCTATCATCTCAGCTCCCCTGGGAAGTGTAAACAGGAGGATCTCAGTCCAGGCCAGCCAGGCATATGTGCACCTTCACCTGTCCTGGCCCATTGACGCAAAGCTAAGGACAGACCCAAAAGTTTGCACCAAGACAATTTCCCAACTCATTTTCTAACAAAGGACCCAAACAATGATAACTGCTGACATCCTCTCCTGAGCTATCCGCCTCACAACTCTTCAGAGGGAGGTGCATTGTCGCTCTTAATTTAAAAAAAAAAAGTTTCATTCTTTTCACAATAAAAGTTTCTTTCTCTGACATCCTTTGTTTCACCTGTTTATACTTTGCTTTTTCCACCTTAGGGACAGTGTTCTTATGTTAGAAAGTTTTCCCAAAGGAGAAGTTATTACAGTACCCTCACGCCCACTGACAATTACAAAACTATAACAACACTGTAAAAGTTTACCAAAGAGGAAATAAAAAAGAAAGAAAGAGGCCAGGTGCCAGTGGCTCATGCCTATAATCCTAGCTGCTAAGGAGGCTGAGATCTGAGGATTGCAGCTCAAAGCCAGCCCAGGCAGGAAAGTCCATGAGACTCTTATCTCCAAGAAACAACTCCGAAAACTGTTAATGGTGCTGTGGCTCAAGTGGTAGAGGGCTAGTGTTCAGCTAAAGAGCTGAGGGACAGCACCCAGACCCAGAGTTTAAGCCTCACGACTGACAAAAAAAAAAAAAAAAAGATTGAGGATGATTATTTCCAACAGAATATCAGAGAACTATGCTTACGCAAATATTCCACATTATTCAATTCTAAAAGAATTAGTAAACATATGAAAGTTGTCATTTTCTCTGAAACTTGTTTTGCCTTTTTTTTCCCCAATTGTGGGGGTTGAACTCAGGGCCTGGGCACTGTCCCTGAGCTCTTTTGCTCAAGGATAGCACTCTACCACTTTGAGCCATAACTCCAGTTTTTGAGTGGTTAATTGAAGATAAAAATTTCAGGGGAACTTTTCTGCCTAGTCTGGTTTCGAACCATGATCCTCAGATCTCAGCCTCCTGAGTAGGTTGGCTCAGGCATGAGCCAACAGTGCCCAGCTGTTTTGCCTTTTTACAAAAAAAAAAAAAAAGGTAGCTTTAATGTCAGAAAAATGTTAACACATCTATAAGACTAAATTAGGGTGATGTTAAAATAAAAATTTAAAGATGTTAGAAATGGTTCAAACATTAGTAGCTAATGTACTTAGATACTAAAATTGTTTTTTCTATTTTGTGAATTTTCCATTTGTTCCTTTAAGTATAGACCACCTTTACAATTAAGAAAACAGGGCTAGGAAGCTGGCTCAGTGGTAGAGTGCTTGCCTTGCATGCATGAGGCCCTGGGTTCGATTTCTCAGCACCACATAAGCAGAAAAAGCCAGAAGTGATGCTGTGGCTCAAGTAGTAGAACGCTAGCCTTGCGCTGAAGAGCTGAGGGACAACACCCAGGCCCAGAGTTCAGGCCCCACGACTGACAAATGTATATATACATAAATATATGCATATATATATATTAAATTAAGAAAATCATTTTTAAGCCTGTAGGAGGAGGTTTTTGGGGGGAGGGAGGATTGTTGTTGTTGTTGTTCTGTGTTTTTTATTCTTTTGGGTTTGAGGGAATTGTTTTTGTTTGCAGGGGTTCTTTTTAAAAAGGAAACATGATGCACCTTCTTTCCCATAACATGCCATTTTTTTAAAGTCCTCTTAATTTTTAGAGCCATCTTATTGGTTTGTGTTTTTTTTTAAAGATATGCCTAATGGCCCAACGTGTCCAGACCAGTGCCAAGTTTTCTAAGAGGATTATTCATTCTCTAATCTTGTAGATATAAAGACACTGGTATTCTGTTCCTTTTTCCTTTTCAAAAAATTTAGTCTTGCAAATGAAAGTTTACCGGTCCAGACTCCCAGGAGTTTGGGGTTTTCTTTCTTTTTTTTTCTAATCAGAATTGTATCTGATTCCTATTCATGTTAGAGATCACTGTCATCACAGAATCTAACATTTTTCTCCCATGCATGCTTTACTGTATAATCTGTCTTTTCTGGTAGAAATCTGAGCCACTGAAAATAAGAGAAAAAACTAGAAGCAAACTAAGAATGCCAGACTCAAAGTCTACCTGTAAGAGTCTTTGAAACTAATACCTGAGGTTTGGGTTATTTTCACAAGGATTATGCTTTTATTTTTTCAGGTTTGTTGCTGTATTTTACACCTTCACAATAAGAGTACAGTGACAACCAGCACATGGGGGGTTCTCTTGACAAAGTAAATTTCCTTATGGTAATTTTTTGGGGGTTTGGTCGTGGGGCCTGAACTCTGGGCCTGGGCACTGTCCCTCAGCTCTTCAGCTCAAGGCTAGCGCTCTACCACTTGAGCCACAAAACCACTTCTGGCTTTTTTCTTTTTGCTTATGTGGTGCTGAGGAATTGAACCCAGGGCCTCAGGCATGCAAGGCAAGCGCTCTACCACTGAGCCAACTTCCCAGCCCCTTAGTGCACACTTTATAGGCAAGCACAGTTTCATATCTCTATTGGTATTTGCCTATAGACAGATATAGTAAGAAAAGGAAACTTAAAAAAATTACCATAAGGGGGCTGGGAAGGTGGCTCAGTGGTAAAGCACTTGCCTTGCATGCATGAGGCCCTGGATTCGATACCTCAGCACCACATAAGCAAAAAGAAAAAAAGCTGAAAGTGGGGCTGTGGCTCAAGTGGTGGAGCGCTAGCCTTGAGCTGAAGAGCTGAGGGACAGCGCCCAGGCCCAGATTTCAGACCCCACGACCATACCCAAAAAAATAAAATAAAATAAAATGTGCATTAATAAATGTGTTGCTGACAAATAAGTTGGGCCTGTACACATACTAATTAGTGTGACCACTTCCATCTTACAAACAAATCTAAAATTTATTTTACTATTTGAATCCCTTTGTGACTGAATTTTTTCTAGATATAAACTTTTTTGTGAAAAGTATGCTCAATGTTTTTTCCTCTTTCCCATTCCCTTGTAAATACATTTCATTCCATGTGATTTGGTTTGGAAATAGTTAACTGGTACTGTAATTTGCATTAAAGAAAAAGTAGGCTAAGTCTGGAAATGAAATGAAATTTTTTTAAAGCAAGCATAAAGTAAGAGTAAGTATGAAATGGCCTATCTCTATAACTAAGAACCTGAGCTCCAGATACCAGCATCCTCAGTCAGAACTCTGATTCCTCCAGTTACCTTTGGGCAAGTTATTCACGTTTGGTTTCTGTTTTTGTTTTTGTTTTTCTGCTGCTTTTGTACTTTCCCATCTGCAATATGGAGGTGATCATACTTCCTACCTAAGCAGATCACTTATGTAGGATGCTTGGCACAGACTATTCCCAGGAAACACTCAAAATAATAGCACAGCCAATACTCCAGGATCCTCAAAGGAAGAATTTAAACAAGCACTGCATCCTAGTGACAAGAAACTCAGACTTAAGGGTTCAGTGCACAATTTTCCCTCAGACAGATTCAAGTCCCACCTCCTTCATTCATATTCTCAAATTTCCCCTGAAGAAGGACATTATGTACATATCTCACTTTATGGGTAATTGCTTCCTTGTTTTTAATGTATTGGTCATAAATTTATTGTACAAAATGCATTTTGGTTTGAAAAGGAAATCTAAAATTTATGTTCATAGGATTGTCAGAAAATATTAGTCCTCACTCTAATATGAGATGACCTCATAAAATGCTGTTTATGGTGTTGATGCAAGTTAATTTGGAGATTTAAAACATAGTTATCAATACGATCAATTTTTCTGTCAAAGATCTATTCCAAAAATCTGTGAGACCAACATCCTTCTTTCTGTGTAACCATCTAAATCTAAGTAAAGCGAAGTGGTTAATATCTGCCCAGGCAGAGACCTTGTCTACAAAAGGCTTTTGGTAAATATTTATTGAAAGAAAGCTAATTTTGGTTCTGTTTGCCAATATTTATCTTCCTAAGGGTGAATGGTCAGTTTAAATTACATGGTCATTAAATCCTGACTGATAAAGTAGATCTAGAGGAAAAGGAGTGTAAGAAGAGACAGATGGAAATTTGTGTAGATTGAGAAGACAGCACTTTCCCCTAAGAGACAGAGGACTATGACGTGCACTTCCCAGAGGCCTTAGTAATCTGTATTGTCAATCTAAATGTCCTTGACCTTCTGATCCTAGGAATTCTCTGTCAGTGAAGCACTTCTGTTCAGGTTTTGGTTGATTGGTTGGTTGATTGGTTTGGTGACCTCTCCCTATGTTGCCTATTCTCTGCCTGCGGGGAGCACTTATTTCAGGTGATGAAAAGCCTTTGAACAACAGAAAGAGTCTCGAGATCTGCTATGAATGGTGCTGGTACATAACAATTTTCCTTAGCCTCAGTTTCTTCGTCTGTGAGGTGGGCATGCAGAAGACATATCTTACAAGGTTACAATGGGACTAAAAGAGACAACATTTACTTGTCCAAAGTGATTAGACACTGCCGGCAATTTGTTGATGTCTTCTTCCTCCTCACCGGGACACTTGGTTGGGGTTTCCACAGTCCTTCTTTGGATCCTAAAACCCCTGTCTCTCTTTCGTATCTTTCTTTTCCAGATCAGAAAAGTTCACCTGGACTCAGAAATTTTCATCTAGAAGACCATTTGAGCGGGCAGTAACTTAGTTCCACGCACCATTCAAATCCCAAGGGAACTGGTACGGTAGGAGAGTAGGTGGCGACCTGTCCCTTTGGGAGTGGCACCTAAGAAGCCTGACCCTGGCTGAATCTAGAGAGAAGACACTGGATTCTCCTTACACCTGTCAGCTCCAGTCTGGGCTCTGCCCATTTCTCTCCTCAGACCCACAAAGACCAAGTTGATCAGAACCTCAAAAGTCGAGTTGTCTTCAAAAGATGCCAACACGTATGACTCCCTAACGTGCCAGAACCAGCCTGGCCCCACTTGGCAAGCAGGAGATGAGTTGGGGCGCCACAGGTAAACGCGCAGCACAATGCACCCCGCGCCACTGGAGAGGGGAGAGTCCCGGCCAATGGGCCTGCTCAGCTCCAGCACTCCAGCTCGCTGCTGTGCCTGGCTGAGAGGACCTGCTCCTCCCGCCCAGAGAAGCACCGCAGGACACCAACCAGCAGGTGTCCAGCCCCGTGCTGCGGACTGGCTCGTGCGCCCTGCCGCCCTCTGCGCTCGCTCGCCGCGCGCCTCCAAGTTCCTCCGTGCGGTGCGCACTGCGATGCGCTCCTGGACACCCGGAGTCCGGCACAACGCTGCCCACCCCGCAACGCCCACCCGGCTGAATTGTTACCTGTGGAAGTAATGTGCGCAGAAGAGGGCCAGGAGCACCGTCTCGGGCTGTCCGAAAAGAGAGCCAGGCTGCCGGGCGAGGATGGCGGCGGGCACGGCGAAGGAGGGCAGCTCCTGCAGGAACCAGGCGACACAGGCGGGCAGGCAGGTCCCGCCGGGCGCCAGCCTGTTGCTGTGCTTCCCATAGCCGGAGGGCTCCGCGGAATACAGAACCATAGCCCCAAAGACGGCCAGGAAGGCGCTCCCGGCGACCACCGGGCTCTGCTGGCACCCACCGAGCATCGCGCCGAGTTGGCGGCTGGTGGCCTCCGCGCCCAGATGGCAGAGCGGCCCCCACGGCCCCTTTATGGAGCCCGAGACGCCACCCCGTGTCCGTGTCCGCCCCCTCGGCCGGGCTCCCGCCCCTCCGTCGTGCCTCCCGCCTTGCTTTTGGCTCTGCTCTCGGCTTTGGCGATACCCGCTTCTCCAGGGCTGGGTCTGCGCGCCAACCAGGGCAAAGGCGCAGGACCAAAGGCGTCCGTGGCACGAAGTGTTTGGGGGGCCCCTTCTCCGCCCTCGCCTCGGCCTCGCCACGCTCCCCACGCGTCCCGTGCCCTAGGATGGCTCGTCCTCAGCCACCGACCCACGCCGCAACTTCTGAGACCAAACGATCTGGAGAGACAACCACGGACGGCCCCTCTCCCTCCCCAACGCTCATCCCCGAGGGACGGGGACGGGGGGGAAGGGAGGGTCCCGCCCGGCTCCACCTTTCACTGCCCCGATCCTTCCTTCCACTGTGGACTCCTCCGGGAGTCCGCCATTCCCTCTGTGCCCCGACCCCCAACAACCTCACCCCCCTCAATCCCCAAGCAGGTACCATCCTCCAGCGTCCGGCCTCACTCCTGGGTTTCTATCTGCACCTCTCCTGTGCCCAGTGAGAGGTGTGCTCACGGGGTTCACCGGGCGCCAGAGCCACGGAGGCCGGCAGTCATGGTCCTGGCCAATTCGAAGCTAGCATCTCCTCTCCACCTGGGTCGTGGAGACCGCCCAGCCCCAGGCTAAAGTCCACGGCTTCTCCCGCCAGCGCTCTTCCAGCGCTGTAGCCTGAGAACCAGGGTGCTCATAATGAGGGACTTGCAGATGTCAAGGCTGTCTGTCTGTCCAGCAAGCCCGCACCCGGCAGGGGTCTTTACTCCCTACCCTCCTTCCCATTCTCCTGCCCTTTCCTTCTCTGATTCAGCACCCAGCCTTTCCTGACTGCCTCCTCCACTCTGTTGCACCCCTTATTTTATCTTCTTTCTTTTCTTTCCTTTCTTTCCCTGTCCTTCCTTCTTTGTTCCTCCCTTCACTCCTTCCTCTACTCGCTCCTTCCTTCCATTTTTTTCTTCTTTCCTTCCTTCCTTCCCTCTCCTTTCTTCCCTTCCTCCTTCCTTGCTTCCTTTCCTTCTTCCTTCTCTTTCTCCTTCCCTCCCTCCCTCCTTTTTTTCCTCCTCTTCATTCTGTCCTTTCCGTCTTCCTTTCTTGTCCTTCCTTTCTTCTTTCCCACATCCCCTCTTCCTTTTCCTTCCCCCCTCCTTGCTTCCTTACTTCCCTTCCTTCATTTTTCCTTCACTCTCTTCCCTTCCATCCTTTCCTTAGTTTCTTTTTTCTTTTGTCCTTCCTTCTTTTTTCTCTCCTTTCCTCCTCCTTCCTTTCTTCCTTTTCCTCTTCCTTCCTCTTTCCCTCCTTCCTTCTTTTTGTTTCTTTTCCCTATCTCCTTCCTTTCCTCTTTTCTTCCCCTCTTTCTTTTTCTCCCTTCTGGGTTTCTTCTTTCCCTCCTTCTCTCCCTCTTTCCTTCCGTCCTTTTCTTCCTTTCTTTCTGGCAGCTGTTGCTTGACCTGGCTTTCTCCTTTTGTTGTTCGCCTTAGTCTTCCATCTTCTTGTCCCACCCTCCTTGATGCGCCCTATTTCATGCTCTGGTCCCTGCAGTGCGACTCCACCCTGGCATTCCCCTTTTCTCTCTTCTCATATGTAGCGTTCTTCATCCTTGCACTCACTACCTGCGGAGCCCCTCTCAGCATCCTCCTGGAGTCTGGTCCCAAGAATGGCTTCAGCCAAAGCCCATTCTCTCAAGTGCTCCAGATGAGGAGTATCTCCTGGCTCTTAGCAAGCACACGGCTGACAGTTTAGATCCTAGCACCATAAAAAAAAAAAAGAGGAAGAGGAAGGAAACAATATTTCTCCTGTCTCAATTTCTGCCTCTTGTTTTTCCTAATTAGATCTTCATTATCATCTTCCCCTACTACTATAACAGTTTTCACTGAATAACAAACCACCATCAAAGTCAGTGACTCAATAAAACCAATAATGTTCAACTTGTACATTTGTGGGTTTCCAGGGGCAACTGCTCCTGTGAAGGTCTTGGCTGACCTTCACTGCTCATTCATTTTTCTATGGGGTATCTTAGGCCTAGCCCCAGGCAGAATTTGGGTCAGGAGCCTTAGCCAAAACACAGTAATCCTGGCCTAGTGAACCAGACCCTCTAGTCCATACAATGTCAAGGTTAACAACAAAAACACAAGAAAACAAGAAGCATACGAAGTCTCTTGAGGCTCAGGCCCAGAACTAGCATACTGTTACTCCCTTTTCTTTTATTGGCCACATGGCAAGCACTCGTCAGAGTGGGAAGGTATAGAGAAGTTACGTAACAAAGGGCAAAGGTACAGGGAGATAATTGGAGCAAATAATATAGCTGTTCTGTATTATATACATGAAGAAAGCACAGAACTGGCAAACACACAGCTTGATTGATTTGCACACTGACCATCCTCTCATAACCTGACCAGGAGGCAGATTGCCAGCATTCCAGGAGCTCCCTTGTGCTCTTTATATTCTCCTCCCAAAATAACCTCTAGCCTGGCTTCAAATACCATAAATTAGTATGGCTGCTTCTGAACTTCATTTAAATGGGATCATGTAGTATTTACTCTTTGTGTGTATTTTAATGGTACTTGGAATTTGTTTTAATCAGGTATAGTAAGACACACAGACACAAAAATGACTGTCATGAAGGGAAAAGTTGATATTCACAGATCACTAGAAATAGAAGACATGGGCTGGTCCACAAGAGCACCCCAGGAAACAACAGGCTCCGTGAGGAGACAGAAGGACTCAGAGGCCAAAGAGTGAGGCAGAATAAGCAGGTGAGGAATGGTTATTCGGATTATGTCCAGTGGCTCTGGGAATACAGAGACTGTCTGGGATTGCCTATCACTGGGGCCTGACCAATTAAAGCAGGGAGCTTGTTCCCAAGAGCTTGACAGTCCAGTAAAGGATTCTTTCATTCACATATAGAAAATAAACACTTAGTAGTCATTCAGAAGCTTCAGAAATTAGTTCCTACAGGGACAGTTGCTCCAGTGTCACTAAGACATGACTACCCCAGTATCGGGGTATGGGAGTGTTCCATTCACACTGTTACATACAGTCATAATTTCTAATCTTTAACTATTATTCTGAGTGTTGTATAGCATTTTGTTCTATGATTAATACTACAATATATAATCATTCCATAACTTTGCACATATTAGTAAGCTCAAGCTGTCATAGCAAAATACTATAGATTGAGTGGATAAAACAATACAAGTTTCCTATCAGAGACTAGATATCCAAGATCAAGGATCTGACTAATTTAGTTTCTACTGAAGGATTCTTCTGGCTGGCAGAGAGCTACTTTCTACATCTTCACATGGTCATCCCTCAGTGTATGGGGTGGGGGGTAGGGGAGAGTCAAACGTCTCTTTTTACATGGATACTGTGTTAGTCAGTTTTTTGTTGCTGAGATCAACACCTTAGAGGGACCATTTAAAGGGAGGAAAGATTCATTTGGCTCACGGTTTCAGAGGTTTCGGTCGGAAGCAGCCTGGCTCAATCACTGGGGGCCTGTACTGGGGCCGAGTATCACAGTGGATAGAGCATAGTGAAGCCAAGTTGCTTACCTCATGGTGACCAGGAAGTAGAGAGCAACAGGAAAAGGCCAAATAAGATACCCTTCAAAGGAACACTTCCATTGGTCTATTTCCTCCCAACGAGGAGGAACGTGCTACTTTTCCACCACCTCCAAATAATGCTACTATCATCCATCAAAGGATCAATCCACTGATTAGATGAACGCCGTGTGCTCCAATCACTGTCAATGTTTGGGCCCACCAGTCAGGAACAAGCTTTCAACATAAAAGCCTTTATGGGAACACTATATCCAGACCTTATCCTGATAACCTGTCTGAGCAAGGAGCCACCCTCATGAGCTCACACAACCACAGTTACTTCACAGTTCCCAGCTCCACAGACAGCCACACTAATGGGTTAGGAATTGAACATTTTGCTTTAAGGGGACACAATAGGCATTTCTGTGGTAAAATTCTGACTTTTACCACAGCAACTCACACTATAGAACAAGGAATCGATTATTTAAGATATCAGTACAGTGGAACAGGGAAAAATACTCTTTCAAAGACAAATTCAACATGTAACAATGTACCCAGAATCCCAAAAATCACTAGATATGTTATACTAATCTCTCTTACACCAGCAAGGGGAGTTGAAGTAAACTTCACTGGTCAAAAATAGGGCCCTGACTTTGGCTATCATCTGAAAACTCAGGAATCAGTATGCTACTTGCATTTCTGAACAGCTGGTTATTTATTTAGAGATTCCCACCAACCCTTCAGGCTTGATAATCCACTATAGTAACTCACAAAATTCAGGGAAGCACTATACTGACCATTACAACTCTATAATAGAAAAGGATACAACTCACACACAACCAAAGAAAGAGATGCATAGGGTAAAAACTGGAAGGGCCAAACATGGACCTTTTGTATCCTGATCCCAAAGAGCCAGGATATACTACCTCCTCAAAACATCTAGATGGGACAGCATTTGCAGTGATAACCAGGAAGTTTCACCCAAGCTCCACTGTCCAGACTTCTTACTAAGGTGTTACTGTATAAAGGTGATTAATTGAATCATTGACTATGTAATTGCATTCAATCTCTAGTCCTCATCCCTTTCCCAAAGGTCAGACCAGCATCATGTGGTTCACATCCCAACACCCCAAATTCATAGCTGATCATTCTGGCATTCAAAGTTAGCTCATTAACATAAACAATTAGAACCCACCAAGACAAAGATAGGCCCATCACTAAAGAAATTCCAAGGATTTAGAAGCTACTTCCAAGGAGTCAGAACAAAAGTTAAGCCTTTTTGGAAGTAAAGTTAAGTAAAGAATTAAGAAACAAAAGAATGGGAAGAAACAGGTACAGGCAAAGAAATGACCTGCTAATATAAAGAAAGATATTAATAGGAGAAAAACACAGTACAACCTGTAATCTCTCTAATTTAGTTTGATCATAGCTAGGATACAATCCAAAATTACTTGACATAGGAAGAAGCAATGAAGTCAAACAACTCTCAAGAAAAAAATGAAACCAATTGCATTCAGTTCTAGGATGAACCAAATTTTGCAACTGGCAGACAAGTGACTGCTATACTTCTACAAATCTGCTAAAGCTAATGTAGCAGTGTTACAAAGTGAATGGCTTAAATAACAGCAATGTATTGTCTCACGGTGCTGGAGCATAGAGCTCTGAGATCACAGGGTCGGCAGGGCTGGTTCTTCCATAAGAAACTATCTGTTGCCAGGCGCCAGTGGCTCATGCCTGTAATCCCAGCTACTCAGGAGGCTGGGATCTGAGGATCAAGGTTCAAAACCAGCCTGGGCAGGAAAGTCTGTGAAACTCTTATCTCCAATAAACCACCAGAAAACCGGAAGTGGCTCTGTAGCTGAAGTGGTAGAGCGCTAGTCTTGAGCTGAAGAGCTGAGGGACAGCGCCCAGGCCCAGAGTTTAAGTCCCACGACCGACAAAAAAAAAAAAAAAAAAAAGAAACAATCTGTCCTGTGCCTCTCAATGTGATTGTGTCTGGAAATGTTGATTAAGTTTACCAGATGAGCCCAAATATGATAAGATCGTGGCCTTATAAGGAGAGAGAGATCTTATCTTTCTCTATCATGCAAAGACACACCAAGAAATCATCCACCTGCAACCCTAGAGAAACCTCAGCACACACTGACACCTTGGTCTTCCAGACTCCAGACATGTAAAAAATTAATTTCTGTCACTTTAGCTGCTCATTCTGTTGTCCTTTGTTATGATAATCCATGCAGACAAAGATACTTTGCTAACTGTTCCACATATTCAGCTCAACAAATATCAAAACCTCAGATGACTTTTTTTTAACTGGGGAAATTGATACTAAACCTCATGTAGAAATGCAAGAGACTCAGTAAAGTCAAAGCAATCTTAAAAAAAAAAAAAGGTTGATGAACTCACACTTCTCAATTTCAAAATTTACCACAAAGTAACAGCAGTCAAGATAATGTGACTCATCCAAGTAAGCATTCATTGCTGGGCATTAGTGGCTCACACTTAATCTTAGCAGCTTGGGAGGCTGAAATTGGAAGGGTTACAGTTTGAGGCAAGCCTGAGCAAATAATAATAATAATAGTTATAATAATAATAATAGTTCAGGAAACCCCCTTTTCAACCAATACCTGAGTAAGATGGCCTGCACCAATCATCCTAGCTACATGGGAAGTTGAGATCAGAACTGTGATTCCAGACCAGGCCAGGCAGAAAAGTCTACAAGTTTCCAACTCAATGCAAGCAGTTGAGCATGGCAGCATGTACATCATGTCATCTCAGCTACAGTTTAAAAAAAGATGGAAAAAAGGTACATCCATGATGATACTCAGACAGAAAGTGAGACTCTATCTCAAAAACAATCAGCACAAAAATGGGTTAGAGGCATGGTTCAGTAGTAAACTGTCTTGCAAGCATGACATCTTGGATTCAAACCTCAGTACAGAAAGAAAAGAAAGGAAGGAAGAAAGAAAGAAAGAAAGAAAAAAGCAGGCAGGCAGGAAGGAAAGAAGGAAGGAAAGAGGAAGGAAGGAGGGAAGGAAGGAAGGAAGGAAGGAAGGAAGGAAGGAAGAGAGAAGGGAGGGAGGAAAGAGAAAAAGAAAGAGAGCAAGGAAGGAAGGAAGAGGAAGGGAAAAAAAGAAAAGAAAAACAGAAACATTGATCTTTGACCCTTATTGATGGAAGAGTCCCATTTGTGGTCAACTGAGTTTCAGCAAGGTTGCCAAGACCATTCAGTGAGGAAAGAATATCCTTCTCAACTGATGATGTTGATACACTGAATATCTAGATGCCAAAAGTGGAATTGCAGTTTATCGTATGCTATATATAAAATTTAACTCAAAATGAATCAAACATAGTCTAGACACATGGCTCAGTGGTTAAATGCCTGTCAAACAAACATGATGCCTTGAGTTCAACTCCCTAGTACTGAAACACCGAAAGAAAAATAAGCCACAAATATAAAAGTTAAAAACTTTTAGAAGAAAACATAGGTACAATTTTTTCATGATCTTAATCTAGGCAATAGCAATACAAAAAAACAGACTTCACTAAAAGTTTTTGTACTGCAAATAATGCTTTCAAGAAAGTAAAAAGGTGGAACAAAATGGGAGAATTAAATTTAATTCATATTATTGGTAAGTGCCTAGTATCCCATAATTCAACAATGAAAAAAATTAGGGGACAAATATCTGGATAAACTTTTCCCAAAGCAGATACACAAATAACCCACAAGCACATGACAAGATAGTCAACATAAAGCACATGATAAGATTTTCAACATAATTAGTCAATAAGGAAATGCAAATGCAAACCACTATGAGAAATACTTCATACTTTCTAGCATGATTACAATCGTGGAGACAGAAGGTAACAAGTGCTAACAAGGATTGTGAGTGAAATATAAAATGGCATAGTTTCTTTAGAAAACAATTCAGCAATTCCTCAAAAAGTTTCAACTACCGGGCTGGGAATGTGGCTTAGTGGTAGAGTGCTTGTCTAGGATGGAGGAAGTCCTGGGTTCAATTTCTCAGTACCCCACCAACAGAAAAGGCCCGAAGTGGCACTGTGGCTCAAGTGGTAGAGTCCTAGCCTTGAGCAAAAGAAGTTCAGGGACAGAGCCCAGGCCCTGAGTTCAAGCCCCAGGACTGGCAAAAAAAAGTTAGAACTACCATCACCTAGCTATTCAATATGCATGTCAGAGGGATGAAAACAAATTCATATAAAAACATAAACATAGGATGTTTATAGCAGTACAATTCATGACCAGATGAAATGTGATTTTTTTCATACAATGAGCTCTCAGCAATAAAAAGAAGTGAAGTACTCACACATGATTCAACATGAATCTCAACAACATTATGCTAATTTAAATGAGCCAGTCACAAACTACCATTAATTCTATGCTTCAAATAATATACAATGTCCAGAATACATAAATCTATAGAGCCAAAAAGTAGATCAGAGGCTGCCTAGGCTTTGAGGAGAGGAGCAGATTAGAGAGCAATACAAAGAGGTTTTTGTTGTTGTTTATTAACTGAGTGATTCAAAACCAGATGAAGATATTGCAAGGGAAAAAAGTAATGAATCACTGTACCTCATGGACATAAATATAAAAATTCTTAACAAATTCTTAACAAACCCAATGCTATATCAAAAAGGCAGCACATGAATCATCACAGGATAGTATCAAGAAGAACTTTGAGCAAACTCACATATACATGGTCAACTGAATTTTCAACAGGAAGTAACCAAACTAATGGGAAACTATTTTTAGTAGCATAATTTATACTTAGGTGAAGCAGGTCTGAAACTATTTTAGAAATAAGGTATATTGAACAAACAGATAAAAGTGTTGATGTTATTTAGAACCATCTTTCTCATATGGAAGAAATTACTACATTCTACTATGAAATTCAAGAAACAAAAACACACTATGAGAATGAACCGAAAGTATGAGTATCACTATAATCCTAAAAGATGCATGATCTGGATATAATTATGTGCACATGTGCATTTAAATGCAGATATATGGGTGTACACCTGTGTATATATGTGTGTACATATATGTGAGTATATATATTTGTATGGTTATGTGAATATATATTTATATTTATACATGACTGTATTTCATTGTCTACCAAAGGGATAAAAAAAAACCAAAGACACTACAAGAGCAGTAAGAACACCTGGTGCCTAATTCTTAGGCTCTAATATCATTTTTATTAGAAGACTTTCCACTCTTCATAAAAATGGTCGACCCTAGGGCTGATACAAGGAAGATACAAAAAGACACTAGAACATTTTGTTATAGCAAAAAGGAAAACAGTTCCAAATTTCATTTTTAATTGAGTTATTTTACAAGAGCTAGTAGGGAGGATTTTTAGTTTTCCAACTGAGAAAATGACATGTATCTGTTGTCACTTTTTTGTATGTGTGTACCTTGAACTCAGGGCCTGGGCTCTGTCCCTGAGCTGTTTGGCTCAAGACTAGTGCTTTACCACTTGAGAACAGCTCCACTTCCATGACATATATCTAAGGTGAATATATATATATATATATATATATATATAATATATATATACATGTTAATTACTCTGATCCTATCATTACACATTCTATGCATGTACTAAAGTGTCCCACTATATAGCCTATAAGTATGTATAGCTACTATATGCCAATTAAAAACTAAAATATTTTCAAAGAATTATAAGGGCATATCACAGTGTGTTTTCCATACTTTAGTTTTGAGAACTCTCTCTGGGGA
Organism: Dipodomys ordii; assembly: GCF_000151885.1. NCBI lineage: Eukaryota > Metazoa > Chordata > Mammalia > Rodentia > Heteromyidae > Dipodomys > Dipodomys ordii. The sequence goes on along the minus strand of NW_012267236.1, from coordinate 4,341,336 downwards.
GTTGTTATAACTCTAGCTCCTCAGGAGCTCTGGTCAGAGACAATCATAGAATACCTCATTATCCTGGTGGCTGCCTAATGTCTACCTACATGTCTAAGTTGTGACCAGGCATCCCTCTCATGGGAAACATGTTTATGGTAGTAGACACCCTGTGGCTCTTGTCCAGATTGCGTCCAGTTTATTTCTGCCATAATAGCCACTCTCACCAAGAGCTTTGGGTAGGCCAAGAGTTAGATGCAGGTGTGCTGGTTAGAAGACACACAAAGGAGAGCTGGAATGTAGGTGAGTGGCAAAGCGCTTGCCTAGCAAGTGCAACATCCTGGGTTCAGTCCTCAGTACCAAAAAAGAAAAGATGGCAAAAAGAAGAAGAAGCGACACAAAGGAGAAACTCATCAAAATGCATGAAACAATAGCATTTTATTATTTATAGATCCCAGAAAAGTGAGTGTAAACATTTCAACAGCCCAATGAGAAGAGGGAAACTACCTAGAACATAGGAGCTCAACCAGTGGGTAGACAGCAAGAGAGAGAACAATGACTCTATGAGCTGAAGATTTTATTGGAGTCCAAGGTATTACTCTAGCACATTTCCTTTGAGGTGACCCGAGAGGTATTATTAGCCATATTTTTCAATCTGGCTTTCCTCTATGTGTGATTTCTATTGAATGATTTCTATGCACTTGTATACAAATCCCTAATGATTTCTTCTATTGTAGCAAACAATCGTTTGCACCTGAAGTATCTGCGGGCTAAAAGGCTTGGTCAACAACAGCCTGTAGCACTATTCATAGGCAGCACAACTTTAAGAGTTATGACCTATATATAAAAAATAGATTATGGGGGGCTGGGAAGTTGGCTCAGTGGTAGAGCGTTTGCTTGCATGCCTGAGGCCCTGGGTTCAATTCCTCAGCACCACATAAGCAAAAAGAAAAAAGCTGGAAGTGGCGCTGTGGCTCAAGTGGTAGGGCACTAGCCTTGAGCTGAAGAGTTGGGGGCAGTGCTCAGGCCCAGAGTTCAGGCCCCACAACCGGACCAAAAAAAAAATAGATTATGGGGTATGTCCTTAGAATTTATGTTGGGATTCTGGTTGTTTCTTATCCCTCACTGCTTCTCAGCACCATGGTAGAGCAACTTTGCTCTATCACCCACTCTGGGCCATGATGTTCTCCCTCACAAAAGGCCCAAGTTGGTGTCCATCAACAGTGGGCTAACACCAAGAACGCAAATCTCTTTCTTCCTCTTAAGTTTGTTTTCTCATGTATTCTGTCATATTTATAGAAAGCTAAGTAACACATAAAACCAATGCCAAGCATAAGGCTGTTTCTGTAACTGTTCCTCACAGTTTGATTCAGAAGTCTTTGGAGTTGGTTTGGTAGAAGTTTGGGGCATTTTGAAGGAAAAGACTAGGGGAGGAAAAAGCCTGAAATGCTATAAACAGAGCATAATAGACAATTCTGGTGAGAGAGCACTCAGAAGACCAGAATGCTGATAGGAACACAGACCATCCAGGCTGTTCTCATGAGGTTTTTAAATGCAGATTCTATTGTAGATTGGACATGCAGCCTTATGTTATATTCTGGCAACTAACTTGTCCATGTTTTGTGCATGCCCTGAGACTTTGCAGGAAGGTGAATTTAAAGGAAATGGACTAACCAATTTAGCAGAAGAAATTTCAAGGTAACACAACATTCAGGCAATAGTGTTAGTGTTGCTAGATGGTTTTAGCCAGACTTGCTATCAGAATAGGAAGGAAAAATCAGAGCCAAAAGATTGGAAAACTTGCAGTTTGGCCAGAAAAAAGACAGGTTTAAAATTCTAGCCAATAAAGGCATGGCTGCTAAAGAGATGTTATTACAAAAAAGTAAAAATGGGTATGGTGGCACACATTTATAATCCTACCGCTCAGGAGGCTGAGGCAAGAAGATTGCAAGTTTAAGGCCAGCTGAAGTTACATAGAGAGAGAAGGAAGGAAGGAAGGGAGGGAGGGAGGGAGGGAGGGAGGGGAAGAGAGAGAATGAGAGAAAGGGATAAAGAGGAGGAGGAGGAAGAAAAAGAAGGAGGAAGAGGGGGAAAAGGAAGGAGGAAGAGGGGGGAAGAGGCGGAAGGGAAAAAGAAAAGTAGAGATGGAAGAAGGAAGGAAAAAATGAAAAGAGAAGGAAAGAAAGCAGGGAGTTGAGAGGGAGAGAGAAAAGGAAGGAAAGGAGAGGGAAGGAAGAAAAGGGGAGGGAAGAGAAATAGGAAGGACAGAGAAAGACATAGGAAGACAGAAAGGGAGGGAGGAACAGAAAGAAGGAAATGAGGGAGGAAGTAAGGAAGGAAGTAACAAAAAAGCAAAGAAATAAAGATGTCAAGAGCAAAGTGTGGTAGCTCATACCTACAATCCCAGTTCTCTGAAGGCTGAGGACTACGTAGTTAAAAAGAAAAGAAAGATAAAAACAAGTACTTTATGGGCTGGGAAGGTGGCTCAGTGGTAGAGCGCTTTCCTTGCATGCCTGAGGCCCTGGGTTCGATTCCTCAGCACCACATAAGCAAAAAGAAAAAAGCCAAAAGTGGTGCTGTGGCTCAAGTGGAGAGCGCTAGCCTTGAGCTGAAGAGCTGAGGGACAGCGCCCAGGCCTAGAGTTCAGGCCCCACGACCAGACCCAAAAAAAAACAAAAAAAAAAAAACAAGTACTTTAAACTTTAACAAAGATGCCCTGAGGATACCTTATCCATTCCTTCCAGGCTCAAGGGTACAAATTTATGGGGTCTTGTGTGCTTCTGTGAGATGCCTTGCGACTGTGATGGATGGGGTCTGGCCAATTCTTGAGGTGCCATTAACATCCCTTTCCTATTTTAGTTGGCTTCTTTTCAATGACCCTAATTTTTTTTGTTTAGCAATCGTACTTCCCTAGGCCTCAACTTCACACTCGCTTTTCTGACCAAACTTTAAGTTTTTCAAACCTCTGGCTCTGCTTTTGGTCCTGATTCTTGCCTGATAATAAGCAATCAGCAATGACAATAACACATTGGGCTGCTTCAAATTTTCCATTGCCAGATTTATTAGTCTATCACCTTTAAACTAAACCTCCCTCAAAGTCTCAGGGCATAGACAAAATGTAGACAAAACTTTTGCACAATATAATATGTATATCCTCTATTCCAATTTCCAATAGAATTCTTGTTCCCATCTGAAACGTTATTAGACTAGCCTTTACTAGCTACATTCCTGTCATCACTCTGATCTGAGTTTTTACCAAAGTTCATTCCTTGAAGTCTGTTTACAACATCTTAGCTTTTTTTTTTTAGTCAACTTGCCAAATTCCTCCCACAAACCAGTTGCAAGGCTTAAAGAACTCCATGGTGAGGATTGGTCACAGCAACAACTCCATTTCTCTGCTACTAATTTTCTGTATTAGTTACTTTTGTATACCTGTGACCAAAATGCTTGAACTGTGAGGTGGGGGTTGGGGGGAGGGTTTGTTTTAGCTTACAGTTTCAGAGGTTTCAGTCCATTGTCTTTAACTTTATCAGTTCTTGGTGAGACAGGACACTGTGATGACAAATACACGTGGAGAAGGCTATTTACCTCAGGACAGACAGGAAGCAGAGATCAAGGAAGGTCCCTGAAGTAGGTCACCTCCAGTGATCTACTTCTCCCAACTAGTCCACTCTTCCTCACATTCTAGAACCTTCCAAAATAACACCACCAGCTGGATGCCAAGCATTAAACACAGGAGCCTGTGAGGACTGTGCAGATCCAAGTAACAGTATCTGAAAAGCCCCTCAAAGGCTGTATGTGAACGACTTCATCACTAGCCTGTGGCACAATCAGCCACAGGAGGTGTAATTGTAGGAGGTGAGTCCTCCTTGTAGGAACCAGGTTATTAGCAGCATGCCCTTGAGTGGTACATTGGGACCCCAACCCCTTCCTGAGCATCTTTGTTACACCACACACTCTCTGCTACAACAATCTGCCTTGCCACAGGCCCAAAGCAATGATGCCAAGCAAGTCTAGACTGAATCCATGAGGCAAAACAACTCTTTCTTCTTTTTTAGGTTATGTCCTTCATGGTTCAAGGCCAGCCTGGGTAGAAAAGTTTACCTCCTACTCAATCCATAACTGGGCTACATGGTGTGTACCCGTTTTCCTAAACTATGTGGAAAGCAGAGACTAGGATTATGGCTTCAGGCCAACCTGGGGAGGAAAGTCTGGGAGACTTCATCTCAATGGAGAGAAGCTTTACATGGTGGTGCCTGCCTATAATCCTAGCAACTATAGGAGCTTAAAATAGACAGATTGTAGTCCAGGAGGGTACCCAGGCAGGAGGCAAGACCCTGTCTATCTTAAAATCAGCATATGGGCTACGAAGTTGGCTAGAGTGCTTGCCTCACATGCATAAGGACCTGGGTTCTATTCCTCAGCACCACATAAGCAGAAAAAAAGCCAGAAGTGGCTCTGTGACTCAAGTGGTAGGTCACTAGCCTTGAGCTGAAGAGCTTAGGGACAGCGCCCAGGCCCAGAGTTCAGCCCCCATGACAGACAAAAAAAAAAAATTACTCAGCATAGGCTGGAGGCATAAGTCAGCCATTGATTATGTTCTTAGCGAGCAAAAAACTTGTTATTAAAATATTAGTGTTTTTATTATAATTTTAACAAATTGTAAGAGATTCATTTGAGTTGATTTTCTATGCTATTTAGTAACTATCCACTTTATTTTGCCCATAATAAATAATATTTAACTTTTTCAAATATTTTGAAATATATAAAAATTTAAATTTTTCTTTTATAAGCTCTTTTATTGAAAATGTATTCATGTTGTTGTTTTCCCTGAAAATCCCATTACAGTTTTAAATGTTTTCATCCCATTAATAAAATGTAATTAGAGTGAAGAGCGTACAATCAGGTAAACAAAGGTACTAAGCATAACAATATATTTAGTAAATTTGCTAAATTTGGTAGCAAGAAAAACAAATACTATAAAATAATTTATAGTAAGTAACAAATTATTCATATGTTTTTTATTTATGTGCGTTATCACAGGCCTGTCAAAAAGTCATGTAGGCATGCTTGCTGAAATTAAGGAGGATTCATGGGCATTTGTATGTCTTGAGCAGCACCAGTCAAACCCAAGCCACAGATTTAAATATATTTTTCAAACCTGTGACCATCAAGATTTGGTCAAAATTTTTTAGTCATATCAGTTTTGTTCTTAATGTTATGGACACCAGATCCTTGCCTCAAAGGAAACACAGGGTTAGGTTTCCACAAACATTTTGTCAGTTGATCAATCATTCTTTTTTTAAATTTAGTATTATTTTATTGTAAAGATGTTACACAGAGGGGTTACAGTTACATGAGTGAGGTAATGAGTACATTTCTTGTTGAGCTTTGTTACCTCCTCCTTTGTTTTTCTCCTACTATTCCTTCCCTCCCCAATCTCCTCTAGACCTCTCCCCCTCCAAGTTGTAAAGTTCATTTCCAACACAGTGTCTTATGGGTATCATTGTTGCAATGGATTATTCTGTGTCCTTGTTTTAACATTTTGTTATTCCTCTTTCCCTCCCCAAATTAGATAAAGATGCAGGGTAACAAAATCAAATACAGTGACAACAGGGGATATACCATAGGGGGGAAGAACATAACAAAAGAAACGAAAAAACTCACAGTACATTAAAAACAACAACAACAAAGAAAAACCTCTTGTGTCCATATCTTGGGGTTCAATCTCCCTTAGCATCATCTTATATGGTCATATGTACATAGCTTTTGAGCTTTTCTATTCCTTTGATAAGATTATCCTAGACATATACTAATTATTGCAAATAAGGGAAATCATGAGACCTATATTTCTTTGGGTCTGGCTTACTTCATTTAATATGGTTTTTTCCAAGTCTTCCCATTTCCTAACAAATAGGGTGGTATTATTTGGTCAATCATTCTTAACCTTGATTTTTATTTCTGCCAACTAATCAGTATGTAACTCCATTGATGTGTTTTTCTATTCAAAGATACCTTATTATCTGTGTGGATTCTGTAACACTGGACACATAACCAACAAGAGTCTAACCAACCTATGCTTGGATCAAGCCAGGCATAGTTTCCCCACCCAGAGCATGGCAGCCCTTAGGAACACTGGAAATTTTCCAGTACTACACTTGGGGTCCATCATCCACAGTAAAATCAATCATCACTGAATGCATAATAATGTGTAAAACAGCACTAAGAAAACAATGCCAAGGACATGCTCACAGTATAAAAACTGACACGAGGAAGCAGGGAAATTTAGGGAATGGGTGAGGTTGGAGATGGGGTGAATGAGGAAAGGGTTGACATTGAACAAGATGCATTGTACTCATGAACTGACATGTTGAGTTGAAAGCCCTTTGTACGACCAATTCAGGATTCTTTTTAAGGAAAAAAAAATAAAAGGAATTCATCATACCTGGGAACTTGTTTGGGGGCAATGCAAATTTTTTACCACTCTGTGGTCATGTTCAACCATGAAGCTTTGTGCTGGAAGTACAAAGGATGTAAGTAACTATTAGCAAGTAGGCAAATTTGAAAATACAGAAGCCACAGTGAGGACCAAGTATATATCTGACAAGACAGGAACACAGGAGGTATTTTATCTTAATATTTATTGACTTGATTTATAACTTCTGCCTTTAGATGCATAAATCAGGAATTTAATATAAATTTTACCCATCCCTTACTCTAAGAGTCACCCCTGGACAGAAGTGTGAAGCAAATAGAGTTTATAGCATGCAGTAGCTTCTTATTCACATCTTCCTTACTTCCCGGTACTTCACACAAATGTGCAGTCATGTGTATTCTGACTTTCTTCAGCAACCTGTTTCACATAGAATGGAAAGCTACACTACTGAGAAAAGAAAGCTTTAACTTTAGTATACATTCCATCTCATGCCAACCTCAAAACTTACCTGCCCCTGCCCTGTTCTTTCAGGGCCCCAGCATATGCTACATTAGTTAAGAAAATGTTGATCAAATAAGTCCCCAAATGTTGGCTACACTGTTCTATTAAACTATGCTATCCTTCCCAGGTAGTATCACACTTCAATTAGATTTAATTTCTTTTCTAGAAGATCACTGAGAAATGATGCTGTGAGGATTTAAGAACGTGGTAGCAGATACACCTGGAAGACAGTTGAGGGTTACACAGAGATTCCATATCATGTCACCAAATTAGAATCTGCTCCGTGAGATACGTGATGTTTTCAATATGGTCATTTTCCCTACTAGACAGCCAAAAATATCATTAAGAACAAAACAAGAGACAACCCCCATGTCCCAACAGAGAATGAACAGGCCATTAGTCAGGCGGAAGTATAAACATCAAAGGACACAATCATGAGGGCGTACACAAACCACAGCTCCACCAGGCCAAGTGCACTGTGTTCTTGAAGAAGCAGGTCCACGCAATGAGGAAACCGGATTGAGGCAAAGGGCAGATGAGGTCTCAGAAAAGAACAGGGCATGTGGAAACTAGGGGTTGAATGGATTCCTGATCAAGAACCTTTCTTCTGAGTACACCCTTCCCAACCCAGAGCCCCTGGGAGCTAGTTGTCCCTTAGCACACCTAAACCAGTGCTTCACACACTTGACAACTTCATTACATAAATGTAATTTCTTGGAACAAGGCCTTAAAAACTGCCACCATTTTACTTTGATGGCTGAATACATTTTTCAATAATTGTTTGCCATTCGAATAAATTTCATAGAAGAAATATTATTTTATTATCCAAAAAAGTAGTTAAAGAAAAAAATGAAGAAGGCTTGACATGACAGTTCAGGCCTATAATCCCAACTAATTATGAAGTGAAGAGCAGAAGGATTGCAGTTCAAGGCCAGCCTTAAAAAAGTATTTAACAAGACCCCATCTTAACCAGCAAGCTAGACATGGTGGCATACATATATCCTTGCTATGCAGGAAGCATAATTGGCAAGATCATGGTCTAAACTGACTTGCAGGGAGTGATGAGATACTCAACTTGAAAAATAACTAAAGCAAAAAGGGCTGTGGACATGACTCAACTGATAAGAGCTTCTGCCTAGCAAGCACAAGTCTCTGAGATCAAAATACACTACCACCAAAAAGAAATAGAAAAAAAAGATAAAAGAAAACCACACACAACTATTTAGAGACACAAATATTTAGAGGCTAACAGAGAATCTTTCTGCCAGGCACTGGTGGCTCACACCTGTAATCCTAGCTATTCAGGAGGCTAAGATCTGAGGATCATGGTTCAAAGTCAGCATGAGCAGAAAAATCCGTGAGACTCTCATTTCCAATTAAATCACAGAAAAAGTTGGAAGTGGCACTAAAAGTAATAGAGCACTAGCCTTGAGCGAAAGAACTCAGAGATAGCTCCCAGGCCCTGAGTTCAAACCCCCCTACCAACAACAACAACAACAAAAAGACACTCTTTCCCATTTTAGAAAGAATGATTGGTGATCTGAAATGAATTGGTTGGTGGAACACACTTAAAACATCCTAAGAACAGTCACATTCTGAGAGCGAGCATTTGGGACCTGTACTCCAGAGCCAAATTCAAGTTCAGTGTCTCGGGGTCATGATGTCACCAAGGACCTTAGCTAGCTTAGTCAGTAGGAGGGGACACCATGTCTCTCTGTCTGAGCAAGAGACTGTGGTAATAATCAGGACTGTGGTAATGTCCAGGATGAGGATGAGTGCAAAACTCACTGGCCCTCAGACAGGCCAGTCAGTGGCTGACCCCAGCATGTGACTCCTGCTGTCCTCTCCCCAGAGACAGATTCAGGCTCAGGCCAGGCCCAGGGGAGGCATAGACCCAAAGGGCAAGCACAGCCACAGTGATCTCACAGTGGGACTGATGCTCAGGAGGCAGGATTTCTCAAAGTCACCAAGAGTCTAGTGGGAGGGACAAGCTGGAGGCCCCCTGGGGAGGCTCAATGGAGGAGGCTTCATGGTGTGTACCATCTCCCTGTCCCTGCTGGACAGGCCACCCAGCCAAGTGAGTTTCACTGTGAGCACTGGAAAGGCTGAGCTGGCTCTGATACTGAGGGCCAGGGAAGGTCTGTGGGAGTCTTCCTGGGGGTATTCTGTTCTTCCAGCTGCCTGCTCTGTGGAGCCCAGCTCCCCACCCCCACCCCACTCCCATTCATCTTCCCTAGGAAAGAAATCCTGACCCTTTCCCTTCTCATGATGCAACCTGGGACTTCCCAAATGCATAGTCAGTTATATTTTGTCGGATTTGGTTTTATTACCTACCTCCCCTCATCTCTACTCTCCTTGCCTTCTTTTGCCTCCCCTTCCTTCCCTTTCCTTCTCCTTCCCTTAGCTTACCTCACTTCCCTTCCCCTCCTCTTCTCTCCCTTCTCCTGCCCTCCCCTCTCCCCTCACAGTCCCGTTATTTCAGGCTGACCATTGCCAGCACTTGCGAGACAAGGTGAGGAGCAGCATCTCCCTGTTCTTTTTCAGGGTGAGTTTTTCTCCGCCTTCAAGCAGGCCTCCCGGAGGGAAGATGACATTGCCAAGGTGACCAGCGGCATGAGAGTCCTGTTCAAGCCAGGGACCACAGAGGTGCAGGAGCTGTCCCTCTGCTATGGCGGAATGTCCAACAGAACCATCTCAGCCCTCAAGACCACGCCAAAGCAGGTGTCCAAGTAAGAGATGACACCAAATGAAACCGCCATGATCACCACCACAGTGGCTACTCGAATGTGACTAGAATATTACTGTGCTGTTAGTACTGTTGCTGCTGCTGCTGCTGCGCTGAGCCTGCCCACTGCGGCTTCACTGTTGTGAAAGGTGTTAGTAGGAGGGGAGGGACGTGAGGTGAGGCCTTTGCTGCTGGTGCAGTGACCACAGCCAGATGACCTCATGGAAGGCGATGGCGTCCCACACCCTCCTGGTGTTTCTGTTGTGTCCTTTCTAACTTACACATGTCTAGACGCACAGCTATTTATCACTGGTATTCAATTCAGTGACCTGCTGCCCAGGTTTGTAGCCTACGAGCAGTAAGCCACATACACCACACACCACATGACGCAGGGAGTAGCTGTGGCATCTGGCTAGGTCATCCAATGACACGCCTCTCAGAGTGAGTCTCTGTTGTCAAGTGTCACATGCCGTGATGTTGCTGCTACAGTGCAAGTGTCATCACTGCTAATGCTGCTGCTGGTTCAATGCTATTGTAACAATATTACTACTGAGTTATCCCTCTCATTGCTGGTGTACTTGTAGTAACACTACCATGACTACTATTACTATATGATTATTATTGGCACTATCATGCAGTTACTATTGCTATTGCAACTTTTCTCTCTGACAACTACTGCTATTGATACTAGTATTACTTTGCTACTTCTGGTATTACTATTGCATTATTACTATCACTACTGTTATACTTCTAATACTACTATTATGAATGTATCAGTGGGAAGGAAAAACTGAAAATTATTAAAATGCTAATAGCTTTATTACTGCTGTTATAATGCTACAGCATTTTTACTATAATTACTGTTCGACTTCTAATAGCACTACTATGAATATGCTAAGGGGAAAGAAGAGCTGAAAAATAATTATTAAAATATAATTAAATGCAGGGCTGGGAAGGTGGCTCAGTGGTAGAGCACTTGCCTTGCATGCATTAGGGGCCCTGGGTTTGATTCCTCAGCACTACATAAGCAGAAAAAAAAAAGCCGGAAGTGGCACTGTGGCTCAAGTGGTAGAGCGCTAGCCTTGAGGTGAAGAGCTGAGGGACAGCACCCAGGCCCAGAGTTCAGGTCATGGACCACAAAAAAAAATATATGGATAGATAGATAGATAGATAGATAGATAGATAGATAGATAGATAATTAAATACAGAAGAGTAAAGACAAATTTCCCAATAATGGACATTAGTGAGACAAAATAATCCTACAGAGAAAGTCAATAAAACAAAACACTAACGTAGTTTAATAAAATTGACAGATATATAACAAAATTCATTTAAAAATTAAAGAAGAGAGAAAGAGGGAAGAAGGGAAGGAGGGAGGGAAAAAGGAAAACAGCTAGAGCAGATTACCAGTGATATGAATTGGAGTTCCTACTAATATAAAATAGTAAAAGCTATTACCAATTAGTTTATAACAATAAATTTTGATTCTTTTTATTTTATTTTATTTTTGTCTGTCATGGGGCCTGAACTGTAGGCCTGGGTACTGTCCCTTATCTCTTTAGCTCAAGGCTAGCACTCTACCACTTGAGCCACAGTGACACTTCCAGCTTTTTCTGCTTATGTGGTGCTAAGGAATCAAACCTAGGGCCTCATGCATGCAAGGCAAGCACTCTACCACTGAGCCACCTTCCTAACCCCTAAATTTAGATTTTTGATGATATGATAAATTTCTAGAAAACCAAAACTAAATCACAGTATTTGTTAAAGGAAATTTTGTAAAAAAAAAACTTTTATTTAGAAACCTTCCATGATAAAATTTCTGGGAAAACACTGAAGCTTAACTCTTTGTTTAAAAAATACTTATCAAAAGGTTCAATGCCTAACATTTATTGAAATGAACTCCAGGAAATGGAAACAAGAGGTTTTCTCCTTGCTGTTGTTATTGTTTTCTTTTCTTTTTGTCTTGTTTGTTCATTTATCTGTCTTTGGGAGGGTGACGGGAGGCACAGAAATGGGGAAACAAAGGGTGGACAAATGCAGCAGTGGTATTCCCCAGACACTATGTTGAAAATGAACTATACAGCTTGTGGGTGAGCATGGGAGAGAAAAACTGGGAGAGAGCAAGGAAAGGGGTGATTATGCAAAAAGAAATGTACTCATTACTTGACTTATGTAATTATAACTCCTCTGTACCTCACTTTTATAATAACAATTGATTTTTTAAATACTTATCAAGAATAGAACAGTTACTGCTTTCTTATCCTACAGCTTCTTGACAGCAAGATTCTCCATGCTGTGCACCTAGTCTTGTGAGAAGCAGCAATAATAATAATTGGCCATTTCCTCTCTAACTCTATGTCCAATTCAGATTTCATTCCTGTTGTTATCATTTCTTGTTTCATTCATTATTGTTTTCTGTTATTTTTGTTTCTGTTGGTCATGGGGCTTGAACTCCGTGCCTGGGCATTGTCTCTGAGCTTTTTCACTCAAGGCTAGCACTCTACTACTTTGAGCCACAGCACCCCTTGTGGTTTTCTGGTGGTTAAATGGAGATAAGAGTCTCATGGACTTTCCTGCCTGGGCTGGCTTCAAACTACGATCCTCAGATCTCAGCCTCCTGAGTAGCTAGGATTACAGGTGGCACCTGGCATATTATTGTTTTTTGAGATAGTCCAACCTGTTTTCAAAGCTGGGATACTTCTATCTCATCCTCCCAAATGCTGGGATTGCAGGCATGTACCACCATGTCTAATCTCATCTCTCACTTCTTTGTTGCATTTTCAATTTTATAAGCTAATTGTTTCTCAGTTTTCCAAGTTTTTTAAATTTTCTTTGGATTCTTGTTCATATTCATCATTTTGTTTATGTGGTACCAAGGAATCAAACACAGGGCTTCACCCATGCTGGGCAAGCACTCTACCACTAAGCCACATTTCCCAGCCTAGCTTTCCAGTTGTTAATGCCATGTGATTAGAACATTGGGAAATGAGAAGAAAAATCCAAAAGTATAGACAGCTTTGCTGTCTATGTGTGAACTGTGACTGATCATTGTTATGGTTTGGATGTGAAGTCTCCTCCCAGAAGGCTCTTGTGTCCATTAGTTGTCTTTATAAATCCATTTCATCAAAGGATTAATTCATTATCAAGTTTACAGCTGAATGAGTAATCAGGAAGTGAGGCCTAGTTGGAGGAAGTAGGTCAATAGAAGAAATACCTTTGAAAAGTGAATCTTGACCCTGGTCCTTTGCTCTCTGCCTCCCAGACAGCTTCTGCTACACACTGTGGCTTCCACATTGTGCTTCTGTTCAAGCCCAGAGCAATAGTGGAGCCAGAAATCTGGGGCTGAAAGCTCTGAAACCAAAAGCCAACATAAGCCTTCTCTCCATAAACCTTCTCTCCAAGAGCCAACTTAAGCCTTCTCTCCTTTAAGTTGTTTTCCTTAGGTATTTTGTCACAGTCACAAAAAAAATTAAAAAAAAAAAAAACCTGACTAACATGGAGGCCTGCTTTGGAAGAGTGACAAAACTGGTCACAGATCTTGAAGAGCTAGCAACAAGGTACCTCATGCAAGTATTCACCATTAAATAACGTTGCTAATTGAACTTTGAACTGTGTTTTAGGGAGACTGGTGTTATTTAACTGAACTATAATGATGAAAATACACACATATTGGAACTCTGTAGAATGAGAAGAGCCTATATCATACAATTGTGCTGAGGAAGGAAGGAAGGAAGGAAGGAGGGAGGGAGGGAGGGAGGGAGGGAAGGGAAGGGAAGGGGAGGGGAGGGGAAAACCCCACAGCAAGAATTCCTGCTGTCTTAATAAGGCAAATTACCTATGGGGAAAGAAGGCTGAAACCACACCTTAGAGACACCCAAGAATCCTGTCTCCTCCCTGGTACCCCCCATAACCACTCCTCCTTGGTGCAACTACTAGTGGTCAATTTTTGTTAAGGAGTTCTTCTTGAGGGCAAAAAAAACTCCAGGATAATTCTAACCAAACTGAGGTACCTGCATAATAGAACTCTTTGTGTCCTTAGCTGATCTTTGTGCAACAAACTCCTGCGTAAGGCTTCATGAATATGGGTGGCATCTCATACATATACTGAAAAACACTGGATGGCAATCTTGTACATGTGCTATGCCTTCAAAAAATCTGCCAAACTTTTTGGTATATATTGAAAGATAACTACTCTTTATTTCAACAAAGTTACTTGTACATGCCAAAAATATTCTGGAATAATAAAATCTTAATGTACTTTTAAAAAAATCTGCCAAGTCATGATCCCCTACTTCCCTAAGATCAGCCCACTATCATTACTATGAATTCCTCCCACTCACCCCCCTCAAAGCTAGAAAAATGAATTTTTTAACCACTTGTTTGCTCTTGAGACACCTAGCCCAGGCCTACATTTCCATTAACTATGCACTTTTCTTCTGTCTACTAAACAACTTTCTTTGTCACTTTACATTGGTGTATATCTTCATTCCATTCTTTGTCAGAGATGCCAAGAATTGTGATTATTTTTTACCTCCATGACCACCCACCTGTAACTTTGACATTCACTTTGTGTGATAATGCTTCAGAAAACACTGAAGCAATATCTCTGGAACCAAGAAACAAGGACTTTAGCCAGGAGGAGGTTTTCAAATGTTCTTGGCCAGTGCAGAACCAAGGCCATAAAAATGATGGCTAAATCCACTCTCATAAGCCCTCACCAATGGCATTGAAGTTACAGTTATAGAGTTCTTTTGGAGGTTTACTATAACTAAGGCTTTGTTGCCCCAAAATAACTCTCTTGTATATTATGACAGGCATCTAGCTTGAGAGATACAGGCAGAAGTCTTCCTTGATACTATATGATATATTCTTCTCATCCTAACTCCCTAGAATCTGACCTGAGCCATCACATCATCTCCCATGGTCTACAACCACAGCAAGTCAGTCACGGTTCATCAGGTGCTGCAGGATCCCTTGGTCCTTCCCTTCACCACATTCCCCAGTTGCTAAAAAAGATGTCATGAGGGCACCATATTGCCCAGGCTGCTAATTCCACAGCCACTGTGTTTCCCTGAAGGATGCTTCAGTCCAGAAATGCACAATGATCCTTCAGTGAAAACCAAGTCCCAGCAGGTCAACCAACAGAGGTCAAGTCCAGACTTCCATATGGACCTTAACCAAGAAAAGAAAGAGAATCTCATTATATTTTAATACTCAGCCATGCTCTCTCAATGGTCATAGGTCTCCCCCAGACAGAGCCTCAGAAAGGAGACATAAAGTGAGGGATAGGAGTAGACTTGCCAGACTATTCTTCAAACAGAAAAGGCTCAGAACTCAGGAGTTGGTTGAAGGCACTGAAGTATTTTCCATGCTAGATTCTATGTTTAGAGATCTCCACTGCTTGTTTCCTAATGGCTAGTGTTGACTATAGAGTGCCTGTGTTAAGCAATAGGGGAAAATGAGGGGGCTGGGGGGAAGGATGCTCTGTCTTTAGGGGCTCTCAAATAAGTCCCTTAAGCTAAGACTGGAATGGAACTGAGTATGAAGCAGAGAACCATTTGGTGGGTAGTGGAGAGGGAGATAGCAGAGGTAGTGGAGGATGTCTGAGCGAGCTTATGAGGAGTAAGGAAAAGGTTAATGAAAGAGTGCCCCGTGTGTGCTCTAGAGAATTGGAACTGGCTAGATAAAAAAAAATCAGGGAGCCGGGTGCCAGTGGCTCACTCCTGTAATTCTAGCTACTCAGCAGAATGAGAGCCAGCCTGGGCAGGAAAGTTCATGAGACTCTTATCTCCAATTAACCACCAGAAAATCAGAAATGGCATTGTGGCTCAAGTGGTAGAGCACCTTGAGCTGGAGAGCTCAGGGACAGTGCCCAGGCCCAGAGTTCAAGCCCCATGACCGACCCCTCCCCCCCCAAAAAAATCGGGAGAACATCACTGGTAGAAAACCCTTCACTAAAGAAGGTGAGGGAGATGAAGGTTCTGGAAAAATTAGGGATGCAGAGAACATTCCTCAATACAATAAAGGCTGTATATGACAAACCTACAGCCAGCATTATACTTAATGGTGAAAAACTAAAGCCATTTCCTCTTAACTCAGGAA